>NW_005371360.1:1077737-1130046 GCF_000412655.1 Myotis brandtii
CCTTCCAGGCTGGGGGAGTTAGCACAAGGATTGAGGGTGTAAGGTGAGAGTAGGGTGGGCAGCTTCAGGGAGACCCGGGGGCAGGCTTGGAGGCCAAGGTTATGGAGCAGTGAGGGCAACCTGAGGCGGCAGGCGGAGCTGCACTGTGTGGCGGAGACGGGACACATTGAGCCAATAAGTAAATATACTGAAGAAAGTAGAAGCTGAGTTTCTCACTGCCAGAGGAGAGCTTTTGGAGAATTAGATTTGAATTGGAGGTTCTAGTACAAATTCATAGTTTATAATACAGAAATATAGATATGTGCTACATATAGATATGTCTGTACATTTGTGTATATACAGCCTCATGCGTGCGTCTAAATATGCATACCTTTCTCAACTGTTTCTGCTCAGAGGGCCTAGAAGCAGTGACACCCAGTGGTGGTGAACACACCGAACTCCCAGGTGTGGTTTCTAAACCCCACCTACCATGAAAAGAACCAGGCTTTTGTGAAGAAATATCTAATTCCTGGGCTGGGGCAGGGAAAGTATGAGACGAGCCTGGAATATCTTATACCAGAAAGTAAGGTAGTGCCCCAAATTTTGGATAGCTGTCAAAAGGCCAAAGAGCCAGTTTAAAAAGCTAGGCCAAATTTGGCAATTTGAGCATCAAGATAAATAATGATAGTAATAGACTATAACCCACTGAATAATTCATTGAATAGTGGGACTTATTGAAAATGTGAATCAAAGTTAATTAAAAAATGGGGGAGGGGGAAATCTCCTCCTCATTGGAGAACGTCAACAAACGCAGAAGGAATGATGGAGTTAGACCAGTGATTCCCAAAGTGGGCGCTACCGCCCCCTGGTGGGCGCTGCAGCGATCCAGGGGGGCGGTGATGGCCACAGGTGCATTTGTTTTAACTTTTTTTGTATTACCTTTCTATTCTGAGTTCAATAAATAGTTTCATAATTTCAAACTTCAATGTTTCTAATTTACACCTTTCTTTACTATATTTTACGAAAAAGGTAGAAACATTAATACATATATCTTTCTGTTTAATTGCTATTAAAATTTTTAAAAAATTAATTTCCAGGGGGCGCTGAGTAATATTTTTTCTGGAAAGGGGGCGGTAGGCCAAATAAGTTTGGGAACCACTGAGTTAGACAATCTCCTAATGGAGGCGGCTGATTCAAATGGGAGTCATCAGTGGGTACGAAGGTCAGAGGTTGGCGGCTGATGAGAGAGGCTATAGGTGCAACCTCAGAATACCTCCCCACAAAATTCCGATCAATTATAAAGGGGGGAGGGAGGTAAACTTAAGGTGGAGGAACCTGAGACACCCACTTGACCAGGTGATGCAGTTTAACGTCCCTGGGGTGGGCCAGGTCAGCAAGTCCTCGTGATATTCTGCACTAAAGGGGAACAGCATGGCTTCCGTCGAGCTCCTATGAGAAAGCTGTATGAGTTCGGGGGGGTTTGTGGTCACACGAGGAATGACGTGACCACAAGGCAACAGTAGCACAGTTTTATTCAAGTTGCACTTGGGTATGTTTGCATGGGGGGGAGGGGTCCCTCACAACATAAGACTTTTCAGAAGCGATGGCACCAGGGCCACCACCAGAAAAGGAGGACCCTCAGGGTAAAGGGGATGGGAGGGGGCTTATGTGTCCAGGTGACATTGCTCCACCGCCAGCCGGGGGCTCTCAGTCAGAGGCCTCCGGGCCTGGTGGCCTGGAACTGTTACAGCTCTGGGGTTTACCTGTCTATGGCACATGCTGGGTGCAGTTTCTTTCTTTCTTTTTTTAAATATCTGTTTATTGGTTTCAGAGAGGAAGGGAGAGGGAGAGGGAGAGAGAGAGAGAGAAACATCAATGGTGAGAGAGAATCATTGATTGGCTGCCTCCTGCACACCCCACACTGGGGATTAAGTCCACAATCCAGGCATGTGCCCTGACCAGGAATCGAACTGTGATCTCCTGGTTATAGGTCGACTCAACCACTGTTTAATATCTGCTTATTGGTTTCAGAGAGGAAGGGAGAGGGAGAGGGAGAGAGAGAGAGAGAAACATCAATGGTGAGAGAGAATCATTGATTGGCTGCCTCCTGCACACCCCACACTGGGGATTAAGTCCACAATCCAGGCATGTGCCCTGACCAGGAATCGAACTGTGATCTCCTGGTTATAGGTCGACTCAACCACTGAGCCACACTGGCCGGGCTGGGCGCAGTTTCCTGTGGCATACAAAGCAGGCGGGCTCTGAATGGCTAAAAATCTGCTTATTTAGGCTCCATTTCAAACAATTGGAGGGGGAAGAATTTGAGTTTGTTACCATCTCCCTGTTCCATGGTGTATGATGTTGCAATATCACTTTTCTGGCTTAATTTTTTCATTTATAGTTGATCCTCAATATTGCTTTATACAGGTTTCGGATGTTCGGCATAGTGGTTAGACATTTGTATAATTTAAGAAGTGATCCCCCTGATAAGTCTAATACTCACCTGGCACCATTCATAGTTATTATAACATTATGACTATATTCCCTATGCTGTACTTTACACCCCCAGGATTATTTTATAACTGCCAAGTTGTAGTTCTTAACCCCTTCAACTTTTTTACTCCGACTGCCACACCCTCTTTTATCTGGCAACCATCAGTTTGTTATCTGTACCAATGAATCTGTTTGTTTTGTTTGTTTATTTATATTGTTCTTTACATCCCACATATAAGTGAAATCATACTGTATTTGTCTTTCTGAATAACATATTTCATTTAGTATAATACCCTCTAGGTCCACCCACTGTGACCTACTCTGACTGTCCCTCACTCCAACAGATCTTTGCCTTCAATAAGAAATGGAGATGGAAGACTTTCGATTTAACAACTTACTATAA
Organism: Myotis brandtii; assembly: GCF_000412655.1. NCBI lineage: Eukaryota > Metazoa > Chordata > Mammalia > Chiroptera > Vespertilionidae > Myotis > Myotis brandtii. Next base: position 1,080,613 of record NW_005371360.1, read on the forward strand.
AGCTACATAATCAAGTCAGTGTGGAATTGGTGGAGGGATAGACGTAGATCAATAAAACACAATGGAGAATCCAGAAATGAAAGCTCACAATGATGATCAACTGCTTTTTCATAAAGGTGCCAAGGTAGTTCAATGGGAAAAAGAGGGTCTTTTGAACAAATTATGCTGGAATAGTTCGCAAGAATAAGTAAATAAATAACGTAAGAGAACTTACGTTGGCGGTGAAATGGCCTCAGTTGTTAGACTGGTGGAGTCAGACCCGACTTCGGTACAGTTCTGGCTAAGAAAGAATTCAGATTCAAGACACAAACTAGAAGAGAGAGTTTATTTAGAAAGTCACAGAGGTAGAAGAAGTGAGCGGTAGAAGAAATGGGCTCAGGAAACAAGTTATAGAGGCAAAGAAGGGCCCTGGAGCTTAGGAGAAAAAGAGAGGCAAGGAAATGCACCAGCGGGGAGGGGAGAGGATGGGAAAGGCAGGAGAGAGAGAGAGAGAGAGAGAGAACCACAGATAGGTCCTCGGTCCTAAGAGCCTTTAAGGGCAGGGATTTTAGGCGAGGATCTCAATAGAACATCCATCAGCTCTCCAGGTGTGCCCTTTCAGGGAGGTTGTCTCCACTGATTGGTCAGCACCAGCCAGGGCGTCATTAGTCCTGGCAGCTGGCCCTGAGGCAGCCATGGAATCTCCAGTCTGGTTTTGCTGCTGGTCTGCGCCTGGAGCTTAAACACAGCTGAGGCCTAGATGCATTTGATGTGGGTCAGAACCTCATTGTCCTGGGGCAGCGGTTCTCAACCTGTGGGTCGGGACCCCTTTGGCGGTCGAACGACCCTTTCACAGAGGTCGCCTAAGACCATCCTGCATATCAGATATTTACATTACGATTCATAACAGTAGCAACATTACAGTTATGAGGTAGCAACGAAAATAATTTTATGGTTGGGTCACAACATGAGGAACTGTATTTAAAGGGCCAGAAGGTTGAGAACCACTGTCCTGGGGGCTTGAAGCTTAAGCGCTATTCTCCAGCCCCCTGGTTAGTTTTCCCTCTAAGGGGGTCTAACCTGCATGACCAGCAACATGTCAGGGAAGGAAAGGTCAGGAGGGTCTGGACTGTCTGACCAGCGACACGCTAGGGGAGGAAAGGCCACCAGGGCGCGAGGTCCTTGTTTTCTCATGTTTGCCCTTTGCTAGGCGCCTGGGGCTCTCTGCCCGGTGACCCTCTGCGCCTGGCCCACCGCCCTTGCTCTGCTCACGCCTGCCTAACTGCCTAGCACACTTAGACCTTTACCTCACATCAGACACAAGAATGAACTTGAAACGTATCGAAGGTCTAGATGTAAAAGCTACCACTATCTCTGTACCCTTGGATTAGGTAAAGATTTCTTACTTCTTAGACATGATAAAGCACAAATCATCTATGAAAAAAACAACAAAGTTGGACTTCATCAAAATTTAAAACTCTCCCCTTCAAAAGATACTGTCAAGTAAACGCCAACTTTGGAAATGAAAAGACAAAGGTATTTAAGAATCATCTATCTGCTAAAGACCTTGTGGCCGAAATAAAGAACTCTTACAAACCAACAATAAAAAGAAAAATGACTCAATTTTAAAACAGGCAAAGGATTTGAATGAACATTTCTCAAAAGCTATGCAAATGGCTTAGTAAGCACATGAAAAGATGTTCAATGCCATTGGCTATCAGGGAAATGCAAATCACAACCACAACGAGGTACCACTTCACACCCACAAGGGTGGAGAAAATTTAAAAATTGGAGAAACTGGAACCCTCATCCATCGCTGATGGGAATAGAAAATGGCACAACCACGTTGGAAAGCAGTGCAGACATGTCTTAAAATGTCAAACACAGAGTTACTCTATGACCTAGCAATTCAACTTCTAGGCAAATGAAAACCTATGTCTACACAAAAACTTGTACATGAATGTTCATAGCAGCCATAGTCATAGTCACCAAATGCTGGGGAAAGTCCCGATGCCCGTCCATGGTGTGACTGATAAGCAAAACATGGTACATCCCAAAAATAGCATGTCACTCATTCAATTGTGCAAATGAATGAACTACTGAAACGCACAGATGAACTCATCCCAAGTTCAGACACAAAAGACTACATGTTGCGCTGTTCTAGTGAAGGCAAAACGATGGCGGCAAATCGGATCAGTGGTGGCTGGAGGCTGGGAGTAGGAGGAGAATTGACCTCACACAGGCACCCGGGAATTTTCGGGATGATGGAAAGTGTCCTAAAATTAGATTGTGGTGATGGTTTCACAACTGTGTGAATTTATTAAAACTCGTCGTACTGTGCTCTCACAGTGGGTGAATTTCATGGTTTGTCCGTTGTAGCTCAGAAAAATCCCGGGGAAAAACCATTGGCAGGGCCAGAAGAACACGCTGCAGGAACAGCCCTAGTTCACGGGTTGAGAAGGCTCTGTCATCTCCACAGCAGCTGACGGGAGTCACGCTGCCCACACTGTGGTCAGGAAACTGCTGATGCCCACGAAGCTGCTGAGTCAGGAAACTGCTGGCCGGAGCAGGGAGCTGACGCTACCATCGTCGCTGGCTCCATAACCACGCCATTCTGCCAGGACCACCTGGCTCTTCCCCTCACACGACTCACTTCCAAATCAGTCGTGATCAGTGGAACATGAGTCATATCCAGGAATTCCCGCGTGGGATTCTGGGGAATAGTTTCTGGCTTTCTAGCCTCTGCTTGTTAGAATGGGGTTGGGATCCTCACCCACCAAGCCGTAGTGCACCTGCCGCTGAGCCCAGGCACTTATTCTGCTTCACTGAACGACGTACAATACATAGTCTTCTGTGTCTGGCTTCTTTCGCTTAGGGTTAAGTTCATCTGCATACATCAATAGTTCATTCATTTTTACAGTTGAGTAGTATTCCATTATTATTTGGATATAACACATACATCCACATGTATATCTTCTTCAGAGAAATGTCTACTCAAATTCTTTGCGAATTTTTGCACTATTTATCTTTTTATTGTTGAGGTATAAAAGTTCTTTCTATATTCTGGTTACAAGTCCTTCATAGTGTTTTAATTACTCTGGGTTCATTAACTAGCGCTCATCTGGTGTTTGTGACCGTGGTGTCGTGACCTGGGAGGAGGGCAGCTCAGCACCCACAGCCGCCCTCTCAGGCCCCTGAGGAGGCAGTTCTGGGGTGGGGGGTTTGTGGGGGTGGGGTTGAGCTTTGCATCTCAAAGGGCAGAGGAAGTGCTTATCACTGCAAACTGTAAAGCAGCTGCTCTAGGAGGGGTCTGGGGCCCATCGGGCCAGCCCAGGTTTTGTTTGGTTGGAACTAATACTAAACTCTCCTGGCAGCACTGAGCTTTCTCAGGCAGGAACTTAAGGGGTGGGATCACCCTGGGAATGTGGCCTTGTGCTGATGTTGGCTCAGGCCTCGTGTGTGTGTGTGTGTGTGTGTGTGTGTGTACGCGCTGGGGATAAAGTAGTTTGTGCTGACAGCCTGCAGTTCTTCTAGCCCAGTGAAGCCCCAGTGAAGACAGCTCAGAGGAGCCTGAGCAGCGTTTGGTCAAGGAGCGTCTGTCACCACCCTTAGAGCTATGTTAGCTTTGGGGAGATTGCACCTTTCAGCAGAGACAGGACAAGGAGCCAATCACAAAGCACTTTCTCACCTTGGGGTCTCCTTAACCCCCACCCCGACCCCCATGCAGACCGGCAGAGGGAAAGGGGCAGGCAGGCTGCAGGAAGCAGTGACCTGGCCAGTGTGCCTGGCGGGTGCTGGCGTTCAGTCTCCATCCTGAGACCAGCGATGCTTTCTAGGAAGCCCGTTCTACGTGGGATGCGAGCTGAGTGGTCACCGCCCGCTGGCAGTGTCCCGGGTGCTGGGGTTACAGCCGAGAACCCAGGTCAGACATCCCTCCGGCGTGGGGCCTAGGGGCTAAGCAGCCAGACGGCCCTCTCCGCTCCCAGAACAGATCGATCCACACAAGACCACACAGCTCCAGGTCAGTGGGGTTAGCAAATGGGAAACCAGCCACATAAGAAGCCACTCGGAGTCCCATTCATCCCTTAGGTCATTTGTTCATTCCTTCAGGGCGTATCTGAGTGGGAATGTGGAGCTCGTACTGTGCTAGGGGCTGGGCAGCCAGACGAGCCTGGTCCCTGCCCTCAGAAGTAGTTCTTAGCGTGGACTGGACACAAAATACCAGACTGGGGGGCGTAAGCCACAGAAGTGTGTCTCACAGTTCTGGGGGCTGGAGGTCTGGGATCAAGGTGCCGGCCGCCTGTCCAGTTCCCCATGAGGCCCTCTTCCTGATGGGGAGCAGCCACGCCTCCTCCCTGTGTCGTCCCACTCTCTGTGTCTCCTTAAAGGGCACCTAGCCCATTGTAAGGACCCCATCCTCAGGATTTCATCTAAACCGAATCACCTCCAAATGCCATCTCACTGGGGGTTAGGGCTTCACATGGGAGTTTGGGGAGACACAATTCAGTCCATGCAGGGGGTGTGTCCTGGGTGTTGGCGGGACTAGCTCTGAGGCCCCACCCGGAGTCTCCACCCTCGGGGGGCGGAAGCCAGGTGCGGATTGCTGTCCAGGTACCTTGCTAGGAAGCTCCCGTTTCCATGGAGATAAGCAGAGTGGTAGACCCCTCGTTCTCACCTGTGTTGTATTAACTGTTCTCACTACTCTGCCCAGACGCCTTCAACCACCAGTTCTGCCCCAAAGGTGTCAAGTGTAGCCATGGCTTGCCTTGTCCCCATGTGCTCGTCTGTGGTCTCCCGGTGGCAGGGCTGGGTGTGGTGCATCCATGTGCCCATGAGTTGGGGTTATCCAGGCTCCCCCTCCCTGGGAGTCCATGCCCTGTTTCCTTTCCTGTCTGCCCCCTTCTTTGGATCGGAGGGACTCTAGGAGCCAATAGACTAAGAAGGCCTAGGATCTGCAGTTGTGTGGACGGGAGAAGAGGGCTCTGCATCTGGCCGGGCCCCTCCATGCCCACTGCCCCCAGCTGTGGGGATCTCTCCCCGGCACCCACACTTGGAGCTGGAACATCTTCGTGGGGCACCTCCCTGAGGAGACCACCTAGGAGAAGGCTGATCTCCAGGGCTGGATGTAGACGGGGCCCCGGGCTTCCTGAACACTGACAAACTCCTCGCCGTCTGGGCAATGCCAGGGCTGAACAGGACAGGGCCGGAGCTTCTCTGCCTCTGGCCTGCCTGGCAGGGCTGCGTGGACAGTGGTCCCGGTTGTGCTCACCACGAGGAAGAGGCAGGGCTGACATCCAGCTTGGAGGAGGGGGTGCCTTTGTCTGCTTTGGCTCATTTCTGGTATCTCTGGGCAGCGAGGGGCTTCGGGAGCCCCTGCAAAGGGCGCTGCCCTGGGACAGTATCCTCTGCCCCGCGCCTCCACAAGAGCCAATGTGACAGAGATTTCCAGACACAACCCGAACCCCGCTGAGCAGCGGGTGAAGAAGTAACCCCAGTGTTCACCACGTCGTGCTGGTGGGCCAGGACGCCCTGTCCCCGTGTGCCCTGCTCATGCGGAAGGCACCTCAGGGCTGTCTGTGATGGGGGCTGTTGTCCTGGGGAAATGGAGGCTGGGAGAAGAGAGGCAACTGGCCACTCAGTGCCAGCTACCGGAGGTGGGGGCAGGCCTGTTGCGGGGGCTGGCAGATGGACCTGAGTCTGGCCACCTGGCCTCTAGGTGGCGAGTCTCTCACAGATGAGCCTTTGTCGTTTTCTCCTCTGGGCCCCCAGAGGCAAGGTGAGAGTGACATGATTGATGAGGGTGAACTCCCGGCCCAGGGAGCTGGGCTTGAGGTTGCTGGTGGGTGGTTCAGGAGCTACCTGACCCCTCATCCCTAAACAACATGCCAGTTCGATGCAGACACAGGAGAGCCTCGGGACAAATGACTAGTGACGCCATCACTTCTGCCAGCAGCTCGAGCCCATCCACTAGCTGTCTGACATCGTTTTCGATGAGACCCAGTGCCCATGGCTGCCTCCTGCATGCCCCAACGGGACTGAGCCGGGCAAAACTCACCATACACACACTAGCAGGTGGCAGCCCAGCATCCAGCAAAGGGTGTCTTTGCCCACATTTCCCCTCTGTCTAGCTTTCTATCATCCACCTATCCACCCATCCACCCACCCACCCTTCCATATTCCCATCCATCCATCCATCTTCTGGAGTCAGGCTTGCTTTTTTAAACCCAAACCTTGCTGCCAGCATCCAAGGAAAGAACACAACATCAACAGCAAGACCCAAGACCAAGTTCTCTGCCATCTTGTCGCTCCTGGATTTCTGGTGGCACTATCTCTAGTCCTCCAGGAGGCCAACCTGCTCATACTCGCCTGCTCCCTCCTGCTGCCTCCCAGGCTTGTCCCCAACCCTCTCAGCTCTTCCTGGCACTAGAACAGGAAGAGGTGACAAAGGGCACCAAGGTATTTGGTGTCTCCCCCACCCACCAACTCCAAAACAGGAGGAACCAAACAGACTCATAGGTCTGCTTTCCCATCTGACTTTATTTCACTTTTTTTTCCTATAAAATTCCTCCATAATTTCACAATTTAACAAAAAAAGTTTAAAATCCAGGACAGAAACAATCCTGTAACTTATTACAAACACAATTCTCCTTATTCCTTTTATCCAGGAGTTGGTCTCAGGCTGATAAGTGTCCTAGTTCCTAGTGAGACACAATCTTGGTAAAAACCCTTACGGGTAAGAAAGGTATTCGATACCTTTTGCTTTCAGGTGTTGGTTTACATTTTGTTCAGGAGACAGCAAAACACAGATTCGCACTGGGGGCAGGGGGCTTAACACTAAACACGCGGCAATCACAAAGTGCCTGCCCCTTCCTATGGAAGCGTCCCCAGAGCCCTTGTGGGCCCAGCTGCCAGGCAGCTGGGGGGTAAGTAGGGGAGCAGCTGGGAATGCTATGGTCAGAGCCCTGGCTGCCTGGCATGTCCATCAGGTGGTCACGGGCCAGCACTGGGCCCAGAGCAGCTCCAGAGGACAGCACTGGAGGCCTTCTGGCCAGAGGAGGTAACTGAGAAATGGGTCGGTGCTTCCGAAGGCCCCGGAAACAGCAGAAAGGGCCAGATGCTGCTGACACTGAGGGTGAGCCAGAGAGCCAGGCTCCAAAGCAGAGGGCTGCCTTGGCAGCCGTGTGAAGCCTGCAGCCCTTTCCAGCAGATCCTCATAGAGAAGGACTAGTGCCCTTGAGCTGAGGCTCCTGCCTGTGACCCCTGGCAGCCTCTGCACAGAGGGCCAGGGCGCTGCTGCCTTTCGAGCAGCCCACGTCAGCCAGTTCCTCCGTCCAATGTCTTGGAGTTTCCAGAGAAGAATGGCGCCCACGTTGGAGTATTGCTGGCCTGGCAGGAGAAGGGGATGGTGACAGCACGGGGCCTGCCACGCAGGCCTGCCCTCTTCTCAATGCCTCAAGGCAGTGGGGTCAGGAGAGAATCTGAGTGAACGGCGAGGAGTCACGATGGTTTCCTGTAAAGTTCTCGGGCTTCCCCGAGAGTTCTGGGGACCTCACCAGGAAGGCTGGAATTCATGGAAGCCTTGGAGGTGGGGATCACCCGGGAGTGTTCAAGGTCTGCCTGACAGACGGAATCGGAGCACAGACATGAGAATCAGGGGTCACAGGGAAGGGTCACCCACATCAGAACTCGGGAACCGGGGAGAGGGGCTGACAGTGGGCTGGAGAGAGGTGAGCCCGTCTCTGGACCCCGAGTCCTTTCCCCACATGTTGTTTAGGGCAAAAGTTGGGGGAACTGGAGGAGCCTTGAGTCAAGGTCTGGGAGAACAGAGGCTGAGCAAACAGGCTATCAGGAGCCCCACCCAAGGTGGGCTGACTCCACAAGGGCATTCTGACCCTGGAAGGTGGGCCAGAGGGAGGAGGAACCGGCCTGGACCTTGGAGAATCTCAGGCCTTCGAGGAATTGAGTCTCGGGACTCTGGACGAGTGTGAACGGCAGGTGTCGGAGGGCTAAGCCCAAACGGAGAGAGACAGGAGTGCCCGGGAGGGCCTGCCACCGGCGGGGCCCAGGCAAGAGGAGCTGGCTCTGAGTCCTCACGCTCCTTGAAAATACTCCACAAACTATCACGTCTTATTTGGCAAAAGCTCATTTTTTTCAAAGTTTGAAGACTCGATAACACAGAGGAGGAAGAGGATCCTATGGAAGAAAGGAGAGGCCGAGGCCCGGGGCACCGTTACAAGTGGTGGCCTGCAGCTGGCTGGAGCTGGGAGGTCTGCTCCTGGAGACGGCTGTCAGTCTGACTAGGCGCCTGAGGACCTACTGCTCCATCGTAGTGTTCACAGGCCCGGACTGTGCCTTTTGAGTCCCAGGAGGAGGACGAGGCGCCCTGGTACCACTGAGGGGGATCCTCCCTGCGCTTGGAGAAAGCCAGTGGGCACTCCGGCTTGGCCTCTAGTCCAATGACAAGACCAGTGGAGACATCTTAACCTAAAGTCCCACCTTACCCCCACCCCCCACGTGCACTGCTGCCACAGAAATGCACACCCGGAAACCGCTCTGGTACCTACAGTGCATACATACATACATAATAGAGAGACAACTATACAGCATGGAGTCCCAGCACAGTGAGAGCCAAGAGAGGGGCTGCATCCGGCTCACATGGAGGACGAGCCAAGGCCTGGCCTGGAGCAGCTGGACCCTCTGAGGTCCTGGGGTGCGGTGTGTCTGAACCGTTTGGAGAGGCCTGGCCAGTGATACCAGGCCCCACATCCCACCATGGAGCAGGGCTCCCACCGCCGGGCACATTTCTTCCCCTATACAGGAATGAGGCCCAGCGCTGCCTTCAACACAAGGGGAACCCAGGTGACGGCCCCTGAATATCAGGGAGCAGCAGCAGCGCCCGCCGGGCCCCCTCGGCCCCAGGGCTCCCGGTGAGCTGGTGGGGAGGGCAGGCCGGGAGCCAACGAGGAAAGTGCAGCTGGCCGTGAGGGCCGAGGACAGGGCGGTCACTAAGGCAGTGCTGCGGGCGAGTGAGTCGAGAGAGAGAAAGGCAGGCGGGGTCCGGATGTGGCCTCCCGGGACCCCGATGATAGGGGCCCGGCATCTGGCCCAGGGTCATGTGGCCACGGCCTCCAGGTAGCTCTGCAGCTTACGCACGGTGGTCTCATCCAGGGAGAAGAGGTCAAAGTCAAAGGTGGTGTTGGTGACATTGAAGTGGCCGGTCTCCTCGATGAGGTTCACAATCTGGAAGGAGGTGGCAAGGTGGCTTCAGGAGATAGGAAGTTGGGCTGGGGTGTCCCCCACCCTCCAGCAGACCCCCAAGGAAGAGGAGGAAGAGGAGGAGGAGAAGGAGGAGGCTCCTTGGGGATGCAGCCAGGGGTTCTAGCAGCCTGCAGGCCTTACAGGCATCCCCTGTCCCAGGGACTCATGTGTGATAACCTGTGTCCTCAGCAGAACCGAGGGCAGGGCGGGCTCCGTCCTAGTACCTGCTGCAGCACGTTGCGCTCCCGCAGGGCCATCAGCCTCCGGTGCAGCTCCACCAGTTCATCTGTGTAGGCCTGGGGGTGGCAGACAGGCACTCAGCAGGTGGCCTCAGCCCTTCCAACTGCCCAGCCCTGAGGAAGCCCATCACAGCTGGGGACCCGGGACAGAGGTTGGTCTGATGCTGCTGAGGCCAGCACCTCAGCACACTTGGGCTGACCCATCCAGTTGTGGAGCCCCGGGATTACCCCCACCCCACCCGAGCCCTCCACCTTGTCATAGGTGCCCCTCTTGAGGATCTTCTCAGACTTGCTGCAGGATTCAGGGCTCCTCCGGCCTGACGCCTGTAGGACAAACCCGGGTCTGTGCTCTCAGCTCTTACCCATGCCTCTTCCGCAGCCCCCCAAAGGCTCTCCCACCTCCCCAGGCCCACCTGCCCTCCTTCCTCTGGCCTCCAACTCTAAGGGAAGCCCATCATGGGGAGCAGACACACCTCTGGGACCTGGGGGTGAGCAAAGCCTCTCTCTGCCTGGGATCCGTGGACAACCCCAGGCCCAGGACCAATAATGGCCCGGCCCTCAGCCCTGCCTCTAGAACGTGATGGCAACCTGCCCACCAGTGCCCTCTGGACTCACCTTGCTGTTGGGAGGGGGTGGTTTCTTGGGGGCAGGGGGCTCTCGGCTGGGGAGGCAGGAGTCAGCACTGTTGTCACTGTCGCTATCACTGAAGCTCAACCTGAACAAGGAACACGATGCTCTGTCAGGCCTCCGCCACCCTGCTGCTGCAAGACCTGTGCCTGACTCAGACTCACCTGACAATGGGACACCCCTCCCTGTGGGCAAAGAGTGCTGCCCCTAAACCTCACTTGGCTCTAGGCAGCCACTACAGACTTAAAAAAGAATGTGCCGAAGCCACCTTCAAAGGGCAAAGAACCCAGAGCCACAGGTGTGCAGGCTAAGAGGCACGTCCCCATGATGCGTCTCCCAGGGCTGGCACCAGATGGGACACCCTGCAGCTGGAAGGATGGGCATGGTGCTGGGCTCTGCTCCTTCGCGTGTCCTCCTGCTACTCCTGCGGCCAGGGGGCAGCCTGCACATGCACCGAAGGGAACGCAGTTTCCACCTCAGCCTGAGCACTTTGGATGCCAGCCTTCCTCAGTGACATCGAGGTGTTCCCATCTGGGTGGAGCCCTTGGAGCCCTGAACACAATGTGTCTGGAGGTGGCTCAACTTCAAACCTCCTGGGAGGCAGGGCCCTGGGCGAGTCCTCAACCTCCGCCTCCATTTCCGCACCTGTAAAGTGAGGTCCCGGGAGGAGTGCACAGGGGAGGAGTGGACGCGCAGCGACAAATGGTCACCACTATCTTAGGAGGCAAGGGTGCAGTTAATAAAAGTGCAAACGCCCAGGCTGGCTAGAACTGGAAAGCCTCTCTTTAGAGTCATAATTCTCTCTCATGGTCTCAGTCTAGATAGCACAAGTTGGTTCAGTCCTTTCAGCTTTTTCCAGAATTTCTCACAGCACAGCGAGGGGCTGTAGAGGGAGCAAATTCCTCTCCAGCCCCGCCCCCTAGCTGGGAATGGCCTGCTCCTCTGGGGGCCTCCCTGGGGAGAGGCTCCCACTGGGATCCCAGTCCCTCACAGACATTGTGGGCTTGATCCAGCACAGAGGAGCCCGACAACTGCTCCTCCATATCTGCAGCACCGGAAGCCCTGCCTGCCACCTTCTACCTAAGACACCTCACTGTGAAAGCAATGCCAGGAACGCAGCACGGAGCCTGGGCTTCAGGGGCTCCTGTCTTATTCCTCCCAAGGTCAAGGCTGTCCATTTACTTGGGTACACTTCTCCCACTGTAAGCAGCAGGCCTCGGGGCCCCTGCTCCCCTGAGACCCAGACCTCTCTCTCCCCCACTTCCCAGTTGAATCACTCCAGTGGGGAAGGCAGGTGGTGACTCCTTGATGCCCAGGTGACACTACCACATCAGCCAGATCCAGGCTTGGCCCCACTGCCCTGGACATCCCCTCGTGTCCCCCTCTTCCCAGGGTCCACCAGGGGCAGCTGGAGGCCATGCAGACTGTGGGCCTCCCCAGGGAGCAGAACAGGATGGAATGGGACTTGGCTAGCTCCTCCCAACCAGCTGCAGCGCCAATGTGAGGTCTGTGTGGCCCCTTCCCTGAAAATAGATGTCTGGCTCCCTCGGCGTCCAGGGAAGCCCCACCCAGGCCTTCCATGTCTGCCCTGCAAAAGGACACTCAACGTGCTTCCACACAGTTGGTCCCTGCACCACTGCACCTGGTGTCCAGCAGGAGTCCACACCGAATGCTGTCAGCACCAAAGAGGCAGGAGCTGTGGCCGTTAATCCTGTCCTGGGAGGCAGGCAGTCTCCTTGGGCCCCTCCCCAGCTAAGTCGCCACAAAGCCTCCATAGCCACACTCTCAGGATGATGGGCTTAATCAGCTAGACCAGGGGTCCTCAAACTACGGCCCACGGGCCACATGCAAATACAAATATTGTATTTGTTCCCGTTTTGTTTTTACTTCAAAATAAGATATGTGCAGTGTGCATAGGAATTTGTTCATAGTTTTTTTTTAAACTATAGTCCGGCCCGCCAACGGTCTGAGGGACAGTGAACTGGCCCCCTGTTTAAAAAGTTTGAGGACCCCTGAGCTAGGCTGACACAGACTACCTGCAATCACCTGTTAGGCGTCCCTGTGCTGGTGGGTGTAGACCGGGTGACTGGCCTGGCTTAATGAGTTGCTGAGTCCTGGAGGAGGTGCTGAATCTGGGCCCGACTGGGCTCCTGACCCCTGAGTCTGCCCCTTCCTTGGGCCTGGAATCAAGGTTGGCATTTGCTCTGGGCAAGAGGCTGAGAATGCATAGCCATCCTTAAAGGGCGCGCTGTAAGGGTCTGGGAGTGTCCACAGGACATTTCTCAGAGTCTGTCCTCACCTATGCCACACACGTAGGGAAGGGGGAAAAGATCTCAAGACCCGAGAACAGAGGAACTAGCCCACCCCCCACTCCAACCCCAACTCCTGCTTCAGAGCAGGACTGGCCCTAGGGCTACTGGGCACAGCCTTTCCCCACTTTTCAAATGGTGCCTGGACTTCTCCCCCTCAACATCCCACCCCTTCCCGCCAGGTAGCCCACACCTTTCTATGACAGGAGGAAGGAAGCCACCTAAGATCCCTCCACTTTAGATAACAGGAGAGACTGTGTGAGCCCTAGGCAAGAGCACTGTCCAATAGGCTCTGATGCTTCCTCTGCATGCGCCCCAGGAATACTTCTGTCCTCGCCTCACCTCCTCACGGCCCCACAAGCCCAGTAGAGCTGCCAGGGTCCCCCACCTACCCCCCTACCCCCACTGGCCCGGGCACCTGGAATCCCTCCCTGCATTTGTCTTGCCGGCAGCCTCCTCGCCTGATGAAGAGTCATCCTCGTCGGACTCCTCAGATTGCAGGTCCTCCACCATGGAGCGCAGGGGTCCTGGGGAGGGTGGCAAGGAAGGGAGGAGAGATAAAGAAGAAGGGGTTTAGGGCTCTGCCTGGGTCCCTGCAGGGTCCCCTCCACTTCCAGGGCCACATGAGCTTATTGACACCACAATCCCCAAAATGCACCCGCACAAACCCACGTAGAAGTCCCTCTGGCCATGTGGGGCCTGCCACTCATCTCCAAGGACTGTTCCCAAGACTACCCTCTACCTAAAGGACCCTCTGGCTTCCCCATACGCCTACCTTCCTGTCCCTGCTCGCAGGCCTCTGGACCCTGGCCCGAGGCAGAACCACAAGGCCCTTCCATTGCCAAAGCCAAAGAGCACCCCTCTTCTGCTCCCAGTGCTGAGATCAGAGCCTCTGCCCGGAGCCGGGACCAGCCAGCCTTGCGGGGACCAGCCAGCCTTGCCGGGAGGGCAAGGCAGCCAGAGCCTGGGGCCACAGGATGCCTCACCAGCCTGTGCCCCTACTCAGGCCTGCCCAGTGCCTCAGCAACCCCCTCCGCTGTTCCCAGCCCACCGTCCTCCCCTTTCTCCAGAGCACCCGGTTCCAGTCCCCTACAGAGGCATCTTTGGTTTATATTCCTGTTACCAAGGCAACAGAGGGACACAAAGCCCTCAATTACCTTGGTCACATGATCCCACTTCAGCAGATTCCCCCTCCCTTCCCCATAGATAAGAACCCTTGGAGAGAGTGTGCACTTCCTGCACCCCATCCCCCAGGCCCCCTCAGAGACTGCACATCTACATTCCAGGTCAGAAATACCCGCCTCTCTCCCAATACACTCTCCTCCTCCAGCTTTCTGCAACCCAAGAAAAAGGACTCCAGGCTGTGTGGGGAGGAGACTGTCGGCCCAATCCACCAGAAGAAATGCTTCCGGTTTGCGGGTGAGTAGCAGGGTCGGCAGGGCTGGCGGATTCCATGCCCCGTCTCACACCTGTGTCCCGCAGGCTGGGAGTGGCCAGGCACCTGAGGAAGGCCCTCCCTGATCTGGGACAGCCAAGTGGGCTTTATGCCCTCTCCCCCCCACAAAAGCCTCTCCATTCCCAGGGGTCCTGCAGGGAAAGGGCAGAAATGCAGACTGCTGAGTGCCAGCCAGACCCACTGCAGGAGCAGAGCATTCCTGCCCTCATCCAGGAGCCGTCCTCTAATGGGACAGGGTGGAAGGGCTGGCAAAGGAACTGATGCCTGCCTCCCTCTGGGAGAGCTGGCGAGGAGGGTGTCTGGCTATGGATAGGGCCCAAATCAGAAAGGGGCTGCTCTCCACTGGCCCGCAAGCACCAGCACCTCATCAGCACATCGCCAAGCCCTCATCATACAGTGTGTCCTGAGGCTCAGGGGAAGGTCACCAGGAGTGATATATCCCACACCTAGCTGGCAGTCAGGTGAACTGTTTCTGCTTTTCTTTTTATACACTCCCTGAAGTTCTACAACCTACGAAATGTGGATATCTGGGAGCCCAGTCTGGGTAAGCAGTAGTATACTGAAGAAATGCCCAGGGTGTTCAGCTCAGGCCCTTGCCCTGCCCTCCATCCCTCACTTCCCTCATCCAAGCCTCCCCATCATCTCCACCTTCCCCCTCACTCTAGGCCCTCCTCATCACCCCCTCCCTGGGGGTAAGGCACCAATGGGTTTTTCTGACAGTGGCAGCAGCTGAAGCTCAGGCATGGAGTGAGCCCCCATAGAAGTTACGGGAAACTGCTTGTAAGTCCCTGTGATTGGATAACAAACCTAGAACCCCACCAGCCAGGTGGAGTCAGAGGCTGCCCCACAGCAGTAAGCCACAGAAACATCCTGTCTTTCCTTTGTATCACCCACCTTGACTGTGGTTCTGAGATGGCTCAAAATCCGAATCTGAACTGGAGTCAGAGCTGGAGCTGGAGTTGGATGGGCTCGACTGGGCGGACTTCACCCCAAAACGGGGGTGGGGTGGGACAGTGGGGAGAGAAGACAAGAATAACCTTTCAGTCCAAGGGAAAGGAGTGGACAAGAAATGTGCCCTGGCAGCAATGACACCCAGCTGAGTCTTTCCCCAGATACGCACTCAAAAGGTGACAAAGGTGCCAGGCTCAAGGCACACAGGAGGACCCCTGCACACACTCCTGAGAACATGGCTTCCTGAGTCTGTAGGCTCCCAGCCCCAGGACACCACCAGTTTGCATTTCAAATGCAATGGCCCATCTTTTCTCAATGAGGATCTTTAAATTTCTAGTAGTTCCAGGAGAAGCTCTCAACAAGTCACTGGTTTTCCCATGCACCTCAGCAGGAGGACAGGGAACTAAGCTGTCCATGAAAGGGGGTTGGGGGGGTGGGGAGCACATCTGTTTGTGGGTCCTGCCTTCCTCCTATGAGGGCAAGAACTGGCGATGGGCGCTGTGGCGCCACAGGGAACAGAGGAAAGATCTGGAACAGGAACGGTGAGTGCAGAGACCCAGCTTCTCATTCTGCCCCTTGTTTCCCCACAGCCAGTCCCGAGGCTGAGTGATGACAAAAAGCTGTCTGCTTGTCTCCCTGCCACGTGCTGCCATCACCCACCACGTGCCCTGAGGTAATGATGAATGTGCCACGTGACAAGCAGTAGGGGACAGGGTGGACTCAACCAGGTCATATCCCCCACTTCTTCCTGCAACCTTCCACCCTAGGCCCTAGGACACATGGGGTAAGATGACTGGGGACTGCACCTCCTTGGGTGTAAAGGAACTGGTCACTTCAGATCCCTTCAGGGAAGGGGCCTCTGGCCTTGCTGCATGGAGCGCTAAGCTAAAACAGGGGTCTTAGTTTCTGCCAACAGGCAGTTCTGAAGGTGCACATAACAGAGCAAGCCATGGGTCTATGGCAGAGACTCTGAAGGGCAGAAGGGCAAAGTTCACAGCTCCAAGAGTCTACCCTGGCCCAGAGCACCCCACACACCTGGGAGGCTGCCTCACCCCCAGCAAGCCTGCCCTCGGGCTGGGGCTTGTCTAACCCTCTTGCTTTGGGGAGGACCATCTGGAGGAATGGAACACCTTGAGCGCTGGGACCAGCCACCTCTGGGCACCTCCCCGTTTCAAGAGAAGGGACCAGGAAACAGGCAGAGGCACCTAACAGCATTTGCTTAGTCCTAGCATGTGTCATGTGAGAGGAGACCCTAGGAAAGGAGTCCCGGACCCCCAAGGGATCAGGAAAGTCCCTCCTGATGGTCTGGGGGCTGAGGGCTGAGGGCAGCTCCCAGGATGCAGAGGGGACCTAGGAAGGCACAAGTCTTTGCTCACTCAATAGACTCAGAGAGTTATCAGGCCACCTAGGGATAGAACACTGTCACCTGAAGAGTTAAGGGGCCTCTTCTTTAGAGTTTACCTCGGCCTAAACCACCTGCTCCAGGCATCTGCTGACAGCCCCCCCCCGCCCCCCGACACACACACACATGCCTTCACATCGGAGAATCCGAGATTACCATCAACCACTGCCCACTGTGACAGACCAGTGTGACACCCCCAAATCTCAGCAATGGGCCTGCGGACAAGTGGCCCTCTAGCATGCAGACCTGAGTTCTTATTCTGGTTCAGGGGTCCTGGTTCTGACCCTGGGTTTGTCACCAACTGGCCAAGGCCGCCCTGGCTTTAAGCCTCAGTTTCCCCCATCTGTAAAAGCTGCCTGGCAGCCCAGCCAGAGTGGCTCAGTGGGTAAGCATCAACCTATGAATGAGGAGGTCACGGTTTGATTCCTGGTCAGGGCACATGCCTGGGTTGTGGGCTTGATCCCTAGTGTGGGGCATGCAGGAGGCAGCCAATCAATGAATCTCTCATCATTGATGTTTCTATCTCTGAAATCATTAAAAAAATATATTTTCTTTAAAAGCTGCCTTGCGGCCCCACATGACGGCCAATGCCCATTGTGCCTCTGCCATCTGGGGCAGAGAATTTGGACAGACCCCCTGGGCAGAGGGCATGAGCAGCAGGTTCTGTAAGGCTGACACAAAAAGCAGGGCCAAGGCAGGAGTTGGACCCAGGTGGCGGCCACCCAGTGTGTAGGCTCAGGGCTGCAGGCTGGAGAAGTAGGAGCCATGAGAGGTGGCTCCAGCACCTGTGTGGGGTGGGGGGTGGCAAGCAAGTCCGCCGACCTCAGATGCATTGCCCCTTTTCCTTCCACACAAATCCAAGGGGCAGAAATAATTTCAGCCCAAAGGGCCTAGAGGTGTGCATCTGAAAGCCCACAAGGAGTCATGAGTGCTGCTGATGAGTGCCGCTGCTCAGCCACATGCCATGTCCAGCAGGGGACAGAGGGGCCAGCGGGCTCTCAGCACTCCTGGCCCCTAACTGAAAAGGACCATGCGGGCCAAAGAGACCACAGAGAAGCAGTTGGAGGAGCTGGGGGCTTGGCCCAGGGACTCAGACAAGGAGCCCCTCAACCCCCTCTTGGCTAAGCAGGAGGCAGCAACTCAGGTTCCCTGCAATGTCAGAGCTCTCCAGTGGTGGTGCCCCACCTGCCTCCAGGATGGGTAGCCTGGGATGGTCGGGAGAGGCTGGGAGACCCGGCTATGGAAGGCTGTCTCACTCCTCCACCATAGGTATCTGTGCCTCACCAAGATCCTAGGGTTGGGAAATGTCACTGAGTCACTGTCCCACAGCCTTAGAGAGCCCTGGGCACCCTGTTGGTGGCCCAGGTCTCATACCTGCATGGACCTTGAGTGGCTAAGGCTTGTCATTCAGAAGTCTCTCAGGGCTGGGATGCACTGCTCCAGCCAGGAGAGACCCCCCCAGGCCATAGATACCAGACATTCAGCCCACTCTCAGCAGCAGTGCTGGGGGAAGAAGGCTTCCCACACAGCGCCCCAGTGATCACAGCCACGCATCAGCATGGATACCTGGGACATCAGGGGCGGCCTCCATCTCTTACCCAATGAAAATACACCAGCCTTGGGTACAAAAAGGTCTCACCTGGAAGCATCTAGGATGGGAAAGAGGGAAAGGCACCTGCTCAGAGCTCCAGATGCTGAGCAGACAGATGACAGATGATAGACCAGGGTGCTGTTGAGCACCCAAAGAACCTGCAGCAGCGGAGCAGGATACTGAAATGGCCCTGAATGGCCAGGAGGCTTCTAAATAAGAGATGTTCCAAGTCCTGCCACCTTAGGCTCATTGTCTCCTGGCTGTGAGGAGCGCTGGGTGTGCAGCATGATTGGCCCCATGACCCTAAGCCAGTGGGTACAGTTACCCATGGACCAAATCGTCACCCCCAATGCTGTTGCCTCCAACGGAGTACCCCTGGAAGCCACATGCTCATGACATGGTGTTGCTGACACAAAACAGCTCTAGCTTTATCTCCGGAGCCACTTTCAAAGCCCCAGTGGAGCCCCAGCAGCAATGCTGCAGGCAGACTTCAGCCTCTGGGAGTGAATGGAGATCTGGAAACAGCACAGGTCACCAGGCATGGGGGCGGTGCCTCAGGTAAGGGGGTCACTCCTCATTTATCCACCCATTCATCCATTCGACCATAACCCAGGCACCTGTTCTCGGACCACCAGATGCCAAACACAGTCTCAGAGATGCTATTACCTCCCAAGGCCCCAGTGAGGTCTGGCCACCCAGTCAGCAGTCTGGTTATGTGCTCCTCTGGGATTCAAGGGGTCTCTCACAGCCATCTTCAGAGAACCACCTGGAAACACTGTTGCAGGAGCCCAGAGCCTCTCACAGCGAGAGGGGTACTGGCCCATGCTTAGAAGACAAGTCTTGCTGATTCAAGATCCCTGTGTCTATGCTGCATGAGCAGCAGCGGATGGGTGGTAGGGGTGGTGGGCCCTCAGACTCCACTGGCCATCTGGGAATGGAGCCAGCATTAAGCTTCCAGACCAACCATGTGGTGGCTGGGGAAAGGACAACAGTAAGACACAATCACCCACCCTGATCCCCAACTGGCCACCAAGACCCTGGGCCATGCAAGGGGCTCCCACGGTAAAGAGCTCGGAACCCAGGTACCAGACCATCATGTTCTACCAGAACCATCCTTCCTAAGCACCATTTCCACAGAGACCTCACAGTCAGGCTTTATCATCCTTGACAGAAGGGGAAACTGAGGCTTAGTGAGGTGCTCAGGTATGCCCAAAGCTACAAGGAGCAAGTGGGAGCTCTGGGGCTGAGATCCCAATCTCCTCATCTAACCTTTGGGCTAACAAGGCTTTCAATGGCAAAAAGCCAGAAAAGCTGATAAGGACAGGGGATTCAAAGAGCCAGAAAAGAGGATAAGGGATTGATGGGGAAAGGGGCACCCCACCTCTGTCTTGAAGGAGGCCTCGTCCTCCGAGTTGGACTCCTCCACCTCTGGGGGCTTTTTGATCTCCCGGGGCTCATTCTCAGCCTTGATCTTCTCCACTTTGGTGCTGCCCTTATCCTTGGCCGACTTTTTGTCCGAGAAGGAGGATGAGGTGCGGGGCGAAGTGCTAGGGGCGCTCCTGGACCCCTTGGAGCTGCTCTTCTTCTGCTTTTTGGCACTGGGCTTGGGTGAGTCAGTGGTAGCTGGCCGCTTGCTGGAAGACTTAGATGGTGGTGGTGGTGGGGGACCACCCTTGGGGGACAGGCTCTCCAGTTTGGTCTCCTTCAGGGCCATCTTAGGCTCCTTAAATGCAGCCTTGGGTGGCGGGGCCTTCTCCTCCTTGGGTGGCCGGCCCTCAACCAGCTTCCGTGAGGCGTCCTTGGCACTCCGGGCCTGCTCACGCTCTGGCTCCTTGGAGGGGCCTTTGCTCTCCGAGTCTTTGCGGGGCCGCTCCCGGTGCTCCTTGGCTGTCTTATGGGCCTTGCAGGCCTTGCCGCTCTCCCTGCTGGCGTCCTGAAATGTCGGGTGGGAAGGGAGAAAGACACAGTCAAACGGCATCTCAGGCCGCCCTGCTCCACTGCCCCTAACCCTTACAAAGTATAATCCACCTGGATTCAGACTCAACTAGAGAAAATCTTCCAAAAAGCAAAGAAGTAAGGCAGCAGGTGAGAATTTTAAATGGAGCTGTCCCTTTAAACTACTAGGAAGTGTCAGCAGGTCCCAGGCGACTGCAGGCTAAGACTCCCCTCTGAATTGAACTGACATTCCCTGAGGGATTCAAGAACAGCACAGTGAGTCAGGCAGAGAAAGACAGATACACAGACCCCCTCCAGCTCAGACACCTTGCAGCTCCCACTGGGGGCGCTAGCAGACAGGCCCCTTTCTATCCCTACCACTAAACCTCCTGCCTGGTCGCCCCAAACCAGCGCGACCTGCCAGGCATAATGGTTCTTTGATCCACAGTCAGCACTTATTGAGTGGCTGCTGGGTTCAGGGCGCTGTGCAGGACCAACAACTCCTGACAGAATTGAAACCACCTGGACAGCTTTTCTATAATGTATACAGTTCCTGGGAAACTCAGAGGGTTCAGGGTGGATCAGCCAGGTCATGGAACTCTGGCTAGGGACAGAGGCAGAAAGCAGCCCTGCTCCAGGCTGCTGGGAAAGCTGGGCCAGGGGACACCAACCCTGTGCGCCCACACTTCCTACCATGCCAGCGATGGTGCAGGGGCCTGGCTGACAGCAAGCACTCAATCATGGGGGCTGCAGCCACCCCACACACAGCTAGCGTACCCTTTGGGTAGAAGCCTTGCCTGACACCTTGTTTGCTTCCTGCCTGTCAAACCCCTTCAACACCCCACATCTGAACAGGTGCCCAGCTGCCAAGGGCTCTGCCCCCAACTCAGTCAGCAGGTGCACAGTTGGGCTCAGCGGCTCTCCAGATCAAAGCTCACCAGGAAATCAACAGCAGCCAGACCCTGAGGGTGGCATGCACCACCCGAGGCAGCCACACTTTACCAGCTCACCCTATGTGCTAAGAGGATGGGTGAGCCAGCTAAATGCCCAGCAGCAGGGCCTCTACTTCCTGCTCTCCCAGCCCACCTGACAGACTCTCACAATAAAGAGCTACAAGGACAGGCGGCACAGCCTTGACCACCTCAGATCTACTTGTTCACTGTCTTCTTGCAAATCCATAACCCACATCAGTGTCAAAGGTTCAGGGACAGCCTTGTGTGGCCATAGGCTCCTGCTGCCTCCCTGGAGAAACATCAGCCCCTGTGCCCTGGACCTGGCTCTTCTGTCTCCAGGGCAGTGGGAAGGGGTACTCATAACACAAGCCCCAGCTGACCATCTAAAGGGGCATCTCCCTTGGGGCTGGTGTGTGGAATGGGGTCAGTCCCTGGGGACTCCTCTCTCCAACAATCGACTCCCCTGAGGAGGGAAGCAAGAAGCAGACCTCATATGTGATTCCAGCCTCTTCTCAAAATATCTATACACACCCCAGGCTATAGGAGTCGGCCCCAGTCCGAACAGGCAGGGCAAAAGCACACCCAATAAACATCTGTCAAAGGCCTCAGCACAGTTCCCACAGGGTCCCCCAGACCTGGGGTCGGACAAGCCTCCACTGCCGCCCAGGGTCTGCCCAGCAAGTAGGGCCTTCCTAGCAGCGGCTCTTTACCTGGGGATCTGCACAGCAGGCTCCCTGAAACCACACGGAGTTCCGAGAGTAATGTGATCGTTCACAGTCACGTTCTCAAAGCCATCAATGAAGCAAAATGTCTAAGAACCAAGTTTTAGAGAAAGGTCATCCAGGCCAACTGTCTGATGTCAGACAGGGAGAAGCTACAGGTATGAAAATCCAGGGGTGCTGTGAGGTGGGGAATAAAAGGAATACCATCCTAAAAAGGAGCCTTCAGGAGCCCCACCCCTCTGCCCGGAGGCTCCAACTCCTGCCTTCCATGCTACCCTCTGAGGAGACATGAGGTGGGGACAGATCACCAGTGACCAATCTGCCTAGGGCTCCAAAAGCCAGACTCTCCAGCAGCCTCCAGGTTGGGGACCCTGACAATCAAGGCCCTGCATGACCAAGCCCTTCCCTCTCAGTCTCCTCTGCCTGGAGCATGAGACCTGGCAATCAGACTCTTTGGGTCTAGGCAGCAGAGAACCAATCTGGGTGGTACAGCCAGTACCCAAAGGGAGGTCCTCATCTGGAGGAAGAGGTTGGCACACAGGTTCTACCCTCCTAGAAGAGCAGGTGAGGCTAACGGCTCAGAAGGGAGGACAACAGGCAGAGGGGGCTTGCAGCAGAGAAGAATCTGCCTTGTGTTGCCTGAGAAACCCACAGAAGAGCCTCCTAAAATACACCACCCATGTGGCTGAAGAAAGTTTCTGGGACACGGAGGGGTGGAGACCAGGGACCCTGCCTACAGGCCTCTGAGCCTAGCAGATATGCCCATCTGGCCTGGGAACTCCTGGGGGTGGTCACAAGGACATTCCAGTGAGAGAAGACATGAGCAACTCCAACAGATGCAACTCCACTGGCCACCAGAGTGTCCTCACTACCTGCAGGGCATCTCTTCATGAGGTTTTGGTTGACTCACAAATGACACATACAGAAGAAATGACAATTTCTACCCTTCCTAGGTTGCATGGACTTCCACACAACTGAGTGGCTAAGAGAGAAACTGCCAAGATCTCTAGCAAGAAGTTCTCTTCCATTTGATGTCCATGAGGCTCAGGAAAGATGGGCCAGAAGGTTGGCATGGGGACGACCTTCAGACTGCGCTCCATACTTAAGGGCTTAAGTCGGATGAGGATTTCAGAGACTCACTGGCCTGGGGAAAGTGCCAGAAAGACTCTGTCTGGGTAATGTCGCTCTCCTCCAGCATTGCTGATGAATAAGGCTGTAATTTGGCCTGAGAGTTCAAGCTGTCCCATGTGGGATGCCCCAGGCCCACAACAGCCAACAGATGAGTGAAACAAGAAAAATGCAAAGTTGAGAAGTGGATAAACTTGTGGGGTCGGTGGCAGAAAGACAAGCAGCTGCCCTGAGAGCCAGATGATACCTGGCCTCCGGGACACGGAGCTGTGTAGGCGGCTGCGGGGGAACGGGACGAACACTCAGGAGTTTATGTGTACATCATGACACCACCAGAAGGGCTCTGGCAGCCACTCTGGGACGATTCAGAGAGTGGTCTCAGGAAGACAGAGTGCCACTCACCTGATGGGGCTGAGAGAGGATGATCAAGCGTTTCTTCTTAGGGAAAATCAGCTCGCTCACCCACATGATTCTACCTGGCTCTTCCCCCAAGTAAGCTTTCTCTGTGGGGGTTTGCCAAAGAAAGAAGCCAAACCTGGAACAGGCCCCGGAGAAAGCACCAGCCCTGATGGACGAAGTGTCCTGGCTGCACTCAGGAGACCTGAGAAGGTAGACAGTGGTAGCTGCAGTGGACACTCTGTCCATGGCTCCCAACCATGTGAGACTAGCTTGGGGTTCTGTCTGAGTGGTCCTAAGCCCACTGACTCTGAGGGAGGGGGGAGGACAGGGCAGGCTCTCTGGCCTCAAGAGGAACAGGGTGAAGAGCCTGTGATTACCAGGCTGTTCTATGCACCCCAGGAGGGGCCGACCCTTCTGACTAAGTGGCAGAGAGCAGCCACAGGGAGCACAGAGAGCTCCAAGAGAAAGATGCCAAGGGACCGAGCCCAGCTCTGCAGAGGGAGCACCCTGAGCCCAGGACCCTCTGCAGGGCCCCAGTGCTCCCATGTGACTGGGCCTTCCACCTCACTAACCTTGGAGCCGTGGGATGGTTTGGTCTTCTTGGGGTCAGAGAAGGCAGAGAGTGGAATTGTGGGTAACATGGGGTAGTCAGGACTGGGCCTGGACACCGTTTCTGCTCCTTCGGGCATTACCATCACCTAGTGATAAAGAAGAGACAGATGTTATCAATGAGCAAGGAGGCAAGCTGGAAATCCGATGGGTAAGAGGAAGTTGGCTTGCGGGAGTGCAGCTAGAGGTGTCCAAGCTTCCTTCTCGGGGAGGGAGCCAGGGAGAGCCTGAGCGTCATTTTCCCAAAGAGTCCACGGCATTTCCTCTGTGAAGGTCTGGCTGCTGAGTGCTCAGAGCGAAGCGGGCTCGTGGTGGAGAGCAAAGAGAAGCAGGGTCCCAGGATGGCTGGGTCCAGGTGCAGTTGGCACAGTCTCGGGGAGGAGGGCACCATGCTAAAAGACTGGCACCAAGACTGGCAATTTGTGTGAGAAGCACAAGGAGGCAGCTGTGGCCAAAGCGGCCTGCATGCTGCAGTTAAGAAAGACCAGAAGCATAAAGGTGAGAAGCCAGGCAGACACCCCTCTGGGAAGGCATGTGGCGGAGAAAGCAACTTCTGTGGGACGTGTGTGTCATGACTTCACCGGGTCCCGCATCTCCTGGGGGAGCCTCACTCCTCCACTCTCAGGTGAATAAAGTTGACTGAAACAGGGAGCGAGCAGCGAAGCCAAGGCAAGAGGAAATTGCACGGGGGCAGGCCCAGTTCTCTGCCAAAGCCACCTCGCTGGAGCCTGCAGGAGAGGGACATGAGCTCTGCCTTTGTTAACTACTAGGAGGAGGAAGGATCTGGGCTCCTGCCAAGAGGTGCTCCTAGCAACACCTGCCCAGGTCCAGTGAGGCTCCTGTGGCACCTGCTGAAGGGAGAGAAAACCCGAGGGCAAGTTCTCAAAATATAGACACTGGAAGTTCACACTACCACTCAGAGGGAGCCTTCCAGATGGCAACAAAACAGAACAAAAGAATAAAGATCATAGAAAGAAAGAAAAGAAAGAAAGAGAGAGAGAGAGAGAGAGAGAGAGAGAGAAGGAGGGAGGGAGGGAGGGAGAGAGGGAGAAAGGAAGAGAGGAAGAGAGAAAGAAAGAGAGAGAGAGAGAGAGGAAGGAAGGAAGGAAGGAAGGAAGAAAGAAAGAAAATTAATTTAGCTTTAATAACCTTGAGCACCTAGGATTCTTGACAAGCTCAACCTTTCATCTGAGGAGGCTGATGTAATGCCCAGTCATGGTCATGGGGACACCGGGTTGAAAGGAGGGCAGCAGAGCCTTTCGTGCCACTCCAGCCCCCACCCCTGACTCTGAGGCAGTGAGGCCCGAGGCCGAGTTGCTCATCAGAGCCCGTCTCACTATAATACAGCGCCCAGAACCTGCCTGACCCTGGCCAGCATGGCTGAGGATCACCAGGTCTTGGGAAATAACCACACTCTAAGGCCAGCAAGGACAATGCACAAGGTTAGAGAAGCGACAGCCTAACCCAGAGAACAGACAGGTCCCCTCAGAGGTCTGAGTCCATTCCCTTGAAGACGGTGCTTTTTTCCTTTGTTTTCATTTCTCTTCTCTCCTTCACAGGAATATCCTATCCTGATGCTATGTCAAGACAATGTAGTGAAGGCCTTGCATCTTTCTCTCCTTCTTTAACAATCTTTCAGAAAAAAAAAGTTAAGTGAATAAATAAATCTACTTCCACCTGCAGGACAGGGCTTCATGAGGACGCATCTCACTCGATGGAAATACAGGCCCTCGCAGCTGATGGGGCAAAGGATGAGATACGATGCTGAGGGGACAAGCAGGGCTGGCCTCTGACCATCTAGAAAAGTGGTCAAGCCACTCTGGTCACCACTGAGGAAGTATGTGAACCTCATGTGAGGAATTACAGAACTCATGTGCCCCCGGAGGGGCAATATAGAAAGCAGTTTTCATCAACTTACAGATCGCATGGTCCTCCAGTTCTTCTAGCAAATGTCAACACAGATGGGTCTGTGGTCATTTGCCACCAGATGGTAAATGCCAGCCCCACTGGGAACTCTCAGAGGTCCAGACTGGCTACACAAGGGCCACAACTCAGGTCTCGGGAGCAACTGTCCCATAAAGCTCCCAGGCTGCTCCTAAGACCCGAGAACACTGTTCTGCTATCAGCCCAGAGCAAGCCCCAAAGGGCAAGAAAGAAAGTTCCTAACCAGACAACCAGCTCTCTGGGCAGCCCTCACCAAGGATGAAAAGTACCCCCAGAGACCACCACACCTGCACCCAAGGGCCTCCTCTCCCTTCCTCTCTCCTGGGCTGGCCCTTCCCAAACTGCAAGGCGGACCTGCCATCCCAACCTCTCTCCCTCAATGCCTCATGCCTCCTCTTCCTCCTCCCCTGCCCCTCCCGTTTTATAGGGTTAGATGATGCATAGTAAGCCTTCATCTTTTCAGAGCAAAGAAAACCTGATGCAGGGGGACGGTCCCTTGGTCCTGGAGCTCTAAGAGGCCCATGGAATGCTGACTGTCTGAGTGTCTGTCTCCCTGAGATGTGACTTTAGAACCTTTGCGTAACACCTCAGGGAAATACTTTGGAAAATAAGGTAGAGAGGCAGAGCTGAAGAGGATGCTGAACCTGGAAACTCCTCCCCACTTCCTTGGTTCTTTTAGAACTCCCAGGCAAACTTCCAGACAAGTGTCTGTGTCAATAGATTCCAATGCCCCCTGTTCTGTTACTAAACTCCATTAGCAATCACATGCTAGGTCCAAATCCCAGACTAATCTTTTGTTAGGAACGTGGAAGAAGTTACTCAAATTTTCTGCAATAAATAAATAACCCCTTTCATTTTTTTAAATAAAAGACAACAACTAAATTAAATGAAGAGAAAAGGACTTCTCCCTAGGCCCAAAGAAATTCAGCCCAAACTCCTTGTATTCACTGGGGAGGTGGGCCTGCCACACACACACATACACACATTCTCTCATGACCTGGACCTGAATCCTCCACTGCAGGCACCGCTGGCAGCAAGGCAAATGTTCACTAACAGGTGGCTTTGGGATATCCTGTGTCCTCAGCCTGCCACCTCCCTCGGCACACACAGTCCAGCCTGCAGCCAAGCGTCTTGCCTCCTCCACAGCCAATCATCCATCAGTACCAAGCACCCCACCCCCATTCTCCAAGAGCTGACACATGCTCCTGGCACTCTGCCATCATACCAAGATCGCTGGCCACACGATTCACTCGAGACCTAGGTTCTGAGAGCTGACACCTTCATCTGGCCTCACAAGGACAGAACTGCCAGGTGGCATGCATCACCAAGGACCCTGCAGAGAGCCACTGCTATTTCCCCAGGTGATGGGGCTCCAGCACAGCCTTGCCAATCCGGTTAAAAGTTGGCTCCAGCGCCTCGACACACTGACAGGCTGGTCTCACACCCATTCCTTCCCCCACCCTCCCCCTACTTTATGGAAGAAGATGCTAATTAACCACAGCCAACCAGGAAGCTACAGGGATAACTAGCAACTAGTTATTCCCAGCTGACAACATCCCAGCACAGACTCGGGATACCTGGGTCCTATCCAGTGCTGCCAGGTGCTACCTGTGCAACCTGCCCCTCTGAGTATCAGGTGCCCAGCCATAGGCTGAAGAGACATGCCTGAGAGATCCCAAGGTGCCCCCAGCACCAAGTTCCCAGTTCAGGGAGCAGAGATGGATCCATGACAGAGAAGATGCATCCGTTCGAGCAGGGGCAGGGCCCACCTGCTCCGGCACACTCACCCCGCCAGCCATCAGGAGCTTGTACCGGAACTCAACGGTGGGGTTGTTGAAGGTAAGCTTCTCACAGCGCAGGTGGTTTACAGGCGGGTTGCCCTCCAGGTTCAGGAACAGGTCATAGGTGAAACAAACCTTCCGTGGCTCCTCCTTAAATAAAGAAAACAAGGAAGTATGTTTCAGATGATGGACGAGACACAGCTACAGGACAGAGGTGAACGCCTGCTCCCCAGTGCCAGCCTGCCTATCTTTTTTCTTTGCTTGGCCTCCACATCTCTCTGTGTGCCTACTTCTCATCTACCCAGTTACCCAAAATGAACTAACTCATCTTTGCAGAGGACCCAGCAAAGCAGTCTTCACAACAGAAGCAGAAATCATTAAGAATGATGCTTTTGGAGGGTTAATGGAAATATTCTTGCTGATGTCTTGTACAGCCCCTATGCACACACTACCCCTTGAGCCCTCTCAGTACTGGCCAACAAATGGAGAAACCAAGGCTCAGAGACATACAGCTGTTAAGTGACAGTGCTGAGACCTGATCGCAGGCTCTGAGGTCCATGATTCTACTACCCCACCCCTTACCCAGAAGGCAAATTTCTCCAAAGATATATAAATTGCCAATAAGCACCTAAAAAGATGTTCAAAGTCACTAATCATTAGGAAATTGCAAATCAAAATCAGACCACTGGGATGGCAATTGTTAAAAACAACAACAACCAGAAAATAAATGTTGGTGAGGAAAAACCGGATCCCTGTGCATTGCTAGTGAGGATGGAAAATGGTGCCATCACTTTGGAAAACTATCTGGGAAAATGTTAAAATAGAATACCTATTAGATGACCCATATATCTCTCCTAGGTATATACCTATGATAAATGAAAACCTATATCCACACAAAAACTTGACATCTATGTCCATAGCAGCATGATTCACAACAGCCCAAACTGGAAACAACCCAGTGTTCGTCCACTGATGGATTAATGGATAAATACAAAGTGGTCCATCCAGACAATGGAATATTACTCAGCCATAAAAAGGAGTAAAGCTCTGACACTTGCTACAATGTGGATGAACCATGAAAACATGATACTCAGTGAGAGAATCCAGACACACAAGGCCACACAGTGTGATTCCATTTATATGAAATGTCCAGAACAGGCAAATCCAGAGACCGGGAGTGGATTTGTGGGTAGATTCCTTCCCAAATCAAAAATACTGTAATGTGCAGGGGGAAAGTCTCAGCACCTCTTTTCTTCCTGCCAACCTTGTGAGGCAATGCCTGGCGGTGTGGTGTCAACCACGGGAGGACTGCAGAGAAAGCCAGGAGAGTCTCAGGTAGACAGCCTTGACACCACGGAGCCATTGGCCCAAGCTCATCAGTTGTCTCCCAACGTCTTGCCAAGGAGGAGAAAGATGCTCTGTAGTAAGCCACTGTTATGCCCCTAAACATGGCAGGTGCCCCTCTGTCAGCACTACCCCATGCCCACCCTTAGGAATGCACTTGTCACAAAGGGCATGTCTCCCCACCAAACTGGGAAGCTCGTGGAGGCAGGAGCTCTGGGGATTCCTGTCTTACACTCCCACCCCACCCCCCACCCCCAGGTGCTGGCCCAGGGGAGGTACCCCGTATTTGCCAAAAGAATGAAATTGAGAAGGGCCTGACCCCTCATTAGGGGGGAGGGGAGGGGCCAAGAACACCTCCTGGGCCCTGTGACAAGCTTGGAGAATGGCTGAGTTGGTGAAGTCAAAAAGGGTCTAGGAGGTGGGGACAGCATCCTCTCTGAGAGCCCTGAGAGTCACATGGCAAGCTGAAAGGGGAAGATGGAGAGGAGTGACAGCAGGTGACTGGAAAGAAGGGCCTCGGCTGTCACTGGAGGGTGTTGCATCCTGGGGTGGAGAGGTCCAAAGGTTAGGCTCAGGAAGAACAAACCCAGATCCATGTTCTGGGGAAAAAACAATACCCAGCCTTCAGGACAGCATGACTGGGAGCAGGGTTTGAAACTGGCAAATAAAGGGGAGGAAAACTCAAGCACCTGTCCTGCCTCTCCATAGCGTAACCACACAGAAGATGAGAGGTGAGCTGCACAGTTATGTTCCAGCTCCTGTGTGGATAAGGACTGACCCATCACGGTTCCATAACCCCTTGAGTCAGTAATTCAGGTGCTGCTGTCATTTGTTGCCCACATCACACACACAGACCACCAGACGAGATTGATGCCACCTTCCCAGGCAGATCTCACCAGACTCAAGTTCATAGTGACACAGAATACACAAAGCAGGGTGGTCGTGCTAAATAAACACCACAGGGACTGAAGCAGCAAAAAGCCAGTATCAAACCTACAGGAAAAATGACCCAGTTTCCTCAACAAACTACAAAGAAAAAAAATGGTAGAGGGAGAATCTACAGATGAACAGACACAATGTGTGGATCCCTCTGGCTGGTGTGGCGCAGTGAATAGAGCGCTGGCCCTGGTCAGGGTATGCTAGGGAGAGAACCAATCAGTGTGTCTCTCTCACATCAATGTTGTTTTTTTTCCTCTCTCTCCCCCCCTCCCTCTCTAAAAATTAATGAGAAAAATATCCTTGGGTGAGGATTAACAAAGAAAAGGACACTGGAAAAGGGTATTCTATGGCTCTGCCAAATACAGGAGCACCCCAAGGCTCAGAAGCAGACCGTCCTCTCCTCTTTGCCTTCCCTGGCTGACCTCATGCTCAGCCACAGCTTTACCTTCTGGCTTCGTGGTAGGTCCAACCTCTTCCTGGCTCCTCATCTCCCTGGACCACCCATCACCTCCAGCTGGTTGTCCAGCTGCTTCCACTATGGCCCCCCTTTAATCCACAAAGTTGAAACCATCTCTTGGCTCACTCCCAACCCACTTCTTCAAAACCTGCCAATGGCCTCCCTCTGAGCCTTGAGCAAAGGCCAAACCGTCACCACAGCCAGTGCAATCAGTCATCCCAGGCCACGCCTCCATCTTCTATTTCCCAATCCAGCTCTCCCCTGGATGGCACTCATCCCTTGACAAGCCTTCTCAGACCATTGTCCCCAATCACAGTGTGCGATTCACCCTCCTAAGTAGGACTAATCAAGGTCTGTTTTCTGTCCACCCAGTCCAATGAACTGTGAGCATTATGGACAAAGGGAGCCTTTTTGTTTCCAATGAGTCTGGCAGTGACCAAGCACCTGTGTCTGTTCAATGTGCCCACAAACTCATTTACCCTACAAAAACTTAATGGGTACCTGCCATGTGTTCACAGCAGTGACGGGGATACTTGGGGTCTGAAGGTGAAGAGTCACCACACAGCAGTGATACTGACATGACACGGACTATATACTATATAACATCACATTGTGGAGCATTTACAGTGGCCAGCATTTTCCAAGCACTTATTTTGTATGAATGTTTCACAGCCCAAAACAGGTGCTCTTACTGTCCCCATTTCACAGATGAAGAAACTGAAACAGGGGCAGTAATCTGCCCGGTGCCACGTGGCTGGTCAGTGGGGAGCCAAAATTCACTATGGGCAGGCAGTATTCTCTGGAATCCCTTAGGAGGATTTCCTGCCCACACAAACCAAACAGGTCAAGGCAACAGCTCAAAACAAGAGACCAGGAAGAGTTCTGTATGACTCCCCAGAGATGGGCGGTGCAGGGCAAAGCTGGGGACAGCATCAGGGCCAGGAAGAGTCCTCGCTGAGAGACCAGCGTGTGCCCTGCAGCTGAGGTGTGGCTCAAAGCACCCTGAGAAAGGCTGACCAGAGCTCCCTCTGGACAAGTCGGAGAAGCCTGGGAACTTCCAGGAGGGCAGCCCCTGGGAAACCATCCTCCAGAGAAAGTCGAGACATAGGCAACACCACAGCACCCCGGAGAGGCAGCAGAATACTCAGTGAGGAATGGCCACATTCAAAGTGTATTTTTAAAAAAATATTTTAATTGATTTTTTTTTTTTTTAGAGAGTGAGAAACATCAATAAGCTGTCTTCTGCAAGTCACCCACTAGGGGTCAAGCAGGCAACGCAGGCAACCCAGGCATGTGCCCTAACTGGGAATCAAACCTTCAACCCATTGGTGCATGGGATGACGCCCAGCCAACTGAGCCACCCCAGCCAGGGCAATAGGATGGGTCTTAATCCAATATGACTGGTGTCCTTATAAAAGGGAGAAATTTGGACACAGGCTCACACAGAGGAAGAAGACCTTGTGAAGATAAAAGGCAGAAACCAGGGTGACGCTTCTATAAGCCAAGAAACTCCAAAGGCAACACCACACCCCGGAGAGGCAGCAGAATACTCAGTGAGGAATGGCCACATTCAAAGTGTATTTTTAAAAAAATATTTTAATTGATTTTTTTTTTTTTTTAGAGAGGGAGAAACATCAATAAGCTGTCTTCTGCAAGTCACCCACTAGGGGTCAAGCAGGCAACGCAGGCAACCCAGGCATGTGCCCTAACTGGGAATCAAACCTTCAACCCATTGGTGCATGGGATGACGCCCAGCCAACTGAGCCACCCCAGCCAGGGCAATAGGATGGGTCTTAATCCAATATGACTGGTGTCCTTATAAAAGGGAGAAATTTGGACACAGGCTCACACAGAGGAAGAAGACCTTGTGAAGATAAAAGGCAGAAACCAGGGTGACGCTTCTATAAGCCAAGAAACTCCAAAGACTGCCAGAGGGGCTGGCACTCCCAGAGAAACATCCTTAGTCCAGCCAGACCCCTACACATGCCACACTTTCAGCAAAGGCAGCTGAGGCCTGCCTCAACTGCTTTCAGACCAGGCTGTGGGCAGCCACCCACTCCCCAGGCCACTGGCTACAGGCCAGCATCTCTCTCTGACCTCAGCAAACTAAGATGCGGAGGAACTCGCTAAACTGGTGCTAGCTACCAAAGCCAGTGTGTGTGCACCTGTCCTCGGTGTGTGGGGAGTCCAGACCATGAGAGCTCGCACAGGCCAGGCAAGCCCTGGCACGGGGCACATCAAGGCAAACGGGGCTGGCTGGGAGCTCCCAATGCTGCTCTCTCCACCACCTCAGAACCCCCTTCTATTCCCTGGGGCTGTCTCCAGGGCCCTGCCCCTTGTGCAGCTAGCAGGGCTGACCCTGGAGGACCCCTGGGTTTACTACCCAACCCTGGGTGAAATGAAAGAGTAACCTCAGACTGCTGGCAGTCCAGAAGCCTGGCTCCTCAGGAACCCTGGGGCTGTCTCCTCACCATCTTAACCCTGCCCACACCTGTACCTGGGGCCTGTTTGACTTTCCTTTACGAGAGGCCCTGGGTCAGGGGTGGGCAAACTTTTTGACTTGAGGGCCACAATGGGTTCTTAAACTGGACCGGAGGGCCGGAACAAAAGCATGGATGGAGTGTTTGTGTGAACTAATATAAATTCAAAGTAAACATCATTACATAAAAGGGTACGGTCTTTTTTTTTTTTTAGTTTTATTCATTTCAAACAGGCCGGATCTGGCCCGCAGGCCGTAGTTTGACCACGGCTGCCCTGGGTTCATATATGCTGGGCTTTAAAAAAAAAGTCAAACCTGAATCTGATCAGAGCCCTGGGATATAATCATTAGTTTATATGGCTTCTGCCAGCAACATCCCCATAGGACCAATAATACAGATTTTTATTTTTATTTTTATTTTTTGTTAATCTTCACCAAAGGATTTTTTCCCATTGATTTTTTAGAGAAAGTGGAAGGGAGGGAAGAAGGAGAGAGAGAGAGAAACATCGATCTGAGAGAGACACATCGATTGGCTGCCTCCCGTACACACCCTGACCAGGGCTAGGGATTGAACCTGCAACCAGGTTTGTGCCCTTGACTGGGAATCGAATCCACGACCCTTCCATGTGTGGGTTGATGCTCTAACCCAGTGGTTCTCAACCTTCCTAATGCCGCAACCCTTTAATACAGTTCCTCACGTTGTGGTGACCCCCAATTTCATTGTTACAAATTGAACATAATTAAAGCATAGTGATTAATCACAAAAACAAATATCTTGATATGCAGGATGTATTTTCATTGTTACAAATTGAACATAATTAAAGCACAGTGATTAATCACAAAAACAATATGTGTTTTCCAATGGTCATAGGCGACCCCTGTAAAAGGGTCGTTCGACCCCCAAAGGGGTCGTGACGCACAGGTTGAGAACCGCTGTTCTAACCACTAAGTGAACCAGCCAGGGTGATTTGGCTTTTTATTTTAAAATATATCTTTATTGATTTCAGAGAGGGAGAGAGAGAGGGAGATATAGAAACATCAATCTCTCTCACATCAATGTTTCTCTTTTTCTGTCTCTCCCCCTCCCTTTCACTCTCTCAAAGAAAAAAATCAATGAAAAAATATCTTCTGGTGAGGATTAACAAAACAAAAAAAAAATACTTGCATGTAGGACAACTCAGAAAAGTATAGTGAATGGATGGAATCTACTGATAAAAATGCGACACCACACAATACAATATACAGATGATGTATTATAGAATTGTACACCTGAAATCTATATAATTTTATTAGCCAATGTCACCCTAAGAAACGCAATAAAAAAGTTTTTAAATGCTACAAACACCATTTAGTTGCCATCAATTAGATATTAACTTGTTTTTAAAAAATCCAAATGCTGGCATTATCCAGAAAAGTTTAATAGGTTTATTTATAACTGTTATAAAGTTGAACTACTGAAAATTTTCACAGAAACATTTTGATTTGCATTAATGCTTTATGTCTCTGTATTTATATTTTGAAAATTCACACACAAATGAAAATGGAAAAACGGCCAATACCCAATTTCTGTCCTGTAGTTTACACTTGCCGTCTATTTACTGAGGCATCTTTTGACCCCATGGGGAAAAAATATCTAATGTTCAGAACTACCAATAACAGAAAGAGAAATTTGTTTTAAAGAATGAAATATTTCCCATCATAATGGATTCTTTTTTAAAAAGTTGATTTCAGAGAGGAAAGGAGAGGGAGAGAGAAACATCAATGATGAGAGAGAATCACTGATTGGCTGCCTCCTGCATGCCCCTACTGGGGACTGAGCCCGCAATCTGGGCATGTGCCCTTGACTGGAATGGAACCTCGAACCTTCAGTCTACAGGCCAAAGCTCTATGCACTAAGCCAAACCAGTAGGGCATCATCATGGATTCTTAAGCACATTCTCCACATATGTGGAATTCTAGCTGGATCTCTTTTGGCATAATTGTTACACATTTGCATGGATAGCACACAGATTGGTATCTTAAAAAAAGCCAACCAGATAGGCCTCACTTGCCTCCTGCAAAGCACCAATAGCTGTGCTCTGGAAACACAGACTGTTTTGAAGTTATGAACACTTTCTCACACCAGATGCTGGAAGGGAAGTTTGCAAATCATTAGTTCAGTGGACTTGTGAATACATCCAATTTTACTGAGCTCCAAGGTACCAGACCAGGCCTGTAACAATGAGGTTTCTTCACTCCTCCAGCAGAGGGTGTACTCTTGTGAGCGACTTTTGTAGCCAGTTGCTTCCTTTGGTACTTTACCACTGGTTGATTAGCAGGCAGACTGCTTTGTAAGAGCCAGGGTAGAGAGACTTTCTTACTTCCTCCTTCAGCTGGAGTTTGCCAAGCTAGAGACTGTGCTGGCCTTAGAGAGTGATGGTGGTGCAGCAGAGGCTGTGAATACCTCTGTATGCATTTTTAAGTTTTCTACATTAAATAAACTTAATATATATGCTTGGCTCCACCCCGAGCCTTTCTCAAGGTGCTGCATCTAGTACCTACCTACTACCTGCTGTGACTATCTTGGAAAGGGATGAAGGCACAGACAGGGCAAGCGCCCATCCCATCACAGAGCTCAGGCGAGGCCCAGTGGAACCCTCTGTCTCAAGTCCTTCTTGGCCACCTGCCCACTACCAGCACCACTTAGCCAATCCTCCCTAGGGCTAGGCCAGGGGTGGGCAAACTTTTTGACTCGAGGGCCACAATGGGTTCTTAAACTGGACCGGAGGGCCGGAACAAAAGCATGGATGGAGTGTTTGTGTGAACTAATATAAATTCAAAGTAAACATCATTACATAAAAGGGTACAGTCTTTTTTTTTTTTTTTTAGTTTTATTCATTTCAAACGGGCCGGATCCGGCCCGCGGGCCGTAGTTTGCCCACGGCTGGGCTAGGCACTGTGGTACAGAGTTTACCTAGCACAAATTTCAACCTCACAAATTCTCACCATCCATCAGGAGAGGAAACTGAGGGTTAGTGGCATTTAATCACTTATCAAGTACACAGGGAACAAATGAAGGCCAGACCTGTGAGTACATGTGTCTTGGCCCCTGACATCTTCCTGTGGATGCAGCCCTGACCCACATGGTGAGCCAAAGCCGAATGCTCCAGGGCAGCAAGAGAGAACTGCTCACCACCAGGTAGACAGTAAGGGAAGAAACACGGAAAAAATGTCCCAAACCAAACCCCACCAATCCTGAAATTCCACTTTCAGGATTCGATGCTAAGCGCTCATGAACAAATGTTTGAGGAGGGTCACCAGGCAGCACTGCAGTAGTGAGAGATCTAGAAAAGGAACAGGAAAAATTCTTAATAGGGAAGTTGGGGGAATCACAGTTGGTCTAGCTGAGGGAAGAGCTCTGCAGATGTCACAAAGAATGAGGTAGAGTTATACGTGCTGACACGGGAGAGTCCAGAGCTCTTTAGGTTAAAAATGTGCCCACATGCACACACATGCCACAGAACAACATGTTTCTGGGAGGATTTACAACTAATGCTCATAGTGGTTACTTCAAGGAAGTGAGCTGGAGACAGGACTCCAATTCTTTGTAGTTAGAAGAAAAAGCTTCAAAAAGCCTAAGAAAAACAGTGCAATGTGAGCTGAAAACTGTGGGTTTTAGGGTCTGAGACCTCCTGGATGCCGAAGCAGCTCTGCCACCGTGTAGCTGGTCCATCTCCTCGAGCCTCAGTGAAAGGAGAAAATAAAACCACCCATAGGGTTCTGGGTGCATGAGAAAAGAAAGGAGAAAAAACTAACTCTAGCTGGCAGGACGGCATGGGCAGCATCAGTCTGGGCTCTTACCACATCTGAATGACCTGCCAGGAAGGCCAGGGGAAGCCTCAGAGCCGGCCAGGACCAGGTACAGTAAGAATAGTCACCAAAGCACTGTGGGCACGGTGAGAGGCAAACCACTGAAAGAAGGGGCTGTCTCTAGAGGTCAAGGATGCAAGGAACATTTTCTTTTTCTACCTTTGAATTCTGAACAAAACGGTGACAGAGGGGCAGACTCTGGAGCTAAGGGTGCTCTTGCACTTACGGAGTCACCTTGAGTAGGTTACATCACCTATTTGTGCCTCAGCTTCTTCACGTGCCAAGTGGAAAGAACAGAGCCCACCCACATATGAGTGCTCAAAAATGCTGGTCATCATTACACACGGACATGAAAAGAGCTCCAAGACAAGCTGCTATTGATGAGGGGAAGCTAACAGCACAACTGTGAGTCTAACTGGAATTCCACTGCTGCCAAAAGACTTTACTTCGATACAGTGTAAAACAGAACCATTCTGGATGACAGACACCCCTTCACTTCTTGAGAGATCAAAAAGATTAGGGGGTGTAAAGGGATAGAAAAGGAAAAATCCTTTTTCTACTCTGCATGATTCAGTGTTACCTGAATTTATGGTAACCTGAATACATTCATGTACTGTTAAGCAATTAGAAATTAAAATAAGAAGGCAGAAAGGCACACACTACATTTTATTTTAAAGACCTTGTGTCATGAAAACAGATAAATACTTTTATGCTGAAAGCAATCTTCTGTTATCTGGAGTCTTCATTCAATGATTCATCCCCATTATAACACCAGAAAGAGTGAGAATATAAATATAAATACACACATGAACTGGCACTCTGACAAAGAAACCTGGACCAAAACAGAAAAAAGGCAAGAAAGAATATGATGTCCCCAGGATGAGATCATGAAGCTCAAAGCCAAGGGGACCAGAGAATCATTAGTCTGCTCCTGAACCTCACTCCCCCTGCCCAGTCTAAGAGAGATCACCACTCCCACATTCTACGGTGGCTGTTAAACAAAGAGACACAAGAGCCAGTTATGCAAAACATGGGACAACCTCTCTCAAATCCCAAGCTGAGGCTGTCTGAACCTGCAGCTTTGACCTCCACAAAAGTGAGGAGCTGGGATGATAGTGCCAAGCACCCCCACATTACTCCCTGCCCCACCTCTACTAAAACCATATCCCTCCCTCACTTTGCGATGAATCAGTTATGTGATTCCCATCTTTATAGGTAAATACATAGATCAGTCAGGGGAGAAGTTCTCAGGCAAGTTGACTCCTTAACGGAGCAGGCAGGAGTAGGGGTGGACCCGGCTCTCCCGGGCGGGGTGCCAGTGATCAATCAGCATGGGTCAGGCTGCGCCGCCTCTCACACACATTCGCTCTTTCAAGACACTTCTCTTTGAGGCAGCTCCAGACACTGACTGCCCTCTTGAAAATACAGATACTTTTAGGGTCCCACATCAAGAAACAGAAAGATGCTCCAGGGAAAGACAAACCAAGCCACACAGCTGGCCGCATTCATGTGGCTTGTCACAACTCGGCAGCCCCCTAACCTTTCCTTGGGTCTCCTCGCACAATGTTCCTTCTGTTCTGGCTCCTCGGCAATTCACCAGTGAGAGCAGGCCCTCTCAGCCACTCAACCAGCTGATTGTCCCTATGCAGGCTCCTTGGGGCAGGGCCGGCAGCTCCTCCACCCACAGACCCAGGGTGAGGGGACCAGACAATGGT
The DNA here is from genome assembly GCF_000412655.1 of Myotis brandtii. NCBI lineage: Eukaryota > Metazoa > Chordata > Mammalia > Chiroptera > Vespertilionidae > Myotis > Myotis brandtii. Next base: position 1,118,679 of record NW_005371360.1, read on the forward strand.
GACAGCAGAGGGGCATGCTGAACCGGGGTAATCTGGGTTCCCACTTCATCACTTGAGACCAGTTCTCACATACCAAGTCTCAATTTAAACCGAGGGTAAAGCCCACCCAGGCCCAACATAAGTGGGTTTTTACAGCACAGAGCCACTTCCATTCTAGAGGGTGGAGAGGGATGGAGGATTTGGTGGCCCTGGAACCTACCACATCATGTTGCCCGGCCTGCCATACCGCCTACACAGCTGCCACCCCTTGCCAAGCACAAGTCAGCAAGGATGTGTTCAAGAAGCTGCAACAGAGGGCTTGAGGCTGAGAAACCAGTGCTATTTTACAAAACCCTTTCAGACAAAACCCACACAAACTTCCTAATAAAATGTACCAAAATATCCTTTCTGGGACTTTGGACAGCAGCCTTTGAGTAAAGCCATGGGAAGTTAGTGAAGGTTAGAGCTCCCTGCCAACAATAGCTTGTTGTGGGAGGCGGGTGGAGGGCAGGGAGGATGTCTAATATTAGCGGCAAATAACCAAACTAAACTTCTTCACATTTTACCTTTTCTGAATGTTGGGCTAGCTCTTAAAGTCAGTGTGCACACTTGATATGTTTATTTCTTGTCCAAAGTGTGTTATTAGATTGACAGTACATCCGAAATGAAGGAAGTTGCAGACCAGAGGAAATGGGGTTAAGGTCAGCTGCAGGGAATGGTCGAGCTGCGGGTTTGATACCAAAACATACCCAGGCCAGCATTCCTGCCCTAATAAACATCCACAGGCACAGGTGGCACTGCTGGCCAGACGTGGGCATGACAACATCAGAGCAGATTTCTTCAGTTCCCATCCTATGATTGATTCTCTTTTCTCCTCTCAGTGTCGCCAATCACAAGCCAGAAATGCACAACTAAGGAGCAAGTATCTTTAATTGAAAAAGCAAAATCAGATTAGCTGCCTCACACCTGCTCACAACCAGCACCAAGCCCTCCAGGTCCACTCCAAAGGCCCCCACCCCCCACACCGACCCTGCTTCCTAACAGACACCAGAACTCAGTCAAGTACTTCCTATTTGGCAGCCACTGAATTACTTCCTGGAAAGGCTGGTCCAGGTCTGCTTTGTAATGTGGCTGTGCTACCACAAAACAATCTGGGACAGGCAGGAGAGGGCGCCTGGCTTTTGGGATTCTGAAGCCGTGACCACAAGATCTTATGTCCAAAGAGATAGATGAGTCCAGAGGGATCAAAGGAATCAACCCTTTATTGAGAGTCTAACAGCACATCCCCTCAACACACATAGGCTAAAAGGTCTTTTTAAAAAGCATGATCATGTCATTTCCCAGCTTAACTCTGGTAACTCCCCAATGCTGGTGATGAGTGGCTCTGCCAACCTCACCCGCCTGTCCCCTGCCCCTTTCAAGCCCTGATGTGCCTGACTCTTCACCTTCACACTCCGCAGCTTTCACCTGGAAGGAGGTCTGCCGCGTCCTCAGTGCCCAGATGACTTTTCCCCACACACAAGTCTCTGAGTAAACCTCGATTCCTAAGGGAAATCTTGGCCAATACCCCCAACCCTTTCTAACTGGGACCCCGTAATACTCGCAGCGTCCACCACTGCTGCTTCAGTGCACGGATGACTTGTTCTGATGTAGCCATGTTCATGACTGCCTGATTAGTACCTCTTACCCCTGTTGGTCTGGGAGCTCACAAGACATGGGACCGTGTGCAATTTGATTCCCAGTGTGTCCTAGGCCAGTGATGGCGAACCTTTTGAGCTCGGCGTGTCAGCATTTTGAAAAACCCTAACTTAACTCTGGTGCCGTGTCACATATAGAAATTTTTTGATATCTGCAACCATAGTAAAACAAAGACTTATATTTTTGATATTTATTTTATATATTTAAATGCCATTTAACAAAGAAAAATCAACCAAAAAAATGAGTTCGCCATCACTGTCCTAGACTCAGTAAATATCTGCTACATGAACCAATCAACAAAACTGCAGCAAAGGGAAGAAGAAAAGCCACTCCTCCTCTTCATTGTAAATAAACCAATTTTTCTAAAAAACTCTCAACTGCAAAGAATCAAAGACAGTGGCATCCCCCTACTAGAAACCATCTTCCCATCACAATTTCCTTCTGCCTCTTTAAACAGCTGTTTTGGTGTGAGCTCCCAGTGGATAGCAAACAAATTTATGGGCCTGGATGGGGTCTGGCAAAGGATTTTTAGATACAACACCAAAAAAACAAGCCATAAAAGAAAAAACAATGGTAAACTGTATTATCGAAATTCAAAACTCTTGCTGGGCAAAAGAGACTGTTGAGAAAATGAAAAGACAAGCCACAGACTTGGAGAAAATATCTGCAAATCAGATACTAGATAAAGAACTTTAAAAAATAAAACTCGAACAGAAAGAAAACTAATCCAATGTTTTTTAAAGGCAAAAATTCTGAAAAGGCATTTCACCAAAGAAACAATAAACAAAAACCTTGCAAAGATGCTCAGCATCATCAGCCCTCAAGGAAATGCAAATCAAAACCTAATGACACTACTCATCCACCAGGATAGCTATAATCAGAAAGACAGAAAGTGTGGATGAAAAACTGTGGAGAAACTGGAACACTCGTACATAACTGGTGGGAATGTGAAATGGTGCAGCCACTGTGGAAAACAGTATGGAAGTTTCTCAGAGTTAATCACAGGATTACCAAAAGACCCAGCAATTCCACTTCTCAATATATGCCCAAGAGAAATGAAAACATATATCCACATGCACAAAAAACTTATACACAAAATAGCTAATAGGTGGAAACAAATCAAATGCCCATCAATTAATGAATAAATACATAATATGTGGTCTATAAAATACATTCATCCATAAAGAAGTGAAGTATTGACACATACCACAATGTGAATGAACCTTAAAAACATTACACCAGTTCTGGCCAGTGTGGCTCGGTTGGCTGAGCACTGTCTCAGGCACCAGGAGCGTTGCCCCGGTCAGGGTGCATGCCCAGGTTGCCAACTTGAACCCCAGAAGGGGGTGTGCAGGAGACAGCCCATCTATGTTTCTCTCTCCTTCACTTCCTCTCTCTTTCTCTCTAAAACAATCAATAAAAACATATTTATTAAAAACAAACAAAACACCACACATTACACTAAATAAAAGAAGCCAGTCAAAAAAGGCCCATAGCATTTGATTCCATTTATATGAAACTAGAGGCCCAGTGCATGAAACTCGTGCATGGGGAGGAAGGGGGCGAGGGTGTGTGTCCCTCAGCCCAGCCTGCACCCTTCCAATCTGAGACCCTTCGAGGGATGTCTGACTGCCCGGTGGGATCAGGCCTAAACGGACAGTCGGACATCACTCTCACAATCCAGGACTGTTGACTCCCAACTGCTCGCCTGCCTGATTGCCCCTAACTGCTTTCTCCTGCCAGCCTGATCACCCCCTAACCACTCCCCTGCCAGCCTGATCGATGACTAAGTGCTCCCCTGCCAGCCCAATTGCCCCTAACTGCCCTCCCCTGCAGGCCTGATCGCCCCCAACTGCCCTCCCTTACAGGCCTGGTCCCTCCCAACTGCCCTCCCCTGAAGACCATCTTGTGTCCACATGGGGGTGGCCATCTTTGACCACATGGGGGCGGCCATATTGTGCGTTGGAGTGATGGTCAATTTGCATATTACTATTTTATTAGATAGGATGTCCAGAACAGGCCAATTCACAGAGACAGAAAGTAGGTTAGTAGTTGCCAGGGACTGGGGGAGGGGAATGGGGCGTGACTGCTAATGGGGACAGGGCTTCTTTTAGGGTGATGAAAACATTCTAGAATTAGTGGTGATGGTTGTAGAAATCTGAATATACTAAAAAACAATGAATGACTGGAATCGAACCCGGGACCTTTCAGTCCGCAGGCCGATGCTCTATCCACTGAGCCAAACCAGTCAGGGCGGGGACAGGGCTTCTTTTAGGGTGATGAAAACATTCTAGAATTAGTGGTGATGGTTGTACAAATCTGAATATACTAAAAAACAATGAAATGTATACTTTAAATGGATTAATTATATGGAATATAAATTATATCTCAATAAAGTTATTTTTTTAATATATTTTATTGATTTTTTACAGAGAGGAAAGGAGAGGGATAGAGAGCTAGAAACATCGATGAGAGAGAAACATCGATCAGCTGCCTCCTGCACACTCCCTACTGGGTATGTGCCCGCAACTAAGGTACATGCCCTTGACCGGACTCGAACCTGGGACCCCTGAGTCCACTGGCCAACGCTCTATCCACTGAGCCAAACCGGTTAGGGCTAAAGTTATTTTTTAAAAAGAGATATACAGCCTGGCCAGTGTGGCTCAGTAGTTGAGTGTTGACCTATGAACCAGGAGGTCATGGTTCAATTCCTGGTCAGGGCACATGCCCAGTTGCCGGCTCGATGCCCAGTAGGGGGCGTGCAGGAGGAAGATCAATGGTTCTCTCTCTGAAATCAATAAAAACTTTTTTTAAAGAGGGAGATACCACTACATACTCATTAGAAAGGCAAAAAGAAAACAACCTTATAACATGTTGGTTAGAATGCAAGAGCATCCATTTTTTTTATTTTTTAATCCTTACCTGAGGATATTTTTTCCATTGATTTTTTTAGAAAGAGTGGAAGGGAGAGGGAGAGACAGAGAGGAACACCAATGTGAGAGAGACACATCTATTGGTTGTCCCACACACGCTGTGTGTCCCACACAGGGCCTGGAATCTGCAACTGAGGTACATGCCCTTGACCGGAATCAAACCCGGGACCCTTTGGTCCACAGACCGACACTCTATCCACTTAACCAAACCTGCTAGGGCAAGAGCATCTAGAACCCACTTCTGCTGGGGATGATGTAAAGGGGTATAGCCACTTAAGAAAACTGTCGGGCAGTTTCTTATAAAGTTAAATATACCTGTCCTGTAAGACCCAACAATCCCACTCCCTGGTATTATCTGCAAACTTACATTCATAAAATATCTGTATGGAAATGTTTAGGACAACTTCACTCATAATGACCAACATGAGGAAGCACCCAGGTGTCCTTCCCCAGCAAACAAATACAGTACAGTGCATACAGACAAGGACAAATGAACTCTCCGAACATGCCAACAATGGGGGTGCATCTTAAGTGCACCCTGCTCAGTGAAAGAAACTAGACACAAAGGACTGTACGTTGTGTGAGTCTATTTATATGACATTCTGGAAGAGGCAAGACTACAGGGATGGAAAACAGATGAGTGGTTTTAAGGGACTGAGGGTGGTAGGATGAGCTAACTTCAAAGGGACTGCATAAGGGGTTTGGGGGGGATGGTACTGTTCTGTACAGTACTGTCATGGTACAAGCATGACTCTATGAATGTCAAACCCAGAGGAAATTTCACTGAACACAAACTAAAATAATAATAACCAGATGGGTGGGGGCAGGGGACTCAAGATGGGCTAAAAACTGTGACTAATGCATGTAACTATAATATAAATGTATGACTTACCACAACCATACAGGTGGAGGAAAAGTGTCACAGATAACATTGTAATGAAGGGTTTTAATTGGACACTGAAAGGCCAAAGAAAAAAGAATGACATGCACTCGAGCTGGTCAAATCATTTGTCACAGGAGTACTGGTTAGCAATTCTGAAACTACTTTCCAGGTAACTAGTGTTAAACAAATAAGCAAATATACTGTGGATAATGAGAGCTTGGTTTCTTCTCTCAGAGAAAGAACTTAAAATAAGCAATGGAGGAATGGCAGAATGAATTCAGCGGTGCTGGTCTAGAGCTGAAGGCATCAGTATGAAGTGATGTTTATTTTTATATACAGACAGGGAAATAAACAGGGGACAGTTATTATATATGCATACCTTTCCCACCTCTGTCATATGAGGGTGATTAAATGCAGTGACACCCCAGGAGCAATGAACATACTTTGTTCCCATATCTTGGCTTTCAAATACCATCTATACTAATAAAAGGGTAACATGCTAATTAGACCGGGAGACCTTCCGGACATCCTTCCGGACAAAGCCATGGTGGCGGGGCCAAGGCAGAGGCGGTTAGGGGAGATCAGGCCAGCAGGGGAGGGCAGTTGGGGGCGACCAGGCTGGTGGGGACAGGTTGGGGCAAGCAGGCCAGAGGGGGGGGACGGTGGGGGGTGATCAGGCCGGCAGGCAGAATGGTTAGGGGCGATCAGGCAGGCAGGCAGGTGAGCGGTTAGGAGCCAGCGGTCCCGGATTGCAAGAGAGATATCCGACTGCCGGTTTAGTGGGATTGGGCCTAAACTGGCAGTCAGACATCCCCTAAGGGGTCCCAGATTGGAGAGGGTGCAGGCCGGGCTGAGGGACAACCCCGCCCCCATGCACGAATTTTGTGCAACGGGCCAGCAGTCCTTTATAATAAAAGGCTAATATGCAAATTGACCGAACAGCAGAACGACTGGTTGCTATGACAGGCACTGACCACCAGGAGACAGATGCTCAACGCAGGAGCTGCCCCCTGGTGGTCAGTGCGCTCCTGCAGGGGGAGCACTGCTCAGCCAGAAGCCAGGCTGGCGAGTGCGAGTGCAGTGGCGGTGGCGGGAGCTTCTCCTGCCTCCGCAGCAGCGCTACGGATGTCCGAATGCCATCAGTCAGACATCCCCCGAGGGCTCCCAGGCTGCAAGAGGGCACAGGCCAAGCTGAGGGGCCCACTTGAGTGCATAAATATCATGCACCGGGCCTCTAGTTCTACAATAAAAGGAACCAGGACTCCTTGGAGAAATGGCTGATTCTAGGGCTGGGGCAGAGGAAAACTAAGATGAGCCTGAAGTACCCTTTGGTGCCAGAAAGTGAAGAAGCACCCAAAAAACCATGGGAACATGATGAAAAGGCACAGGGACCAACTTAAGGAAGATCCTGCCCACCAGAGTGAGAATAATTTGAACAACAAAATAAATAACAATAGGACTGGATTATAATCCAAAGGAAAAAGCACACACAAATATCCATGAATACAAATAAATGACTGAATAAATAAGTGGGGAAGAAGAGACAGCCTTCCTTCTTTCAGGGAAATCCTCATTAATAAATGTAGAATGATGGAAATGAAAGTCATCACAGAACAACAACAATAATGGATGCTAAACTAGTGGATAAAACGTCGGAAATGAAAGTCATCACAGAACAACAATAATGGATGCTAAACTAGTGGATAAAACGTGAAAAATAAACAGGAGATATGCACAGTCTCAAACCATCTCCCCCCAATGGATATTAGCTACCTGGGTGGTTCTAACTATGTCTACCTGGATGTAGGGATTAACTTCTCCCCTAGAGTGTGGGCTGGACTTGAGTGACTCACTTCTAACAATATAGAAAAAGACAAATAGTAATTTTGCAGTGGAAAAACCTGGGAGATATCTTCTTAACCTAAAGATCAAGATTAACACCCCCAGTAATAAATCAAGTTAATATCAGTCCACACTGATGTGATGAGAGGGGCTCTTAAGCACTGTGCTTGCCTTACTAAAATAAAATCTACAACCTCAGTCTAATCATGAGAAAAACACGAGACAAACCCAAAGTGGGAGGCATTCTACAAAATGTCTGACTAGCATATTTCAAAACTATCAAGGTCATGAAAGAAAAAGGAAGACTGAGAAACTGTCCGAGATTGAAGGAGGTAAAACAGACATGACAGCTAAATGCAATGGAGGATCCTGGAGTGGATTCTAGAACAGAACAAACATTTGTAGGAAATGGGGAAGTCCAAGTAATGTTTGTTCACAGTAAATATTGTACCAGTGTTAATTTCTTCATTTTGACCACGGGCCATAGTCATATAAAGTGTTTACATTAGGGAAGCAAGTTGTGGGGAATAAGGGCACTCTGTATAATCTTTGCAACTCTTCTGTGTTTCTAAAATTATTTCAAAATTCAAAGTTAGAAAGAAACCATGACTATGAAACAGTCCATACTTGGTTGAGTTACTAGAAGATCTTTATGTACATCTGGAACAATCTAGATCTGTGAGTCTACTTCTTTCTCCGACTCTAAATTTTGTGGAACCTAAATACATAAAGTCTTTCTGATAAAACCTAGTGGTTAAATTGAGATATGCAGTAAGTGTAACACACATATATACCATTGCAAAGACTTGATATAAAAAAAGAATGTAAAATAGCTGGTAAATTAAAAAAATACTGATTACATGCTGAAATCATAATATTTTGGATATATTGGGTTAAATAAGTTATATTATTAAGATTAGTTTCACCGTATCTTTTGGCCTTTTTAAATGTGGCTTGCATATTTCTAGTGGACAGCGAGGATATAGGATGTAAGTCACTGTTGAAACAAGAAGGGCTTCAAAAAAAGAAGAAGAAGAAGAAGAAAAAAGAAGGGCTTCAAATACCTCTTGCCAAATCCAGGACAATGAGCAAATATACAGAAAGCATTTCAGCACAACTCCATTCACTTGATCAGTCGTACTATACCTAGGAACCAATTTACTCGTCCTGGACACTCATCCTGGACACACTGCCTTGTCTTGGGGAAGCACCAGCTTGCTCTCCCAGACCACAACCAATGAATGCCCAGTTCACGTTCTAGAGCAGCGGTTCTCAACCTGTGGGTCGCGACCCCTTTGGAGGTCGAACAACCCTTTCATAGGGATCGCCTAAGACCATCGGAAAACACATATATAATTACATATTGTTTTTGTGATTAATCACTATGCTTTAATTATGTTCAATTTGTAACAATGAAAATACATCCTGCATATCAGATATTTACATTACAATTCATAAAAGTAGCAAAATTACAGTTATGAAGAAGCAACAAAAATAATTTTATGGTTGGGGGTCACCACAATATGAGGAACTGTATTAAAGGGTCGAGGCATTAAGAAAGTTGAGAACCACTGTTCTAGAGGAACAACTGAGCCACAGCACATAGAGCAGGGGTGGGCAACCCCTGGCACGCGTGCCAAACATGGCACGCCAGTAACTTTTGCTGGCACTCGAAACCCTCTCTTATAATCTTCCATTTACAATTTTTGTGAACATTTGAATGACTTAAATGTTAAATTACAAGGAACTGGCAAGACACTTGATGTTATGTTTGGTTACATAAAGGCTTTTGAAAAGAAACTGGAAGTCTTTAAGAGGGATGTGGATGGTGAGAGATTTAGATATTTCCCAAACCTCAAGAGGCACATCAAAGACCTCCCAAAAGATGACAGAACAGACTGTCAAAGCCTTCAAAAGCTGTTTTTAAACATCATCGAGTCAACTATTGAGCAGTTCTTCTCAAGATTTGCGAAATTCAGAGAACTGGAAGAGACAGCAAAATTCATGAGGTTTCCAGACAGCATGAAACTGGAGGAACTAAACTTACAAATGTTTTCATGGATAGACATGGCTGACTTTGAAATGCAGTTGATTGAATTTCAGAGTAGCTCAATTTGGAAGCAGAAATTTATTGACCTTAGAGTTGACTTGGAAAACATTGAAAAAAAGCGATTAGAGACAGGAGTACCAGAGAGAAGTGTCGAAAACGAACTATTGAGGACTTGGAATGCCATTCCAGAAAATTTTTTCTGTTTAAAAAACTTTGCAACAGCATTGCTCTCCATGTTTTCATCCACATACGCTTGTGAATCTTTGTTCTCAGTGATGAATTTTGTTAAGTCTTGTAATAGGAGTAGCCTGACAGATGAAAGTAGTAGCTCCTGCATATCTCTTAAGGTCACGAAATATAAACCTGATGTAAAATCTCTGTCATCAGTGATGCAGCAGCAGAAGTCCCACTGATAATATCAAACGGAGTCATAAAGTTTTCTGTCGGACTATCAGTGTACATGTATACATTAAAAAATAAATGTATTTTTCATCATCATATACTGTGTTTTTGTCGCTCGAATGAATTTTATTATTTCTTCAAGGTTCTTCACATACGTACACCTTAAGAGATATGAAGTAGGCGTAACATGTTCTCAAAAAATTAGGGTTGGCACGCAGAAGAATTTTGATTCAGAGATTTTGCTGGTTTGGGCACGCACTCACAAAAAGGTTGCCCACCCCTGACATAGAGGTTTCTGGGTAGACATGTGATCAGAGGACAACCATCTGGATCCCCCCAAATGAACTGGAACTTCTAACTCAGGGATGTTAACATCACACATTCATTTTGCCCAGCAATGTGTGTTACTGCTGGCATTGAAAATTGGGCACTTATCCAGAACATATAAGGAACTCTTACAACTCAACAACAAAAAGACAAACCCAAATTCAAACTTGGGCAAGGGACTTGAATAGACATGTCTTCAAAGAAGACATATACATGGCCAACAAGCATGAAAAAATGCTCAGCATCATTAATCACTAGGAAATGCAAATCAAAACCACAATGAGATACCATTTCATACACTCACTAAGATGTCTATAATTTTAAAAATTAGTAAGTAAAACTAGAAACAACATGTTGGCTAAGATGTGGAGAAACTGGAACCCTCATACACTGTTGGTAAATATGTAAAGTGGTACCACCATTGTGGAAAACAGTTTGGCAGTCCCTCAAAATGTTAAACATAGCATTACCATATGATGCAGCAATTCCACTCCTAAGTATATACCCAAAGGAACTGGTACTCAAACAAGTACATGTATATCTACACTACATTACAGTATGAAATGATTCACAATAGCCAAAAGGTGGAAACAGTCCAAGTGTCCATCAAAATAGATGAATGGATAGACAGACTGTGATACACGCATAAAGTGGAACATTATTTATATACACTGAGTGGCCAGATTATTATGACTGGCCAGATTATTATGACCACCCCATCAGTACTTCGTTGGGCCACCTTTTGCCTTCAAACCTGCGGCAATTCTTTCTGGCATTGACTCCACGAGATGTTGAAAGGTGATGTGAGCAACCTGACACCATGCCCAATGAATAGCACTGTCCAGTTCTGTGAGATTTGATGGTTGTGGAACCAGCTGCCTGATGGCTCTTTTAACTTCGTCCCACAAATGCTCAATTGGAATGAGATCTGGTGATTGTGGGGGCCACCTAAGCAAAGTAAAGTCTCCCTCATGTTCTTGAAACCACTCCTGCACAATACAAGCACCGTGGCATGGCGCATTGTCTTGTTGGAAGAAGCCAACTCCATTGGGATATGCCATCAACATGATAGGATGAACTTGATCAGCAAAAATACTTAGGTATGTTGTGCTATTCAGACATTTATAATGATCTGGCCCTCTAGCAACTTCAGCGCGAAATTATAGCTAATTTGCCTACAAACGTCTGGTGGTCATAATAATCTGGCCACTCAGTGTATAAAAAGAGCCAGGGGCCGTCACATCCAAAACAACC
>NW_005371360.1:1130880-1134344 GCF_000412655.1 Myotis brandtii
AGGAGGCGATCAGGCTGGCAGGCAGAAGTGGTTAGGGGCGATCAGGCAGGCAGGAAGGCGAGTGGTTAGGAGCCAGCGGTCCCAGATTGTGAAAGGGATGTCCAACTGCTGGGCCTAAAGCCAGCAGTCATCCCCCAAGGGGTCCCAGATTGGAGAGGGTGCAGGCCGGGCTGAGGGACAACACCCCCACTCCCCCCGTGCACAAATTTCATGCACCAGGCCACTAGTTCAGTCATAAAAGGGAATGAAGTCTGACTCACTCTACAGTGTAGATGAACTCATAAACAGTTATACTAAGTGAAAGAAGCCAGACACAAAAGATCACATCAGAAACAATTGCTTAGTGGGTACAAAGTTTCCTTTGGAGTAAAGAAAATATTTTTTTAATATATATTTTTTATTAATTTCAGAGAGTAAGGGAAGGAGAGAGATAGAAACATCAATGAGAATCATTGGTTGGCTGCCTCCTGCACGCCTCCTACTGGGGATCAAGCTCGCAACCCAGGCATGTGCCCTTGACCAGAATCGAACCGAGACACTTCAGTCTGCAGGCCAACACTCTATCCACTGAGCCAAACCAGCCAGGGCTAAAGAAAATATTTTGAAACTAGAGAATGGTGGGAATGGTGGTCATTGTACAACAATGTGAATATACACAAAATGCCGCTGAATTGTTCAATGAAAAATAATTTTATGCAATGTGAATTTCACCTCATTTTTTAAAAGTGGGGGTTGACTTACATACTGGTTGTTGTAAAGTTTCCTGACAGACAATAGCTGCTCCCTCCAAAATCAATTTGGTTCATCCATTTAGTCACTCATTCAACAAATATTTACCAAGTGCCATCTCTTGTACTAAAGGCCAGTATCACAGAGAACAAAACTGACAGAGTTGTGCTCTCAAGAGCTTACATTCTAACAATAGAGCAAACATTAAACCAGTAAACACAAGTCCATTTAAATACAATTGTTACCGTAGGCAGCAGCCCTAGTCGGTGTGCCAGGGATTCTCCCACATTGGCCAAGATGGCTCATGGAGGACATTCTTGCAGCAAAAGTTAGAAAGATGAATGGACACAGATTAAAAATGGCAGCAGAGTAAGTGGATGCTGCACAGACATACTCCCAACTCCAAACTGGAATTACAACTAAAATACAGAAAAACTTACGGAATAATCACAGAAGGCTTGCTGGAGAGAACCCTGATAACCAAGGACCAAAAGTGCAGACTGCATAAAGGCTGTTAGGAGAGGTGGAGGCAAGAAAGGGCTGGCTAAGCACCCACAGACAGCAGCTGAAGTTCCAGAGAGATATCTCAGCTGTGGGGGTTGCCACTGAGAACTCTGGGGTGTAATTCCCAAGCTGGGCCCCCCAGCAGAGAGCACTAGAACTGAGAAGGGCACCCACATAATATTTGGCTGTGTAAGGCAGCGGGATAGCTATCAGTGAGAAACGGCTAGAAATTCAACCCTCTAAAAGGGCCAACACATAAAATTCCCTGTAGAGCCACCCATCTTGTGCTCTGATAGAGGAACAGCAGAGTGGACTGGAGCTGGGTGAGCAGAAGCCAGGATCAAGGGCTCTAGGGTCAGAGCTCAGAAGGCAGACACCCCAGTTTCCTGTGCTGAGCCATTCCCTCATGCTGAGGAGGTAATCTTTCCCACCCTATTGGAAAACAGCTTGACCCCTACTAAACTTGAGATTAACAATTAGCCTCCAGGCAGAAACAATTATCCCACCCTATTGAAAAAAAACTCTTGCCACACCTGTGGATTATTGCCTGAGGGCAGATCAAGAGGAATCTTATCAGTCTGCAGCCAGAGGTGGTCTCCGGAGGCTTTGAGTCTTAACCTGATCTAATTAGTCAGAAACAGCATTTGACACTGAGATTGAGAGCCATAGCAGATTTACCTAATACATAGTCACAAACCCAAACAGGCAGCCAAAATGAGGAAACAAAGAAACCACCCACAAATGAAAGAATAAGAGAATTCTCCAGAAGAGATAAATGAAACAGAGATAAGAAACTTCTGAAACAGACTTCAGAATGATAGTAAAGATGCTCAACAGCATGAGAAAAGGTATAGTAACTATGAAAAAGAACAGTCAGAAATAAAGGTTGATAGAGCACAAATAAAGAACACATTGGAAGGAACACATAGCAGATTAGGGGAAGCTCAGGACTGAATCAGTGAATTAGAGCAGTGGTTGCCAGTCTTTCGGACCTCATGGACCAACAGTGGTCCACGGACTACCGGCTGGCGACCACTGAATTAGAAGACAGTGTTGAAAAAATCAATCAGAGAACTAAGAAGAAAAAACAATTAAAAAACAGGAGGACAGCTTAAGGGAGCTGTGGGACAAATGAAATGAAACAATATTCGAATAGCAGATGTGCCAGAAGAGGCAGAAAGGGAAAATGGGATAGAGAACGTGTTTGAAGAAATAATGGCTGAAAACTTCCCTAACTTGGTAAAACAAAAAGTCACACAAGTACAGAAGGCATAGAGAACCCTAAGCAAGAAGAACCCAAATAGGCCCATGCCCAGACACATCATAATTAAAATGACAAAAATTAAAGACAAATAGAGAATCTTAAAAGTAGCAAGAGAAAAGCAAATTGTTACCTACAAAGATGAATGGAGAGGGACCAAGTGTGCCAAAAGCTAGAAAGATGAATGGCCTAGTCAGTGTGGCTCAGTGGTTGAGCGTCAACCTATGAACCAGGAGGTCACATTTGATTCCTGATAAGGGCACATGCCTGGGTTGTGGACTCAATCCCCAACAGGGGGCCTGCAGGAGGCAGCTTATCGATGATTCTCTCTCATCATTGATGTTTCTATCTCTCCCTCACTCTTAAACCAATAAAAGCATATTAATAAAAAAGAGAGATATATGGATGGGGCCTGAGCAGGCTGAAAGCTAGCAAGATAATTGAATAGGGAAAAAACCCTCCCCTCCTGCCCTGGCCAGGTGGCTCAGTTGGTTGGAGTGTCATCCCACACACCAAAAGGTTGTGGGTTTGATTCCTGGTCAGGGCACATACCTAGGTTGCGGGTTTCATCCCTAAATCTGGGTACATATGGGAGGCAACCAATTGATGTTACTCTCTTTCTCTTTCTCTCTCAAATAAACTTAAAAAGCATATTCTCAGGTGACGATTTTTAAGAAAGTGTTCCCTTCCCTATCCCTATAAGAACCATGGGCTTCAGCAAGAAGGGGAGATGATCTTTGACAAGTGAGTCCATAGTTCTCCCAGGCTGTGGCACCTGAATAAACCTCTTTCCTTTTGCACCAGCACTTGTCTCATGAGTTTGGCTTTCATTGCAACAGGCAGCAGACCCAGGTTGGGGTCCCAGCTGCCTGTGGCAGGCTCACCCTGGGAGCGGGTGAAAGGGCGAGGGCTAGGCCCTCCATCTTGCCCCAGGGTAAGGGCTAGGCCCTCCATCTTGCCCCAGGGTAAG
>NW_005371360.1:1136612-1139636 GCF_000412655.1 Myotis brandtii
CTTAGGAGTACCCTAATTAAGTTAATAACAATGTACCTACCTATATAGTTTAAGTTTAAAAAATTTGGCTCTCAAAAGAAAGTTCAATCATCGTACTGTGATATTTGGCTCTGTTGACTAATGAGTTTGCCGACCATTGCGTTAGACTATGAAGAAAAATAACCCTTAGTGACTTCCTAAATTACTGCACTATCATACAGTTGGAATTGTTTTGCCTATGTTCATGAAAATAGGACAAAATCCTTTATGTCCAGGCGTTTATGTCTTTAAACAATAAGGATTTGGCAAAGAAAAGGAACAAACTAATGATACAGAGAAGGGAATTGGCTTCAAAACTCCTCCCCTAGCCCTGCTGGTGTGGCTCAGTAGTTGAATGTCGACCTATGAGCTAAGAGGTGGCTGGTTCGATTCTCGGTCAAGGCACACACCTGGGTTGCTGGCTCGATCCCCAGTAGGGGGTATGCAAGAGGCAGCCCATTAATGATTCTCTTTCATCACTGATGTTTCTCTCTCTCTCTTCCTTTCTCCCACTCTCTAAAATCAATAAAAATATTTAAAATAAAAACTCCTCCATTATAAAAAGACACAGGAAGAAAAGGAAAATGAGGAAATGCGCCTCTTTAATGCCCTGAACCCGGAGGACCCAGGATTAGCAGCAGGAAAATTTCATCCCACTACCATCCCCACTGCTAGATAACCTTGAAATAGGGCCCAGAGGGATGACAGCCCCACCCCTGTATGATGAGGGAATGGTCTCCCCCTAGAAGACCCGCAGGGCACCCAATGTGGCCAGGGAGCATCCCTATCCAGAGCAGGACAATTCCCTTTGAGGTAATATCCTATAGGCGAAATAAACTAGAAAGGCCAGTCCACTGGCCATTACTGGGCCCATACTTCATTTTCTACTTGAGATTTACTGAACTGGGAAAATTCCAACCCCTCATATAGGGATAATCCTGAGAAAATGACAGATCTTATCACCTCAATTTTTGCCACTCACGATCCAAACTGGGAAGATGTACAGGCTCTCCTTAACATCCTGATAACGGCAGATGAAAGGTGGCTAGCTATATATGATGCTAATGAAGAGGTTCATTGTCTCCATCAAGAGAATCCTAACGGGACCCCCCCAACCCAGCCAGGGAAATTCCCTTGACAGAGCCCAGTGGGACCTGAATAGCAGGGACCTAGCTTTCCTAGAATATTACAAAAGGTGCATATTGGAAGGGCTGAAGAAAGGGGTGCCTAAACAAAAGAGCTTGAATATGATACAGGCAGTTCAACAGAAACCAAATGAAGATCCTTCTGAAGTTTTAGAAAGGATCTATCAGGCCTATCAAAAGCACACTGATGCTGACCCACAGGCACCAGAAAATGTCCGGGTGGTAAATATGACTTTTATTGGGCAAAGTGCCCTAGATATCAGAAGGAAGCTCCAACATTTAGACTGGGTGTTGGAAATGAATCCCTCCCAGCTGGTGGACATAGCCTTTAAAGTTTACCATGCCCAGGAAACAAGGAAATTAAAGTAGACCACCATTTTTTAAGAAACAGTGCGGGGAAACTAGAAGGAGAGACAGGACCCGAAATGAAAAGAGAGAGACTCACTAGGCGTCAATCAATGTGCCTATTGCAAAAAGGAAGGCCACTGGAGAGAGGGCTGCCTGGAACTCAAAAAGAAACAGAAACAGGATAGATGCCCTCACCAAGAATATTGGAAAGAAATAACAAATCAATATTAAGGGAGAAAAAAGATGGCAGCTGGCAGGACGGAGGTGAGGGATAGGAAGTGAGTGAGTGAGGGGATGAAAGGAGAGTGTGTGGATATGTGTGTTGTGTGTGTGAGTGAGTGAGGGACAGTGAAATCTGGCAGGAGCAGCAGAGGCTGGCAGACTAGGCTCTCTGGGACACAGAGAGACTTCCACCGCTGTGGACACTCCCCGGACTGCCGGACTCGGGTACGGAGCCCACGCCATCTTAAAGGAGAGAGTGGCCTCTTCTAGGAACTCATCAGCACCACCACCCAGACAGGCCTTGGACACTGCCCGAGACCCGGCAGCCACTCCAACCAAAATCCTGCTGCCCCACCTGCAAACTTGCAGACCCTAGGACCTCCACCTCCAAAGGTGCACCGCGCCCGCAGCAGTAAGTGCAACTCCCCCCTCCCCAGCGGCAGACCTCCTACATTGCATTCACGTCGCCAGTGCGCTCAGGTCTCCAGGCACACCACTCCATAGACTTCTCTTGGGAGTCACTGTGAGCCCCAGCTGGGTGTGATTTTGTACAGACACAGGCACACTGACCCCCAGTAGAAATTCTGAATTCCCTAGACCCTGGGATCTCCACCTCCAAAGGAGAACTGCGCCCGCAGCAGTAAGTGCAGCCTCCCCCTCCCCAGAGGCAGACCTCCAACATCGCATTCGCGCGTCTCCAGTGCGCAGGTCTCCAAAGGGCAGGTCTCCAAAGCGCAGGTCTCCGAGGCACACCATTCCATAGACTTCTCTTGGGAGTCACTGTAAGCCCCAGCTGGGTGTGATTTTGTACAGACACAGGTGCACTGCCCCCCAGTAGAAATTCTGAATTCCCTCTGCCTGAATAACTGCCACACACACCCAGTTGCGACTTCAGCACCAGGGCCCTTCAGCGCCAGGGCACCTCAGAGTGCATCAGAGCTCAGCGCCCGGCAAAGACACTGCCACAGTTACTCATTTCCCCTGAGCCCATCTATCCACAGGGCACTTTGGGAAGCTGCAATGAGCCTCCGCTGGGTCCGATCTCGGACAAATAGGGACGCACTCCCCTGGGCAGTAGAAATTCTGAATTCACCCATCCTGGATACCGGCCCAAAGACGCCACGATTAAGCATGCCAGGGCCCTTCAGAGTGCTTCAGTGCACCTGGGCTAGCAAACTCACTGCGGGTGCTCCTGTGTGCCACCACCGGGAACGCACGCCTATCCACCACAGGTGCATCAGCAAAAACTGAGTTTCCCCACCCCACAGCTGCAGAACTCTGGACACTACAG
>NW_005371360.1:1146019-1150329 GCF_000412655.1 Myotis brandtii
GTGATTAGATGAGGTCATAAGTGTGGCGCCCTCATGAATGGGATTCGTGCCTTAGAAGAGGCAGGAGAGAGCGGTCTCATCTCTGCTCTGTTCACCACCACGTGAGGATATGGGAAGTAACCCAGAAGGGGCTCTGTCTCAGCAGAAGCTGACTGCTGGCCCCCTTGGGCTTCCAGCCTCCAGAACTGGAAGGGATAAATGTCTGTTGTTGATAAGCCACCTCGTCTGCGATATTTTGTTAGAGCAGCCCAAATAGACAAAGACAAAACTCATTTTAATGTGTCTACCTTCCTTTGCCCAACATTAAAAAAAAAGAGAGATTTGGCTCAGAGCATTGAGCCAAGGACTGGAAGGTCCCAGGTTCTATTCTAGTCTAGGGCATGGACCTTGACTGTGGGCTCTATCCCCAGTCGGGGGCATGCAGGAGGCAGCTGATCGCTAATTCTCTCTCCTCGATGTTTCTAACTCTCTGTCCCTCTCCTTTCCTCTCTGTAAAAAAATCAATAAAAATATATTTCTTAAAAAAGATTTATGTATATTGTTGTTTGTAGCTGTTCTTCATTGTTTTTTGTTGCTGTAAGAAATGCCATTGCATGGGAATTTCACAGTTTATTTATAGGTTTTACTTTCATGGTCACTTTTTCTCCTCTTTTGCTACTATGAATAATGTTACTCTGGATACTCGTTACACGTCTCCTGATGTGCCTATGTTGACATTTCTTAGGGTATATATCTAGGAGTAAGTTTGCTGATCAAGAGGAACACATATTTAAAGCTTTACTATATAGTGCCAAACTATCCTCCGATGTAAATCCTCAAATTTATATCCCCACCAACAGTGCCTGGGAAATGGCACTGCTCCACATTCTTACCAACATTTGACATTGGTAGACTTTTTAAAGTTAGTTCATCTAGAGCAGTGGTTCTCAACCTTCCTAATGCTGCGACCCTTTAATACAGTTCCTCATGTTGTGGTGACCCCCAACCATAAAATTATTTTCGTTGCTACTTCATAACTGTAATTTTGCTACTGTTATGAATCATAATGTAAATATCTGATATGCAGGATGTATTTTCATTATTACAAATTGAACATAATTAAAGCCTAGTGATTAATCACAAAAACAATATGTAATTATATATGTGTTTTCCGATGGTCTTAGGCGATCCCTATGAAAGGGTTGTTCGACCCCCAAAGGGGGTCGCGACCCCAGGTTGAGAACCGTTGGACTAGAGGCCTGATGCATGAAATTCATGCAAGAGTAGGCTTCCCTCTTACACCCGGGACCTGGGCTTCCCTCGCAGCTCCGGCTTTGTCTAGAAGGTCGTCTGGAAGGATGTCCAGTCTAATTAGCATATTATGCTTTTATTATTATAGATGATCAAGTTACAAAATAACATATTTTAAGACTATTAAGTTTAAACCAGGGAAGTTGATTCATTCTTTTACTCTACAAGTTCTGAATAGCAACAATGGAACTAATCTGCCTTACAAGCATCTTACTGAACTAGAATAAGAGGAAAATTTAACAACAAAATATTGTCCCAGTTCTGTAGCACTTTTTATTTAACAACTAGAGGCCCAGTGCACAAAAATTTGTGCACTTGGGGGGGGTCCCTCAGCCCGGCCTGTGCCCTCTCGCAGTCTGGGACCCCTCGGGGGATGTCCACCTGCTGGCTTAGGCCCGCTCCCCGGGGGATCGGGCCTAAGCTGGCAGTCAGACATCCTTAGCGCTGCTGAGAAGGCGGGAGAGGCTCCCGCCACCACCACTGTGCTGGCAGCCGTCAGCCTGGCTTATGGCTGAGCAGAGCTCCCCCTGTGAGAGTGTACTGACCACCATGGGGCAGCTCCTGCATTGAGCGTCTGCCCCCTCGTGGTCAGTGTGTGTCATAGTGACCAGTCATTCCCAGTCATTCTGCTATTAGGGTCAATTTGCATATTACCCTTTTATTCTATAGGATATTCATATAATCCTTATCCTCTCCCTCTACTTTATACTTATATATATTGCAAAAGTGAAAAGGAGATTATTGATATTTCCTCAGCACTTGGCATTAGGATTTGTAATTTTCCCCTCATGCCCTTGTTAGTTGCCTACTTCTTAGAATCAGCAGGCCCTTAATTAATTGCAGCTTCACAGGGTATTTAATTATCTGAGACCATGATTGCTGAATGGTTCCTTAGAAATTAGCCAAGACCCAAATCAAACACAAGTTCTATTTATGATTTTAAAAAATTTGTTACTGGACTGATGTCAGACAACAAAGATGGCGGCAGGAACCAGCAATTACTGGGAAAATGTCAGGAAACAGTCTCGACAGCTGGAAAATGAACTTGACCTGAAACTAGTTTCCTTCAGTAAACTGTGTACGAGTTACAGTGACAGCAGTGCCCGAGATGGAAAACACGACAGGTATAGGAAAAACCATCTTGAAAACATTCCTGGAGAAATTCTGCAACAAAACTGGGACCGACTCTGTGGAATTACTTCAGCCTAACTGTCCTCTTCAATAAGAAACTTAAGGCCATGAGGATCAAGATCCACTCTGCATTCTTTTTTTTTCTTTTCAATTTGCATTCTGAAGTGTTTTGTTTGTTGCTCAGGTTGAAGCATGTCATGATGAATAAACTCAGTGATGAGTAAAAAAATAATAATAATATATAAATAAATAATTTGTTATTGAAGCCATAGTGCTAGTACCTTCATATGAGAATAAGAACACAAGGGATACTCCATATATATCCAAATGAATACACTGGATTTCAGAAAATACATGTTACACACATGACCTTGAATTTACACTATTATGAAAGCCAGAAGAACAGTGTTCATTATGACGATATATAATAGAAATGAATCACTACTCTTTGGGAAAGTTTTTGAAGCAAAAATGAAACTTCTTTAACCTTCCTCCCCCCAAAATCAATAAATAAAACACAGCAAACATTTTTATTATATATATACAGGGTGAACATTTTGATTCCCAATATATATATCTTCAAAGAAAGATTTTTTTTAATGCTACTTTCAGAGGTTTAGGACTTCTGCTTTGGAAATCTGCAGCCTGCTAGGGGAGACCAAAAAAGTATTTCCTATTGCAAAGTATAGTATGTGTAAATACTTATCACTATAAAATGTGTAGAATAGATAACATGATATACATAATAGAAATATTGCATTTTTATTTTAAAAGTATTATGAAAAATAAAGTTTTAACTGTTTAAGTTTTTAAAATACTGTTTCTGGGGTATGCTATTATTAATATCTAGAAAAATCACAAGGATGATGTAAAATATAATAAATAACAATAGCTGTGGGGAAAAAAAATTCAACCCTTACCTAACACCATATCCAAAAATTAACTCAAAATGGACCAAACCTCTAACCATAGGAGCTAAAACTGTAAAGCTCTTCAAAGAAAACATAGGTCAAAGGCTTCATGACACTGAATTTGGTAATGATTTCCTGGATATGACATAGGCAATGCACAGGCAAGAAAAATAAATAGGCAAAATAAACTTCATGAAAATTAAAAACTTTTATGCATCAAAGGACATGATTAACAGTGAAAAGGCAACCTGCAAAATGGTTGAAAATATTTACAAAATATACCTGATAACGAATTAATATCTAGAATATGGAGAGAACTCTTCTTCAATAACCAAAAAACAACAATTCAAAAACAGTCAAAGAACTTGAATAGATATTTCTCCAAAGAATGCGGCCGATAAGCACACTAATAAAAAGATGCTCCCTAATTATTAAAGAAATGTAAATCAAAACCACAATGACATACTATCTCACACATTATTATGGATAGTATCAAAAAAGAGAAAACAATTGTTGACAAGAATGTGGAGAAATTAGGCCCCTTGTGCACTGTTAGTAACAATGGAAAATATTACAGCTTCTGTGAAAAACAGCATGGTGGTTCCTCAAAAATTAAAAATAGATTTATCAGAGAAACCAAGATGGTGGCATAGGTAAACACCTGAAATTGCTGCCTCGCACAACCACTTCAAAAATACAACTAAAAGACAAAACAGACATCATCCAGAACCACAGGAAGGCTGGCTGAGTGGAAATTCTACAACTAGAAGGAAAGAGAAAAGCACACTGAGACTCAGAGGAGGTGCAGAGGTAAAGTTCAGAGGTACGGAGGCGCACGTGGGAAGGATGGCAACTGAGGACACGGTTGTCTTTTTCAATCGGGAGGGAGTCTCAAGCTCCCGACTGCTCTGAACTCCAGTTCCGGGCGAGTCTCTGGGGACCCAGACTCATATGGGGAGAAACTGGACTGTCTGGCAT
>NW_005371360.1:1152178-1163737 GCF_000412655.1 Myotis brandtii
GACTGACTATTCTTGGGGGGGAAGGGGTGGGGGGGATGCGGGAAGAGACTGGACAAAAATCGTACACCTATGGATGTGGACAGTGGGGGGGTGGTAAGGGCAGAGGGTGGGGTGGGAATTGGGTGGAGGGGAGCTATGGGGGGAAAAAAGAGGAACAACTGTAATAATCTGAACAATAAAGATTTATTTTTTTTTAAAAAATAGATTTATCAGACCACCTAGCAAATAAACTTCTCAGTATATGCCCAAAAGAATTGAAAGCAGGGGTCTCAAGGAAATAACCTGTTTACTCATGATCATACCAGCATTATTCACAGTATCAAAAACAGTGGTTCTCAACCTGTGGGTTGCGACCCCTTTGGGGATCAAACGACCCTTTCACAGGGGTCGCCTAAGACCATCAGAAAACACATATGTAATTACATATTGTTTTTGTGATTAATCACTATGCTTTAATTATGTTCAATTTGTAACAATGAAATTGGGGGTCACCACAACATGAGGAACTGTATTAAAGGGTCTCGGCATTAAGAAGGTTGAGAACCACTGATCTAAAACATGGAAGCAACCCAAGTGTCCAGGATAGTTGGATGGATATGCAAATGTGGTGCATCCACACCATGGAATATTATTCAGCCTTAAAAAGGAATGAAGCATTGCTACACACTACAACATAGATGAGCCTCCATACCCACCAGTATGGCTATAACACAACAAAAAACAGAAAAATTACAAGCACTGAGAAGGACGTAGAAAAATAGGAACCCTCAGATACTGCTGGTGGGAACATGAAATGGTGCAGCAAATTACCATCTGACCCGGCTATTCCACTCCTAGGTATCCACACAAAAGAACTGAAAACTGGACCTCAAACACATACTAGTACATGCACAGATATGTTCATAGCAGCACCTTTCATAGCAGCAAGTAGGTGGTACAGCTGATCTTCATAATTCCTGGATCCCACTAAATTTTATTGATAACCTAAACCAGTACTCGTAGTTTCCACACTCACAGACATAAACATTGTGGTGAAAACTTTGAGTCACCCAACAAACTCATTCCCCACTCAGACTTCTTATTTCAGCTCTCAGACTGTAAACAAGTGTCCTAGTATATTTCGTGCCAGTGTTTTTTCTACTGTTGTGCTTTTTGTTGGTGATTTTGCTAGCTGAAACGGCCCCAAGCATAGTGCTGAAGTGCTGTCAACAGTTCCTAAGCACAGGAAGGCTGTAACATGCCTTACAAAGAAAATACATTTTTTTATATAAGCTTGGTTCAAGCATGAATTATAGTGCTGTTGGCTGAGTTTGATGTTAATGAATCAACAATGTATATTAAGTAAGGTGCCTTTAAACAAAAACACACACAACACAGGTTATGCACTGATCAATTAATGAAAACACTGTGACTAGAGCAGTGGTTCTCAACCTTCCTAATGCCGCGACCCTTTAATACAGTTCCTCATGTTGTGGTGACCCCCAATTTCATTGTTACAAATTGAACATAATTAAAGCATAGTGATTAATCACAAAAACAATATGTAATTATATGTGTGTTTTCCGATGGTCTTAGGCGACCCCAGTGAAAGGGTCGTTCGACCCCCAAAGGGGTCGCGACCCACAGGTTGAGAACCGCTGGACTAGAGGCTTGCAGGAAACTAACCCCATACTCCCCCTTGTAACAATAGTCCAGTTTTCACTAATCCCATGTACTTGGTGACTTTACAGAATATAACTATTCTGAATATTAGAATCAACTGTGTATCTATGCAACAGAATGTTATTCAGCCATAAACAGGAATGAAGCCCTGATACATACTATAACATGGCTGAACCTCGGAAACATTACACTAAGTGAAAGAAGTCAGAGAGACCAAGATGGCGGCATAGGTAAACACCGCAGACTGCTGCCGCAAACAACCACTTCAAAAATACAACTAAAAGACGGAACGGACATCACCCAGAACCGCAGGAAGGCTGGCTGAGGAGAGACTCTTCAACTAGAAGGAAAAATAACAGCACACCGAGGCTCAGAGGAGGCGCAGTGTGGAAAATACTCAGGTGCGGAGGTGCGCGCGCAAAGCGGGCTGGTGGCTGAGAGCGCGGTTGTCGTTTTCGGTCAGGGGGGAGTCTCAGACTCTGAGCTCCAGATACGGGCGAATCGCTGGGGACTCGGACCCAAACGGGAGAAGCGGGAGTGTCTGGCATCAGTTGGAAGGCAGCTTTCCCTCCGAGGTTTGCAGCGGTTCCGGGGGTTCTGAGAAGCAGAGCCTCTGGGAACAGGACTGAGGGCACCATAACGGCTCCCTCCGCCCGCCCTGTTGAGCCCGCCCCGCCCAAGCCCTGCGCAGAGCCATTTGCCGGATCGCCTCAGGCAAAGGCTAGATTAGCACCTCCCCAGAGGACAGAAGTTTTCCGCGGCAGACACAGCTGATTCACACAGCCAGTCGGCCTGGTGGTCAAATCCCTCTAGTACTGTGTATCTATGCAACAGAATGTTATTCAGCCATAAACAGGAATGAAGCCCTGATACATACTATAACATGGCTGAACCTCGGAAACATTACACTAAGTGAAAGAAGTCAGACACAACAGGACACATATTGTATGATTATTTTTACATGAAATGTCTAGAACAGGTAAATCCATAGAACAGAAAGCAGATCACAGGTTGCCAGAAGGTGGGAGTGGGGAGAATAGGGAGATGAAAATTTTGAAACCAGAGGCAGTGGTTGCACATCATCATGAGGCACTAAATGCCAATGAACTGTACACTTTAAAATGGTTAACTATATTATGTGAATTTCACCTCAATCATTTTTTTTTATAATTATGGTCTCATAGAAAAGTATTTGGTCTCTGTCTCCATTTCCTGCAACAGAGATAAACCCTTGGAATTTCCTGAGTGATAGGGATGACTGGAGCATCGTTTGTGGTAATGAGGTGCTTCTGGTGGGCCCTTAGACAGCCTTGGGACTGGGCTGGTCCCCAGAAAGACTATGCCTTAATTAGAAGCTCAGAACTTTCAGCCCCACCTTCAACCTCTGGGGAGAGAAGAAGAGCTGGGAATTGAGTTAATCACCAATGGCCAATGATCTAATCAATCGTGTCTGCATAATGAAGCCTCTATAAAAACCCCTAAACAACAGGGTTCGGAGAATTTCCAGGGAGGTGAACATGTGCAATGCTGGGAGGGTGGTGTACCTGGAAGCTCTGTATCCCTACACCATACCTTGCCCCAT
This sequence comes from Myotis brandtii, assembly GCF_000412655.1. Classification (NCBI taxonomy): domain Eukaryota; kingdom Metazoa; phylum Chordata; class Mammalia; order Chiroptera; family Vespertilionidae; genus Myotis; species Myotis brandtii. The sequence continues at coordinate 1,155,423 of NW_005371360.1, forward strand.
TCATCTCTTCCATCTGGCTGTTCCTGAATTGTATCCCCTATAATAAATGATAACAGTAAGTAAAATGTTTATCAGAGTTTTGTGAGCTGTTCTAGCAAGTTATAAAACTTTAGGAGGAGTTCATGGGAACCCTTAATTTGTAGAAGTGGAGGCATTTCTGTGGGGCTGAGCCCTTACCCTGTAGGGTCTGCGGTAACTCTAGGCAGATGGCATGAGAAGTAAATGAACTGCTGGACACCACCAGTGCCTAGAGAATCAAAGGATTGGAGAAGAGGTGCTGGAAAAGGCAGCGTGCATTTGGTTTCAGAAGGAAAACAAAACCTTTCACGTGGTGTCAGAAGTAGCAGAGTAAAAACAGTTTAATGATGCTCAAATGTTATTTTTGTAATCAAAGCCCCACCCTCATTTTTTTCCCTTGGGGCAAAGGAGTGGTTATCTCTAAAAGAGCGTCCTGCCAACAGGTCAAACGTTAGTTGTCCTTATGTAAGTTCTAGTGCCAAACATCATGTAAAATAGAATTCCTTCATCTCACGGTCGATGCCACCTTCAGGATCTAATGTGGTTAAACACATCTCACGCTTACATGAGAAAACCGCCTGAGTCTGCGAAAGCGCCTTTTCTGTCCTGGGTGTAGAGCTACCCTGTTCACCAGAGAAGCCAGTCATCTTTCTTCATCTCTGGGACCTCAACCTCCACTGGGCCTGGAAGCCTCCAAGGCTGCTTTGTCCACTCACCTCTCTTACCCAAATTTACTGGAAAGAGGCAAAAACACTTCAGCAGCAACAAGAGCACAAAACTAATGAAATGCATATGTGCAGGGTACTGGGCCCAGGACCTTACTGTCCCTCTCTCTGTGAATCTTCTTAACAGCCTTGAGAAGCCGACACAATTAGGAAGTCCATCTCATGGAGGGACTGAGGCCCAGAGAAGTAACCTGTGCACAGAGCCACTTCCACTTCAAAAATCCACTTACCTTACATACAGCAAAGGACTAAGTCATGGCTGAAAACCAAATGCAACCATTGCCTACATCAGGGTAGAAAAACCACCAGTGGATCCATTCATGATGACCCTGTTTCCAACACTACTCCAAACCTGTACAAGCTACTTTTGCAATGAACCACCATTCACTTTTCCACAACTCTCTGATCTTTACAAAACTTCCAAAGCAGGAACCCACAATTAGACATCTGCAAAACACAATACATAAAATCATACTGTCCCTGTCACCCAGATGTCACCAAAAACCAGAATCCATGAACAGCTGTTGCTCTAGGTCAAGCATGTCTCAGGTGTGCATATAGGACTACATACTCGGCTGGTTCAAATCCCAACTCCGCAACTTACTGTGTGGCCTTGAGCCTGTGACTGAGTATCCAGGAGCTTCTTCTTCCATAGAATGGGGACATCGCCTTGCTCCAGGGCTTGTCTGGAGACAAGTACCCACTTAGCACAGTAAGCTAAAAACCCACTTAGTAACTTCACTGTATCCCAGACCCCTTGTGTGCGCAGAGTCCACCTTACATCTCTGAGGACAAAACCACCATTAGGAATAGAGGACTCCAGCAAGCAGCCTGCAGAGCACAGCGTCCAACATCCTGAGAGAAGATGCTGCAATTCTGAGAATAGGCCCACAGTGGCAGTCTGGCTACACAGTCTCTATAGGAACTGGTCAGACAAGTAGACCTAGGAACGTGACCTTTTTTTGTTACAGAAAAACCAGTCATCCACCAACAACAGGGTTCAAATGAAAAACACATGCTGAAATCTGAAAAACCTACACCTAAAATGGGAAAATTCTGCTGTATTAAATTACAACTAAAAAACTGGACCAGAACAAAAATCCTTAACCCAAAACCAGTTGCTGCCATGACTGCTGGATGCTCAGGGTGATAAGATGCACACATGCTCCCTCTGAAGAGCAGCACCTCAGGGCCTCACAAAGGAAAGAGGCAATTAAAGAGAAGCACAGCGTCCTTCACTGCCTGTGGAAGACATGCGCACGCACGCACGCACCCAGCACCCCTAAGTAAGCAAGCCCAAAGAATCTGAAAGATCAGGACACCCTCGGAGAGGTCCTCTGCCCCTCAATGCCCCAGTGTATGTGAGGACGCTGTACCTAGCAGGGACAAGTCCTATGGTCAGAGACCCACCTGTTCCCTTCCCTACCGGGACAGGAACATAGGGGTGGAACACCTCAGGGACTCAGTACAGGAATGGCCCTGAAGTCTGGATGCAAAACCCAGGAAAGCACCCTCAGGTAAGGATTGAGAGGAGCTCCCCCAAAGAGTCACCACTTCCCTAGGTGCCCCTTTTGAGGGAGAACCTGGGTGCCTCCCCACCATCCACATGAGAGGTCTGAGGTACTAAGAGGCTGCAGAAGCCACCACAGGGAAAGGTCCTGGCTGAGCAGAAACACCACCTGCCTCACCTCTCTCCATTCTCTCTGGAGAATCTGAAGATCAGCAAAGATCCCCTGTGCCAGGAGAAGGGGCACTAAGACCAATTGGCCACCTCTGTGTACTGCCCAGCTTCAGCATGGCACCCCATACCCCTGGGGACAGCAGGAGCCTCCCGGCAGACCCCTGGGCCTCACAAAGAAACAAGGACAGCGGGAAATCGAGGGGACACCATCAGGGCCCTAGTAAACACTGCCAGAGCCCAGGTGACTGCAAACATGCCTCCAGGAGGGAGAGAAAGGACTGCGTGTCGGGGACCAGACAAGTGACCCAAGGGCACACAAAAGCTCGCTGATCTGTGGGACCCAAAACTGCTTCTAAGCCTCAAAGGAGTTGAATTGAAACCCAGAGATGAGCTTAGCTAGCTTCAAGGATTCCATCACCACTGCCCGCCCCTAGAATGCCAATGTATAGGACTGTTGGCGTTTTCTGCAGATGGACTGTCTCCTGAACCACCCAGGGGGTACTTTCATCATCCCTTTCCACAGGGAGCTGGAGAGACTGGTGACACCTGTACCAGGACTGAGTCCCCTGCATCAGTTCTCCTGCCTCCACACGCCCTTGCCTGGCCTCCCTAATCAGGTCCTTGGAAGACTATCCCCAAAGGGTGCAGCATCTCCTCTGCACCTCCTCCAGATGCCCTGCTGAAAAGTTAGGGTACAGCCTTTTCCTGGCGCAGACAGGTTGGGCTCTGCTCTCAAGGGTGGCCGGTCACCAGGACTCTCAGGCCTTGCTTCCACGAAAGCCTTGGTGGCCCAGGCTTCTGAGAAGTGGCCCCCAGATGGTCGCAGAGTTGACTCCCACTTTGCTGCACTTGCTGAAATGTCCCTCAGCTCCCAGTGGGGCAGCACACCTGAGTGCCATCCCCAGAGGCCCTTGACACCAGGTGGTTTGCAGAACAGCCAGGCATGAAAAAAGAACTCATTAAGGAAGTGGTGGCATTCACAGGCCTCACAGGGAGATATCCTTCCTGAAAGACAGAGGAGCTGCCTGCAGCCAGTCCAGCTGTGCTTGTGAAAAAGCACCCAACCACGGCCAAACCACCTCCAAGCCAGGAAAGGTGTCTGTGAGAAGGAGCAGAAGGAGGTTGCAGGAAAGCTCTTTAATTGTAATTATCAGGCTTTAAAAAAACCTAAAACTATAGTCTGAATCTGTCCCCCCCAAATTCACTTGTTGAATCCTAACCCCCAAAGGTGACGGTGTTGGGAGGTGGGGGCCTCTGGGAGGTGATTTTGTCCTGAGGGTGGAGCCCCCATGAATGGGTTTAGTGCCCTTATAAAAGAGACCCCTAAGGGCTCTCACCCCTTCTTCCATGTAAGGACACAGAAAGAAGTCTGTAACTGGGAAGAGGGGCCGGCACTTGATCTTGGACTTCTAGCCTCCAGAACTGTGAGCAATAAACTTCTGTTGTTTATAAGCCACCCAGTCTGTGGTATTTTGTTATACCATCCCAAATGGACTAATAGTTATCAATATATATTCACTGTAAATGTTTATAAAATATACATGGAGGAAAAGAAAAACACCTTATAATCCTACCACCCACATTACCTGTTAACGTTTTTAATGTATACAGTAATTCTTTTTTCCTATTTCCTATATTGTGTATATTGGCAGGAAAAGTCCTTGCTTTTTCATTCAATAATATTAAAAACTTCCCTCCCCCACCCAGATCATCAAAGAGTCTATTCAGGAGATGTACCATAACTTTAACCAATCACCTACTGTCAGACATTTAGATAATTTCCAGATCTTTGCCACTAATCACAGTCCAGTACTAAGCCTCTAGAACCATCCACAAATCTAGCCGTCATGGAATGTCGCTGCTGACTTAGGGAATGCATGCACTTTCAGGTGATCCCGGAGAGGTCACAAACACTTGCACTCCCAACTGCCATTGGTGCCCATTTTCCCAGCCCCCATCTCCCACTGGAGAGGCAGAAACCCTTCAAAACCAGGACTTTAGTGTGGACATCTCCGCTAACAGTAATCCCAGCATTCCCTCAGCGCTGTGTCACTGATTCTACTTCCTCTTTTGTGAAATGTGCGTGCTTCCTGTTGCCACTTCCGGGATCCTACCTTGTTTTTGAAGTGCACCTCGATGGGCATGATGAAGCCAGCGTAACCCGACTCCTCCACTTTGTATGGGGGCTCCTTACACACTAAAAAGAAAGGGAAAAGGCATCTGTCAGCTTCCTGATCATTCAAAGGCCTCACCACCAGCAGCAGTAGGCCCGCCACGTTCTGCGCCTCCTCTCTGGGGCTCACTGGCCCCGCCAGAGCATGGCTTTTCAGCAAGCCAGTTTCCCCTGTGAGTAATGAATCCTGTGCCTAATTCCATGCCAAAGAGGTCATGGGGAATCAAAGGAGCAGAACAGAGGAAAGGTGACCCTGATATGCCATGGTGGGAGAGTGGGAAAGGACATGAGACTAGCTAAGGCAGAGCAGCCAGTGCTGGCTACAGGTCACACAAGTTCAACTGACTCAGGGCAGTCAGTATGACATGTATGAAGTGGGAGACCCCGTGGGTCCCTGGTCTCCCAGGGAAGATAGTGCACACTACAGCATCTACCTGTCTCCACTGCTCCCTCAAACACATGAACTGATGCCCGGAGGAGATGGCCTGGTCTCAGCTGGGATTCTCTCCTGGGTCCATTTGAGCACCTAACAAAAGCATTCCCAACTGTCTGAGTGATGTGAACAGAGAGATTCATTAACCCCAGGAATATTTTTTAAGTTGAAACTAGAAGAACAGCAATGTACAAGTAAAAGAGTCTCCCACAATCTCACCCTCCAGAATGTAGAATGTACTGACAATGTTTTGACATGTATGCTGTCATTATGCAAGAAACATGAAAATATTGTTCTCCCACTTTTAAGAAAAAAAAAATCCTAACAGTACAGATTAAATCACCCCTGTCCTCCACCCCTCTGTCCCCAGAGGCAACCACTACTGGGAGACAGGAAAAATCCTGCCAATTGTTAAAACCTTTATGCACCTATATCTGTATCAGTCAGATAATTCTTAAGTAGGCCAGAAATTGCTGAAAAACAGTATATAGAATAAAATGAAACATGAGTCTTTTAAATTAAAACACTAAGACTTTTTAAAAAAATATATCTTTTTTCAGCTCTCAAATATCCTATCAAATATCATGTATCTCAAATATCTCATCTATCCAAAGAAAACTGGCAAGCAGGGTGGGCTTGAAGTCATTAGTGACCCTCCACAGCAGGGCTGGTCAGACAGCCTTGTTTGGATCTCAGTCTACAAACCCCAGGGGAGCAGGGGACAGGCTTGTGGCTCAGGCCTGGGAAACCCTGCTGGCCCCAGAGACGGGAGCCGCCTTGGGTGACCTAGGCCCCGAATCTCTATTCCAGCTAGTCCCCTTCTGTTCCTTGGATATCCTCCATGGATGCTGGATGGGCACCTCAAATATAGCCTGCCCCAAATCACCTATTCATACCCTCCAAACCTACACCTCCTCCAGGGTCTCACAGCTCAGAACACAGGCTGTCCACCACTCACCCAAGGACTGAGGACTCCCAGACTCTCCCTCTTCCACAGATCACTTTTGCCAAGCACTACGAGCTCCACCTTCATACTGCTCTGCAACGCACACCCCATGCCTGGCACTCTGTGTGGGTCACTACCCAGTGACTCACTAGCCATCCTGCCTCAGGCTCACTCCTGAGCATCCTCTGCAAGCCTGACTGTCCCATGATGGCTCCCCGACTTCGAGCCCCTCAAGGGGGACTGCAGGGCACTGCATCACCTCCAGCCTCATCTCTTCCCAGCCCAAACTCAGGTCCTAAGATTTAGTCCCGCTGAAACTCTCAGACCACTTCCTCCAGGACCCCTGCTCTGAGCCCCAACCCCATTTCCAGGTCATGGTTCCCTCCCACAGGCCTCCAGCATCCTGTGTCCCTCAATCACAGGACTTCCATGTTTACTCTGCCACCTTTCTCAATCCTTATATCAGCTCTATTTCACTTACTGTCACATGCCCAGGGCCAGGACCAGGGCCAGACCTTTCAAAAACAGTCAATAAAAATGGGAAATAGCTGTAATACTATCAACAATAAAAAATACATTTAAAAATTTTTTTTCAACAAGAATCTGTCAGATACTGCTGAGAGAACCACATGCCATGCTCCTTCAGGTTCTGCACCAAAGTAAAGGGATGGACCAGGAGCAAGAATTAAACTGGACTGGGAGGCCAGGTCATGGCCTGCCTCTCTCTGAACCTCTGGACCCTGTTTAAGAGAACTGAGAGAGCAAGTGGAGTCTCTCCAGCAGCATGAAAGCTGGCTGCCTAATGCTCTGCCCAATCCCACCAACCATAAGCCCCTGCAGTCTAGCACGGGGGTGGGCACCTGGCAGGCACCCAAATACTTGTTAAATTAATCTGAATCCAAGGAGGAAATGGAAGTAGAGCAGAGAGGAAGGGTAGCCTGTCTTCAGTGCACAATAGCCTACAGCAGAGGAACAGATGAAATGCATAGGCAAGGCAGTGGTCTGCAGTTCTGCTCCCAACTCCAGCCCCACCCCAGTCTAACTCCTGTCCGCCATCAAGGTCCAAGTCAGGGCCCACTTCCTTGCGAGGCCTGACCTAGTTTCCCTTAGTCTCTGACTTCCAGGTCACCTACTTCTGCTGAGGGCAGTTATCTTTTCAAGAGTACATGTTATGTCCTGGCTGGTGTGGCTCAGTTGTTTGAGTGTCATTCCATGCACCAAAAGATTGCTGATTTGTTTCCCGGTCAGGGCACATGCCTAGTTTGTGGGTTCAGTCCCCAGAGGGGGTGTGCAGGAGGCAGCCGAACAATGTTTCGCTCTCACATTGATGTTTCTCTCTCCCTCCCCCTTCCTCTCTCTCTAATATTTTTTAAAAGATTATATGTCACATCTGATCTCCATGTTTCTACCAGACTACAAACCTTTTAAAGGAAGAGATGTGTGGGTTTCTCAACATCTCTCCAAAGGCCTATCACATGACAGGCACTGCAAGGCTGAAAAACATCTATCCTTTCAGAATTGGGAAAAAGAGAGACCAAGCAGATGCCCATGGAAACCAAAGTGAGACAAATTTGATAGGAAATAAAGACAGTAAAAAGGGGAGGGAGGTGATGTAAACTATGGAGAAATTTCTGGAAAGAAAAAAGTGAATGAGACCATGCTGGGCAAGGAGACAGGAAAAGGAAGCTGCGGCCCAGAACATGCCATGGGGCACTGCAGGGTAGGCAAAAGCCCCACTGATGCCAGATCCCCAAAAGGCAAGGGGTGTGGCACCTACAGATTCAGTAAAGGGCAGGAGAAGCTGGAAAGGGGAAGGGAGGAAGACAGGGAGTGACTGCTAATGATGGGCAAGAAGTTTGTTTACTTGTGGGATGATGAAAATGTTCTGGAATGAGAGTGGTGATGATTGCACAACTTATGAATACACTAAAAGCACTGAACTATACACATTAAAAGGATGAATTTTATCATGTGTGACTTTTATTTTACTAAAGCAGTTATTAAAAAAAAAGAAGCCAACATAGAGGCTGTACTTGAACAACAGCCCTGGGAATCATCCTGCCACCCACCACCACCCCAGGCACAGCAGTTTCAAGCTTCCCTATGGGGAAATCCAGGTGATTCCATGTCTCAGAAGAGTCAACTGTCTGGAAGAAGCTAAAGCCTACAGTATAAAAACTGGACCCAGAGTAAAGCCCTCCTCATTTAGAAAAACACTGCGGGTTTGATTCCCAGTCAGGGCACATACCTAGTTGTAGGTTTGATTCCTGATCGGAATGCGTACCGGAGGCAATCTTTCTTTCTATTTCTCTTTCTCTCTTTCTCTCTTTCTCTCTTTC
>NW_005371360.1:1163814-1176509 GCF_000412655.1 Myotis brandtii
CTTCCTTCCTTCCTTCCTTTCTTTTTCTTTCTTTCTTTCTTCCTTCCTTCCTTCCTTCCTTCCTTCCTTCCTTCCTTCCTTTCCTTTCCTTTCTTTTCTCTCTCTCTCTCTCTCTCTCTCTCTCTCTCTCTCTCTCAAATCAAATTTTTTTTAAATGTCCTCAGGTGAGAATTTTAAAGAAATGTTTGAAGTCCTGGCTGAGCATCATCCCTGGTTCAATGTCTCACTTTCACATCTCTCACTTTCACATCTCTCCCTATCCCTCTTCCTCTCTCTTTAGAAATCAATTTAAAATCTTTTTAAAAACAAGAAGCTGGAGTCATTGTCCTCAGGTCTAAGATATGCCCCAAAACAAAAATAATTTTAAAAGGGAAAATAAGGGAATAAGATAGGGCTTTTAGTATAAATATAGTACTGGTAATCTTTTAATTCCATGCAAAGACTAAAGCTAAGGAAATTTCCTAGAATGTAGAGCAAAAAAACATGTTTCTTAAAAGAAAAAGGTGAGACATGAAGAAACAATTCGGAAGGTCAAACAAATGCTAACAGCAGCTAATATTTATAAAGCACCTACTGTGTGCCAGGTACTATTATCAGCACTTGATAAATATTAATTCATTTAATCCTTACAACAACCTTGAGGCAAATACAATTGTTTCCATTTTACAGATAAAATATTTAGACACAGAGAAGTAATAACCATCCTAGAAAGAGAAAACAGATAAAATACATAGATGAAAAGAAATAATCAAAGATAAAAGAAAACTTTCTGGAGCTAAATGAAGGACATCACAGAAAAAAAAACAAAACAAAAACAAAAAAACCCTCAGAACCAATATCTTAAAAAGTAGCTTAAATGCTTCTAGAGAAAAAACAGGTCATTTACAATAAAACAAGAACCCAAGTGCATCAGACTTTTCTGAAGACTACGAAGCAAATACTTTCAAAGCTCTAAACGATAGTAATTCTCAAACTAGAATTTTATACTCAGCCACACTAGCACCCCAGTGTGAGAGCAGAATAATGGTACTTTCAAACATACTAGGAGTCAAAAAGTTCATTTCCCACTTACTTTTCTTGGGAAATGTCCTAAGTAATCAATCTCTTAGGACATTACTTGTGAAATTCTCCAGAAAAACAAAACAAAACAAAACATAAGGTAACAAATAAATCCGCTCAGGAGAACAGTAAAGGAACATCCCAGCGGGGTGACTAGAGAGGTGGCTTTGAGAGGAGCCAGCCCTTGTTAGAGGAAGGAAGACAGAGAGAACCAGAATGAAATATTCAGGGCAGGAAAAATCCATTGACTAAATGAAATGATTGAGGATAGAAAAAAGTGGAGGTATAATGAAGACACAATGCAACAGGAGAAAAGGGAGAAGCAAAGGGGTATTCAAAAAGTTAGGGTCCAAACATGAAGCAAAAGACCCAGGACTGAATTTTAACCAAGAATGATAAAGAAAGAACCCATCTGCCTTGACATTACCTTGAATGTTCTTCTGTGAGTGACCCAGAGTTCAGAGAGAATGAATGAAAACCTGGCATCCTGACTAGCCCAACAGTGAACAGAGTCAATGAAGTCAATACTTCTTACTGGTTTCCAGCTTTTAGTCAATTTCTGATCCCGGAGTGAAAGTCTCGGTTTGAGTTCAACAACTTTAACAACGTCAAGGAGGGGTGTTAAGATTCAAGGAAAGATAGGGGTGCTCATGTCCTTCTCTTCCTAAGCAGAAAGTCAGAAGATACTGACAGAAGCTGGCAGCACCTACCTAATCCTTTCAGCACCAAGGAGATAGCAGCAAACTGTAGCAGAACACAACCCAGATGAACAAGGTAAGTAATATAAATATGTTAAAATGGTACTAAAGAGAAAAATAAAATAGAAAAAAAGGCCAGGAGCATGTGGCTATTTAGGTGTTCTGAACAAAGAAACTGTGAGTTAGACCTGGCAGCCAGAGGACTTGTTTAAAATGGGTGACAGGGAGCCTTTGTGGAGAATCCAAAAGGTAAGCAGGTATGCTCATTATTTAAAGTCACAAGGACAATCACCACAAAATGAATCACTTAACTATAAAACATTTAGAGCAGATAGCGAATAAAAGGAGTTGGGAGTTTAGTAAAAAGTCTAGCTTTTCATGCTGGTAAATTAATATTTTTTAAATTTGAAATCAAGAATTAAGAAGCCAATTCACTTCCACTAACTTAAGGCATTCAGGAAGAACACAATCAGGAAAAAACTAGAAAGACTGGCCCTGGGGCAATATGAACAGTGATGGCCCGAGAAATGGAAACTTCCCAGCTGGTACATTCCTATTATGTGTATTTATCTGATTTTAAAGATACCTTTTAAAGTGCATAACGTATAATTTCAGAGCCAAGAGTCCTGTAAGAAACTCATTCACTCTTTTTTTTTTTTTAAATCTTCACCCAAGGATATTTTTCCACTGATTTTTAGAAAGAGTGGAAGAGAGAGGGAAAGACAGAGAGAAATATCGGTGTGAGAGAAACACATCGATTGGTTGCCTCCTGCATGCACCCTGATCAGGGCCCTGGCCAGGGGGAGCCTACAACAAGGTATATACCCTTGACCGCATCGAACCTGGGACCCTTTAGCACGCAGGCCAATGCTCTATCCTCTGAGCCAAGCCAGCTAGGGCCTCATTCACTCTTTAACCTGTTCCATTTTTCATTGACAACTGGCAGGGTATAATCCAATCAAGTTTTGTTCAACACAATAAATAGCCAACCAGACATTTACTATTTCACACAGTGTGAGTAGACTTGGCAAGCACCATTCAACTACTAATTTAAGTTCTACCCACTAACCGACACTAAGAAAGTGGACCTCACTCATCACCCATTTTCTTGGAGCTTGGAACTCAGAGACTATGCTGCTTCCACATGACCATGACCATAAGTGGGATACAGGGCCTCTCTGAACCTGTTTCCACATCTACCGGGCAGGAATTCTGGGACATACCATGTCGCAGGGCTGTCATGAGCACAGCACACAGACCAGTGAGTGCTTGGCAAATGCAGACCACTATTAATATTACTTCTAGTAGCTGCTTGGTTACTGACCCTGTAGGGGCAAAAATGAAATAGTTTAAAGGTGAATGGATATAATCATCCTGAGTCCACTGGGAGAAAAGGGAACAGGACAAGCGAGGGAGATGGTGAAAGAGCTAGAGTGGAAGCTGCTAGGGAAACAAGGCCGGCCCAACTCACAGGAAAAAGGCAGCCAGTTTCTACTCTGCTGTTAAAGCTCAACAGCGGCCCTAGAGGACTCCCAAGTGAATGGGCATGGCCGGGTGCCAAAAGAAACAGGCAGCGCTACCACGCAGGCCCCCAGGCCAGTGTGTGAACCACTGCTTTAAGTACAGGCAGCTTACCTGGCCCACTGGAGGCTGTTTCCCCATCTGTAAAAGAGAGTTATGGGGAGAATGAATCAAGGCCCTGCAGGAGCCCTAGCTGGTTTGGCTCAGTGGGCAGAGCGTTGGCCTATGGACTGAAGGGTCCCAGGTTCAATTCCAGTCAAGGGCACATGCCTGGGTTGCGGGTTGATCCCCAATAGGCAGCCAATCGATGATTCTCTCTCATCATTGATGTATTATTATTATTATTATTATTATTATTATTAATAGGTGCTTTACAGGTATCTGCTGTCAGTAACATGTCTGCTCTCCTACAAGCAGCTCAGAGAGAAAGGAGAGAAAAGATTCGGGAAAAGAGAAATGAAGGAAAGAAACAACTGAACGCTGACAGAAGAAACCAGAATAGGAATCTCAGGTTGCCTTCCCTTCTTAACCAGAAGTTTCTGCTTCTGTAACGTAAGTCAGCTACTTGCTGACCCAGGCCCAGACCCCATAGGGTCTGTCCAAGCTGGCTTCCGGCTCAGCCCTGGGCACCTAAACCCTGTCCTGCAAGGAGAGGGGTCAGCAGTGCAGCAGTGGCTCCCCAACCCTGAAGCACTTTGCTAGCAAAAAGTCCTTCATGCTTTCATCAACACATCCATTCAAGAAATATTTATTGGGCCCCTGTGACATGCCAGGCTTCACAACGGGGACTCAATGATGAGAAGAGCAAACATGGCCCCACAGAGCTCATAAGATGGCTACCAACTATGTTCCTAAGAGCCCCGTCAAATTCCCCAGGAAGTGTTCTCTGATCCCCTTCTTTCTACCCTGTCAGACTGCCAGGTCACAGGAAATCCGAATCTTCGTGGAAAGCGTGAATGAGGCACTTGTGCTCATCAAACAACAGTCTGAGAGGTGACACAGGAAAGGAAGACATAAGAAACAAGACAGTGGTGAAATGAGCACATTTTATGCTTTGTCCCCCCTCACAAGTATCATGAGTTCTTAAAATGGCATCTCTCATCAAATGTAGGCCCAATAAGCAATTCCTGATTACTCACCAAGTGGGTGTAAACCACCCATTCCCACCCACTGGCCACTGACTATGTTTTCTCTGGAGACTACTCAGAGCCTGAGTCTAAATAATGACATGAGACACAGTCATCAGTTCCTTTGGGTTTTTCCTACTATGAACTCCATAGCAAAGGAGCAGAAGGGAGGGAGGGGGACCTTTACAGGGTCAAAGAAGGACCAAGTGCTGGCCGGTAAACTTCTCACTGGCATGCCGAGGGGTGCAAGCCAGAACCTCAGAGTGTGAGCCCGCCGCCCCTGGAGAGAAGGTGAACACCAGCCTTGCAAGGAGTGACGCAAACTGGTTAGTGTTGTAGGCACTAGTAGACCCTGTGGGGCTGCCTGGCTGGGAGGGGAGGGGGAGCCAGGGGCCACTCACCACGCTTGGGCTTGGGGAAGCTGTCATGCAGCCAAAAGACCACCTTCTCCACGAAGTGCTGGATTTCACATTGCTCGGGGCCGCGGACGAACACCATCCAATCGTGTGTGAACCCCTCCGTGGTGGGCTTCTTGCGCAGTTGGGCCCGGTGTCCCAGCTCTAACTTGACCTGGACAGTGCACTGGTGGGAGAAAGAGGCGGGCATGGGGTCAGCACAAAGCCCAGAGCAGGAGACGGCCAGCTGTCCATGAGGACCAGGTACTGTGTGCCTGTTTTACACATCTCCTCCCCTCAGCAAGCCCAAGCCATGGCTACGGCTCCTCTCTACCCTCCCCCTCACCTGCAGTTCCCTCTGCCTTATGTGCTCCGCCCCTAGGCCTCCCCATGGCAGGCTCCTTCCTGTCACTGAGGTCTCGACTGGACTGCCCACCTAATATGAAACCACTCACCACCATCCCCATCACTCTGTCACATCATGTTTTAGCATTTTTCACTATCAAAAGGCATCTTACTAAAGGTTTGTTTACTTGCTCTAACATTGGCTCCTCGGGGATGGCTCCTTGTCCAGAGTTGACATCCCTAAGGTCTCCCAGAATATACTGATACAAGAAGTACGATTATGCCCTGGCCAGTTTGCTAAATGGTTAGAGCGCCAGCCTATAGACCGAGGGTCTCGGGTTTGATTCCCGCTCAAGGTGATGTACCTCAGGAACCAATCAATGTGTCTCACATTGATGTTTCTCTCTCTCCCCCGCCCCTCCCTTTCACTCTCTCTAAAAATCAATGGAAAAAATATCAAGTGAGGATTAAAAAAAAAAAGAAGTGCGATTACCTCCTTTTACAGATGAGAAACCCAAAGCTCCAAGAGTGCGCTGCTAAGTAGCACACACAAGGGGGCCCAGTTGGTAGGGAACAGGGCCCAGACTCAAATCCAGGTGTGCGTCCCCAAGGGCCTGTTCCTGTAGCCACTCTGCCAGCTTGCCTCCCTGGTCAAGCCTCCCACGCTCCTTAATTAATGCATTTTCATTCTCCCTTGTCCTACAGAATGCCTCCTGGAGAACAGAGACCAGCAGAGTCACCCGAGTCATCCACACAAATGGTGGCTCCGTTTTTTTGTTAATCCTCACCGGAGGATATTCTTTTTCCATTGATTTTCAGAGAGTGGAAGGAAGGGAGGGGGAGACAGAGAGAAACATAAATGTGACAGAGACACATCGATTGGTTGCCTCCCGCACTCACCCCAACCGGAGCCTAGGGATACAGCCTGCAACCGAGGTACATGCCCTTGACCAGAATCGAATCCTCACCGACTAAGCAGGCCAACACTCTAACCACTGCGCCAAACCAGCTAGGGCTGGTGGCTCAGTTTTAAAAGCAGAATGGTGAGAATGGAGGGGTGAGGTTGAAGCCATCTGGGGACAGGTCCCAGGCGGACCTGCAGCCCCAGTAGTCAGGCTCCATTCATTATGCTCACGTCTGTCACTCTGCCCTGAAACATAAGGCAGCTCATGCTGGTTCCACTCCACTGGATACAAAGCCACAAAACCTCGAAGCACTGGCAACATCTTGGGGGAGGGTGGGTGTCAAAACACTGCCAGGGAACCAACTGTAAACAGCCATCTCCTCAGTAAGAGCCTCCCCAGACCTCCCATAGATACAGCTTGACACCTAGTATCAAATGCAGGAACGATACAAAGAAGCAGAGGCCAAGTGCACACTTGCTCCTAAGTGCTGAGATAATCAGGAGCAAGTCGTGGGTGCGTGGATGCCACACTCCCCAAACAAAGCTCCCCTGTGATGGGCTTCCCTGCCCTCCCTTGACCAGAAATCTCCCCCTGTTCACTATCTACCCTCTTTTTCACCCAACCCACTGATGACATGTGTCCCTTTGGCCACAGTTCCTCTGTACCTGCCTCTTCTCAGCAATTCAGCAACCCGTTCAGTCCTCCCTCCCTCTTCTCCTTCTTCTCACTGCTCAGTCTCTGCGATGAAAGCAGGGCAGACAGACAGATCCTATCTCTCAGTTTCACAACTTTCCACGGCTCACCACGCCCTCAGAATGAAGTCCAAATGCCTCAGCACACTGGCAGTCTCCCACCTGTGTTTCCTCAAGTCTGAGATGCTCATTATTTTTCACTTTTTAACCCTTCTGAGGTCGGAGTGTATTGTGCAGTCCATGTATAAGTCACACACCCCCAGCACCACCAAGACCCACACATGCAAACACACAAAGAAGCTGTTACTAAGTCTGTGGTGTGCCCGAAAGGCTTGGAACTGAGGAAACACAGAAAATGCACACCACTTCCGATCCAGCTGAGTAGGATGCTAGCATCCCAGAACACATGCAGAATGTCTACTCCTGTCTGTCTCTGCTCCTTCGAGCCTGCAGCCTGTGTCCTACTCATTTCCCTGCTGATCGAATTCCACTCATCCCTTCAACCCCAGCTTGAGTGCTACTTTCTCCAGAGCCCTTTCCGACTGCTGTGTGCCCACTTGGTCCTGCTGCAATTCCTAGGCTGTACACTGCTGCCTCCCCAGGACTACATCTCCCTGTCCTTCTAACCCAGCCGTGGGCAAACTACGGCCCGCGGGACGTCCTTCTAACCTCTATCTTGGAAACACGGTACATGAGGCATCAACTATACTTAATGAATCAAACTAGAAGGCCTTCCTAGATCAATGAGTTCTAAGTGGTGCTTTCCAAGAGGAAGAGCCAAGAAGAACTGTGTTAAGAATTAAAGGATGGTCCCGATATACAGAAGACCTAACAGAAGCTCTGAGTAACTTAATGAGCAGCTGTAAAAACAGGGCAGGAGTTCCCCTGACATAGGACAGTCCCTGAGGGGCTCCTTGGGAAACGAGCAAGGAGGGCCTGGGCAATCTGTGCAGTCGGGGCTGAAGGCAGAAAAGAAACAAGTTCACATGAAGGCAACCAGAGGATGTGGCTAAAAAACGAGGTTAAGTCGAGCCTGAAATGGGAGAACTCACAAGACCTCAGGGTGGACAGAGGAGGAGAGCAAAGGAGGCTCAAATAACTCTGAGACCCAGGTAGCTGGGATGCTCCTGGGATGGTGGGAGGGAGTATTGGGCCTATTCAAGTGGAAATACCTCACCTAAAGCTAGAGAGAAGGGGCCACACATCTGGATAAACATGTAATGCTCAAATCAACCATAAGCATCTGTCTGCACAGTGCCACACATGGACAACATTCAACATAAACAAACCCAAGCAATATTTACATTATCCCGAAAGGCTGTAATCACCATCTACATGTCCATGTGTGTAAGAAACTCTGCCTTTCTCTCCCACCTGCTTCCACACTGAGAAATCGGGAGACAATCCCTGGATTGTTGGGAGGGTTACTGATGGAAAACTAAATACATACAATCATAACAATAATTTACTGGCAAACAACTTTTTGTTCTTGGGGTTAACTCCTGCGTAATGAGATGCCTCCTCAGATTCTGTTATTCACCAATCCAACTGCCTTCCCAGCATTTCTGATTATGCGGGGTTCCTACCCAGGGCACACGATCAGCAAAGCAGTTATTGTGAAAGAATAGAGGCCACAGTTCCATCAGAAAGGGGAAAATGGAAGCACCAAAAATACACTCCACAGGCCAAAGTAAACAAACAGGAAGGTTCTGAAGCAGCGGTAGGTCATCTCTGTAGCTGGCAGGCCATGCCCAAAGCTTGCTGGGCAGCGGCATCTGTGCCCTAGAGGCTGGCATAAACTCAGCCTCCACACCCCCAGGTTCAAGGTACCAATAACTGCAATACAATGATGCACTCAGGAGAGGATCACTTCCCTGAATGCTGGAATCTTCTAAAAAATAAAGATGGTGGAATAACACAGATTGTGGGCTATTATACATATGACTCACTGATTCAGTAAGACATTCAAGCGACACTGAACTGAAGGCAAGCAAGAAGCTGAGCCCTGGCCAACTACCCTGACTTGTCAAGTCATAATAATTTACTAGTATGGCTAGGCCAATTTCTCTTCCAAGGATTCTGCTCCTCCCTTCCTTACTCTTCCTGGACTCCTTCCCTGTCCATTAGAACCAAATAATTGAAGCAAATTAGCTATTTCTCTAGGAAGGGTAGCTGGCTAAAGGGGTTAACTGTTGGTTAGGGAAACCCGCCTGGAAATGAAGAACCTCACTGTTCAGCTGCATGGAGGCCCTTTATGGGACCTCCAGAGTGGGTGGCTGGAAGTGGCCCTGTAGGGGTCTGGAGTTCTAACCTAGCTTCAGTTACTGCCATGTCCCAGCATCTTGGAGACCACTTTGCCACGCACTCTCCCAACAAAAACCTGGAACAAAGGGGAATATTTCATCCCAAAGACCAGTGGATGAAGATGGCGCAGCACACGGGCTCCAAGGGCCGTCTGGGGATAGTTCACCATGGGCAGAGGGCCTCAGCGGGCACTGCCCTCTCTCCAGGCCAACTGGCAGAGGGCACTTGGAAAACAAGGCCAAACTCCTAAGTCCTATAAGCCAGGCAAACAGATCCTGGCTCTCCAGGAATTTCACTGGAGCATAGAGCCCCCCACCCCCCAGGGGGACTTGAATGACCTCCACCTGGCAAAGAGAAAGAGCCAACCTGGTCCCAACAGCTCCACTCCTTCAATGACCTTTCTTTGTCAGATCCTTTCTGTACCCTGTGAACCCTGCCCTCAGCCTGGGCCCCAGAAGGCAGTTCTTTAGCAACAAATTTATCTGTAAGATTTTCCCTGATTTCTGGTGGGAATTCTCAACAGATGCCCTTTCCTCTGGGAATTCACACTTTACTGAGTGGCATAATTAAGCCTGGAGTTTGGCTACAGCATCTAATTCCCACAGATGTGACAATCCACTCCCCTCCCAGAAAGATAAAGCACCCAAGAGCATTTCCCCTCAGCAGTCAGGATTGATTTTGCCAGGTCTAAATGGACCCAGCAGATCGCTGGCAATATGGTCCACACTTACAAGAAATGGGAAAAAGTACTGGTCACATGAAGTGACAGTGACACAAGACCAAATAAAATACTCTTCACAGAACTCCCTCCAGATCCAGTGGGGGGCTCTCAGAAGCAGCCACAAATGAATGTGAAAAAGACAGAAAATGAAGGATGGCCCTCAGTGACAATCCTCTCAAGAGGAGGGCAGCCTGCCCAGAGGGGGGAAAGAACCAAGCTGCATGAGACACTAGTCTTCTAACTGCTGGTACACAGGGGGATAGCAGCCAGCACCTGCACCCCTCTTCTGACTCTGTCCAGCCTTGTCCCTTTCACCAGGGGGGTAAGGTTAATGATAAAGGGATGAGAGGGAGCTCAATGAATGCTCTCTGGAAACTCTCTAAGTGTGCAGACCATGTGGATATGCAAATAAACCTACAATCCTTAGTTTTCAGGTTCCTGGGAAGACAGACCCTCACCAGCCCTCCAGGAAGGCTGGGACATGGTATATATTACATATGCAGGAGATGCCTGCAGACATGTAGACGGCAGGGTGTCGCCCAAGTTCTCTAGGGAGCAGTTTGGGGAATTTTTTTTAAACACTACAAACTCAATACTAAAGGCAACTGTGGCCGGGGTAGGTGGGCCTGGTTACAAGGAGCTGATAACTAGTCACTTTTATTTAACGAACAGTTAGCAAAGCGGGTATATATTACTTATGCAGGAGATGCCTGCAGACATGTAGACAGCAGGGTGTCGCCCAAGTTCTCTAGGGAGCAGTTCGGGGAATTTTTTTTAAACACTACAAACTCAATACTAAAGGCAACTGTGGCCGGGGTAGGTGGGCCTGGTTACAAGGAGCTGATAACTAGTCACTTTTATTTAACGAACAGTTAGCAAAGCTTATTCAAAATTGTGTTACATGGACATAAAGGGAAAAAGGACTCGGGTCCCCGCCCTCAAGTACTTTACAACATAGTTAACTTCAGGACAGAAACTTGGCATGCTGACTTTCCAACCGATAGTTTCAGACCTGGATGGGAGAAAATCCAGTCACTCATGTCAGTGCTCTGAACAATTCCAAGCATTTCTCTGCAAGGTCTCGGTAAAGGAGACCTACCTAAGAATGCCACTAAGGCCTGACTCCTTTTGGGGCCTCCCTGAGCCTGCATTTACACATCTGTAAAATGGGCCATCACCGTTAGAAACAAACCTCCCCTTCCGGAACAACAGAGTATGGTCACAAGCAATTGTTCCCAATTTCAAACTCAAGAGAGAACCTTTTGAAGAATCAGCATTAATTCAACTGTGATTCAATGGGTTGGCCATCCACCCTCGGTGCCATGCCCAGTGCTTCTGTGAAGAAAGGACACCGTGGTCCTCTGGAGAACAGAATCACCCACACACTGACACCAGTTCTAGTTCCCCAGGCAGCCCTTCCCCAACCTCCCAGCATCTGCTTGGCCTTTAACTACGCCTGTTCCTTCCCTACCATCCTTGGAGATAAATCACACACCTAATGAGCAAAGATCTGCCCCCTCCCCACTCCCAAAGTACATGGCCTTCTCCCCCCTAAAAAACACACAAAAACCAAATCCCACAGACATCGGACGTGTTAAGTACAGGCTTGGAACCATAAAGACTTTGCCTACCCATGGGGAAAGATTTTGATGCTGAGAAGTTGGGTGCCCAGAGCAAAATGCAGAATTGCCTTTCTTAGCTGGGTTGAAACTTCTAGAGAACACAACAGGAAAGTAAAGAGAAGCAAAGACTCCCAAAGCTGGCGGCCCTTCAGGAAAAATCCTGTTGTTCCTCATCAAGCGGAGGCACTTACAGGTCTGGGGCATCCTGGGAGAAAAAGGCAAGGCTGAGACTCTGCGGGATTCAAAGCCTTTACCACACACCAGAAGTCGTTCTGGGACACTGACCGCCAACTTGCCTACTTGGGTAGGCTCCCAAATTTGCATGAAAACACACCAGGATGGAGAATCAGTCTATGGGTGACACATCCTTTCCTTTAGGACCAGTTTCACTTGCAAATACTTCTGCAAGGATCTAGACCAGCACGGTCCAACGGACCTTTCTGCCATCTCTCCATGCTGCCCAGTGAGGGGGCTGACAGGTCAGCAGTAGACTCACTGGGCACTGAAAATGTGACTGAAGCACTGATTTTTTTTCATTTTGGTTTAACAAGCCACAGGTGCTGGTGGCCACAGTGCTGGGCAATACGGATCTCACTCTCTCGAGTGTGTTCACCAGTCCACTCGGTCACAGTCTCACCATTCCACTTACATACATGACAACCGTCCAGGGGGAATGGACACTCTTGGGCCTAAGACATCTTCCCGGGGAACCAGCATGTCAGGCAAGAGTGACATTCTACACCCATGCAGTGCCCAACAACCCCTTTCCAGAGGTGGGCTTCGTTGAAAGTGGACACTGAAGGTATACTTCGTTTTGTTTATAACTCCATATGAACTGAAGGCAACAAGCTCTGTACCTTCAAGGGAACTGAATTCACACTACACTGTAGAGCTCCACTATTCAACTGTGATAAACTCTTCCTTCCCTCTGAAAAGAAAGGTAGTAACACCAAAACCACAAGGGAAATCATAGTGAGAGGGTGCCACAAACACAAGCCTCAACGATCCTGTGCCACCACGGGCGGCCAGGATGGGCAGGGGAGAGGTCTCCTGCCCTACACCCCAGAAACCTCAGAGACACAGCGCCTTACCAGACAGAGCCGCCTCAGTGGCGCCAGCAGCCAGGGACGCCTCAACCTGCCCTCGATAATGGCAGAGATTTCAGCTGCCACCCCCACAGCCCCACTACGCCTTTCCTGGCCTCACGCCCCTGGAAGCCAGGGACAGCAGTGGAGGATGAAGAAATAAATGATCCTATGCTGGGGGCCCTGGGTGCTGAAGAGGAGAAAGCACAGAGCTGGGGAAG
>NW_005371360.1:1176604-1177707 GCF_000412655.1 Myotis brandtii
CAAAAAGGCCTCAGGTTCACCAGAACTGACAGGACTGGCTGTTTCCAGAAGGAAGGGAGGGGGGCCATGGGGAAAGTTTACAGAAGTTAGGGAACCACCCGAGGCTTGGAGCAAGGCTCCAGGTGGACGCTGGAAGATGCTGGGGAAGACAGGGAAAGTGAGGTGTGCGGGGAGGAGGGCACTGGCTGAGAGTCACCGCATCAGGCTGGGGAATGGTGGAATGCAGTGCAAGACTGAAAGTAAAGAGAGAGGCCCAAGGGTTCCGGGGAGACTGCGGGTCTGTTAAGAGAGGTCAAATGAGGCTGGAGGAACCACACTGATGAGAGAGATCTGGGTTGGGGGACAAGGTGGGGAAGGGTAAACCAGGGTTCCAGGGTCAAAGAGGGCCCAAGCTGCGGGAGAGGCATTTGGTGCCTGAGGGGGCGGGTCTAAGAGAAGAGGGTCTGAAGGTGAGAGTCAGCCCCTAAGGCACTGGGGACTCGGGAGTGAGCAGGGCCTGAAACCAGAGGGACTGAGGCAGCAGATAAGGCAAAGGCATCTGAAGAAGCCACCCCAGGCCCAAAGGGGGGTCATTCAACGCAGGCCTGGGTCCTTGTGGGCAAAGACCCGGGTCCTGGCCAGGCTTTGAGGACAGATGGACACTCGGGCTGAGGCAGGAGCAGGATCAGAGGGGAGAGAGGGCTCAGGCCTGGAAGACGATGAGCGGTATGAAGGCTTAGGGTTCGAGGAAGGAGACGGCTGCAAACCAAGGTCCCAGGTTTCTGGGGGGACTCCAACCCAGGCCACAGTGTAAGGGAGAGAACAGGCAGCAGGTTGGGGACTCGAGGAGCTTGAGGGGACTCGGGGCCAAGGGTCCAGAAGGGAAAGGAGACTCAGGCCAGCCCAAAGGAGAAAGGGGGTACAGGCTGGATCCGAGGAACCTGAGCGGTCCCCAGGGCGCTTGTGGGGACTCTGGGCTGCGTTCCCGAGGGGCGTCCCAGAGGGTTCTTGGCCGCACAGAGGTCCCAAGGGGGGTCCCAGGAGGCTCTGGGCAAGGCCTGCCCGGATCCTCGGGAGGGTCCCAGGCGCTCCAGCCAGGCCCGGGGCGCGGATGGGGGAGGGGC
>NW_005371360.1:1178357-1182222 GCF_000412655.1 Myotis brandtii
CACTGTGGCCCGAAGGGGGGCGCTGCCTGGTGCCGGGAACCTCCCAGGCCAGAATCTCCCCAGGCTGGAGATGTGGTGTCGGTTTCCAGCTCTGGGGAGGGAGCCCCAGGGACATTTTTGTTTCCTGGTCGCGTGCCGCTACTATGTGATGGAATGAACTCTGAAACCCATTAATTTTCTTATCTTTGATCCGCACTGTGGCAAGCGTAGACAAATGGTTTCTCCCCCTAAGTCTCAGTTTACACATCTGTAAAATGGGGTCAATAAAAAAAATGGGGACAATCATAGTATGGCGTGATACTAGTTGATGCTAATTTGGATGATGCAAATTTGAAATTGTGCTGCATTAAAGTGATCAAGAGGGTCTCAATTTAACCCTCCAAAAACAATTTTGAACTTATCTATGATCCTATAATTTCACAGCTACTTGTAAATTATATTTAGATTGGATATAGACACGTCCCTCCATCTTTTTCACGATCTTGTAAGCCACTTGCCTCTCGGACATTACTAGTATTAGGACTTCTGCCTGCGATTTGAGGCGCCTTGTGCGGTTATTTAAATTCCTTTTTATAATTAAAAATTTATTTGGGGTTTTGTTTGTTCATTTGTGGGAGTTTTTCCTTCCACTTCTCATTTAAATGTCAAAGTATTCATTAGGTGGTATGGCTGGTACTTTGCGCTGAAGAACATGGGGAAAAAATCAATAACGTTGGATTGTCATGAAGTCCAGACAAAAACTCTGAATATCAGATTGCTATCATAATAACACTATACTTTTTAAACTAAGGCAGGGTGTGCTGGGGTGAGTGAAATGGAGATCATGCTGAGAAAAAAGCACTAGCTACTTTATTGTTGATACAACTTTAATGGTTTAACATCCTATAACCTGATGTAAATTGATCAGTGGGTCTATGTGGTCCTTGAACGAGCATGCTCAGCATCACCTGGGAACTTTGTTAGAAACGCCAATTCTGGCCTCCCTATATTTATGGAATCAGAAACTCTGCGTGTGTGGCAACACCCAGAGGTTTGGTTTAACAAGTTCTGCAGATGATTCTGACACTTAACTTTCAAAACCACTGCTCCAGGTAAAGAGACAAAAATGAGACAGGTAGCAATTTGTCTCTTACGGAAGCTTGCAATGAAGAACCTTTAAGCTACAATTGTTGCAAAGAGCCACCTTTTTTAAAGTTCAGACGGGGATACTAACTTGCAGACTGGGTTAAAAATCACTGAACTCCACTTAATAACACTTTTTGTTGTTACTGTATCTAGTTTTATGGTTATTTTTGATGTGTAACAAATGACTTCTTAAAAGTGACACAATGTTTCCTATCTACATCAGTGTAAGCAAAGAAAATCATAAAGCAAATAGTAATTTGAGCGTATGGTAGAATGCATGATTGATACATGTTATCTCGATGTTACAAGTGCTGAAATTGATACATAGAGGGAGCTATAAGTGGACCCAAGTCCCACAGCTAGAAAGTAACATTTTGAACGCAGGGAGTCTAGCTTCTGATCTCAGACCTACTACTACATTGTGTCTCTATCGCACCCTAGCGGTCAGGTTTATTAGCAGCCAGAGAGAGGACTTGGCATTTACTCCCCTTTCACCTTGTGTAGATGGTTCAGCCCACGGAGATTTTTTTTTCTTTTTAAATGCAGCATGTTCCCTGTACCTCTCAGATTCTTGCCAGCCACAAATGTACTCAGCACAGTTTCCTGCCAGCCACAAATGTGCACACAGCCACTCACAGCAATACTGAATATGACCAAGCAGAGCCCAGTGGCTGGTTGGAGACCTACCTCAGATTAACTTCAACTCAGAACAGACCTTAACTGTCACAATGGGGCTTTGGGCCCTTAGCCCATAGGCCATGGAGAGCTATGAATGGTTTTGGAGCCAACCCAAACTATGTGCAACAAGGTATTTCCCCCAGAAAAGGGCAGTACACTAAACATTGCAATTTTTCTCTCTCTCAGTATCATTCTCCCTTTTTCCTGGCAACAATCCCTGATCTGGGGGCTCTTCCCAGCACCAATATGAGCCTGTGAGGCACCTTTGTATGAATATATAAAAAATATTTTTTTATTGATGTCAGATAGGAAAGGAGAGGAAGAGAGAGAGAGAGAA
This sequence comes from Myotis brandtii, assembly GCF_000412655.1. Lineage (NCBI taxonomy): Eukaryota > Metazoa > Chordata > Mammalia > Chiroptera > Vespertilionidae > Myotis > Myotis brandtii. The sequence goes on from NW_005371360.1 coordinate 1,180,498, forward strand.
ACATCAAAGATGACAGAGAATCATTGATTTGCTGCCTTCTGCATGCCCCCAACTGGGGATCAAGCCTGAAACCCAGGCATGTGCCCTGACCAGGAATTGAACCATGATCTCCTGGTTCATAGGTCGACACTCAACCTCTGGGCCACACCAGCCAGGCTCAATTTTTAAATTGCAGCCCTCCTAGGAGAATGCCAACTCAAGAAGGGCATAAGGCTTGAGGGAGGGCTTCAGCCCCCACGTGTCCCTTTCAAACAGGAAGGAGGAATGAGGCTCTTACCCTCTCACGCCCCCCAAATTCCCCTTCTCTTACCACAAGAAAGCATGTGGCCAGTCAAGCACTAGCCAATCAAAGGACTGCATCCCTCTGGTTACCAGGATTTGGGGTGGGGGGGGGGCGGTTGGGAGGGCCATGATCTAAGACCAGTACAGAATGGCTCTGGGAGCTTTATTAAATCTTAATTGAGGTAAAAATCACATAACATAAAACTAACCATTAACCATATCAAAGTGTACAATTCAGTGGCATTTAGAACATTCACAATGTTGTGCAGTCTCCACCTGTATCTAGTTCTAAAACATATTCTTCACCCCAAAAGGAAATCCTGTACCTTTTAGCAGTCACTCCCCACTCCCTCCTCTCAGCCTAACTACCACTAATCTGCTTTTTGTCTCTATGAATTTGTCTATTTCTGGACATATGAATGGAATCATACCATAGGTGGTCTTTTGTGTCTGGCTTCTCACTGAGCATCATATTTTCATGGTTTATTCATGTTGTAGTTTGTGTCAGCGTTTCACTCCTTTTTAAAAAAATATATTTTATTGATTTTTTACAGAGAGGAAGGGAGAGGGATAGAGAGTTAGAAACATTGATGAGAGAGAAACATCAATCAGCTGCCTCCTGCACACCCTCTACTGGGGATGTGCCCGCAACCAAGGTACATGCCCTTGACCAGAATCGAACCTGGGACCTTTCAGTCTGCAGGCCAATGCTCTATCCACTGAGCCAAACCGGTTAGGGCCGTTTCACTCCTTTATATAGCAAAACTAGAGGCCCAATGCACAAAATTTGTGCAAGGGCCTTGGCCCTGGTCCCCACCTGCTGCTGCTGCCGCCGGGGGCCTCTGCCGCCTCTGCCGCGGCCCCTGCCCACTGCAGCTTTGTCCAGAAGGAAGGACTTCCAGAAGGATGTCCAGTCTAATTAGCATATTACACTTTTATTATTAGAAATAGTACTAGTGGCCCGGTGCACAAAATTCATGCGGGGGGGGGGCAGGGGGGGGTCCCTCAGCCCAGCCTACACCATCTCTAATCGGGGACCCCTTGGGGGATGTCTGACTGTCGGTTTAGGCCCAATTCCACAGGGATCAGGCCTAAACCAGCAGTCGGACATCCCTCTCGAAATCTGGGACTGCTGGCTCCTAACCGCTTGCCTGCCTGCCTGATTGTCCCTAACTGCCTCTGCCTGCCTACCTGATCGCCCCTTACTTCCCTCCCCTACCAGCCTAATCTTGCCCCAATTGTTCTCCCCTGCCAGCCTGATCGCCCCTAACTGCCTCTGCCTACCTGATCACCCCTAACTGCCCTCCCCTGCCGGCCTGATCTTGCCCCCAACGGCCCTCCCCTGCTGGCCTGATCTCGCCCCCAATTGCCCTCCCCTGCTGGCATGATCTCACCCCTAATTGCTCTCCCCTGCTGGCCTGATTGCCCCAACTGCCCTCCCCT
>NW_005371360.1:1182272-1183124 GCF_000412655.1 Myotis brandtii
CCCCCAACTGCCCTCCCCTGCTGTCCTGATCGCCCCTAACTGCCTCTGCCTTGGCCCCACCACCATGGTTTTGTCCAGAAGGAAGTCGGATGTCCGGAAGATGGCCAGTCAACCCGGTCTAATTAGCATATTACCCTTTTATTAGTATAGATAGATTATATAGGATAGGATTGCTTAAATGGGGGTTGGGGGAGAGCCTTTTTCAGCAGGAGGAGATGCTCTTGGCAGACAAAAATACATAATCTCTATATCTGGACTGATAGCCAGCCATATGCACTATACTGCCAAACTGGTCATTAAAAAATTGAACCACTTTCTTACACCTTACACCAAACAGCTGTTGCCCTTAAACAGCTCCTCAGCCCCCACCTTAGGTTCTGCCTTCGAAGTTCACCCAGATTAGTTTCTGACTGGTTGGTTTCTATGCCAGTCAGCGCCAAAAGCTCCACCTCCTAGGCAGCCATTGGCTCTTCGCAGTTTACCCAAATTTGGTTCTGATTGGTCAGTTTCCATGCCAGTCAAGCGTCTCCGGGCCTATCTCTGGGCCTGATCAGAGAGACGGGGCTGATCAGCAGCTGCCCCAGGCTGCTGGCAAGGCCCAGAGAGAGAGAGAGGCGTGGCTGCTAGAGAGGCCCTGAGAGAGAAGCAGGGTCTGATCTGCTGATCAGCCCCACCTCTCTCTCTCTCCGAGAAGTCAGCAGTTCAGCCCACTTGCCAGTCCCCGCCCACCTGAGCCTGCTACACACACAGCCTGGTGTTCGGTCATCCCTTCGGTCGTTTTGGACATTATGGACCCTGGCTCTTTATATATATACTAGAGGCCCGGTGCACAAAAATTTGTGCACTCGGGGG
>NW_005371360.1:1184189-1215609 GCF_000412655.1 Myotis brandtii
GCGAACGTTGGAGTCTGCAGCAAGCAAGCCTCGTGCTCGCTTCAGTGCCTGGCTGCCGGCCGCCATCTTGGCTGACAGTTAATTTGCATATACTCACTGATTAGCCAATGAAAAGGGTAGCGGTCATACGTTAATTACCATGTTTCTCTTTTATTAGTGTAGATATAGATTCCATGTTATGATACACCACATCTGGTTTATCCACTCTTCCATTGTTGGGCATTTATGTTGCTTTCCACCCTTTGGGTCTTATCAATAATGTTTCTATAAACATTTCTGTACACACATTTGTCTGAATACCTGTTTTTAATTCTGTTGGGTATATTATACCTAGGAGTGGAATTGCTGGATCATATCAAGAGGTGTGACCCTGGCAAGTTGCTTGTCCTCTTTGAGCCACCTCTATAAAATAAGAATATTCCTCTCTGTCTGAAGTTGTGTGTGGGAGGGGGGATTATTAGATTCAATGAAGTGCATCATGGGCATAGAGCACATGGTAGCAACTCAATAAATATGAGTGGCCTTAATGTCCCAATCTCTCCAATGAGTTAGATGGGCTTGCCTCAACTCCTTTTGGAGTGAGGCACTCCTAGGACCCGGTTAGCATGCCTGACACCCATCTTTTTCTTTTTTTTTAATTATAGCAAAGCTTCATATTTAATCAGGAAAATAAATGATTTTTACAGAGTGAGATAAAATTAAAAGGTCATTTGAGCTTACTTCCCACATCCTAGCAATTGCTGTTAACTGATAGCAATTTTGCTGACACCCATCTTTTGAGAGAATATCAAATGGTCCATGGGTACAAAAACCCATCCAGGGTCCCCAGGTTAAGAACCTCTTACTCGGGGCTCTCCTTTGGTTACTAAGCTCTGGCAACAGCTTCCTTTCAGTTGCTCCAGTGCATCCCCACCCAAGGAGTTTCCTCTGTCCAGAATGGCCTCTCCCAGATCTCACTATGATTGGCTTCCTCTCATCATTCTGATCTCACCTGGAAAGTGCAATGACCACTCACTTTCCATTTAAAAGGGCTGCTCCACCACCCCCTGGTTCTCCAGAACATCACTGTGCTCTATCTTTTAGGCAGATCCATCAGTGCCTGGAATTGCCTTGTTGGTGTGTCTTTTTATCTAACACTAGAGGCCTGGTGCACAAAATTTGAGGGGGGATCCCTCAGCCTGGCCTGTGCCCTCTCACAGTCCAGGAGCCCTCGGGGGATGTCCATCTGACAGCTTAGGCCTGCTTCCCGCCACCGCCGCTGCACTCGCCAGCTGTGAGCCTGGCTTCTGGCTGAGCGGTGCCTGTACACTGACACCAAAAGGCAGCTTCTGCATTGTGCGTCTGCCCCCTGGTGGTCAGTGCGCATCATAGCGACCTATCATTCTGCCGTTTGGTCGATTTGCATATTAGCCTTTTATTACATAGGATGTGTCTCCTCATTAGGGCAGGGACTTTGTATGTCTTTGTTGTCTTGTGTCCCCAGGGACTGGCGTAAGACATATAGTAGAAAATGTATATTTGTTGAAGAGATAAATGAGTGAATGAATGAATAGGTGGGATGATTGGAAGAATGATGGGATGATTTGGATAGATAAATGAATAGACAAATGGATGGCTAAATATGGACGGATGAATAATCCTATCTAATAAAGAGGGAATATGCTAATTGACCCTTGCCATCGCAAAGATGGCGGTGCTCACAGCCAATATGGAGGGAATATGCTAATTGACTGTCCCACCCTCAAAGATGGCGGCGCCCCCAGCCACAAGATGGTGGTGCCCAGTCCCCTCAGCCGCACGCCTGCCTTGGGAGTCCCCTAGTCCCCTTAGCCCCCCAGCCACCCAGGGCCAAATCGAGGCACAGGCAAGCCTCAGATGGTGGCTGCCCAGTTGCCCAGGGCTGGCCAAGGCAGTGGCAGCAGCAGAGGTGTGATGGGGGTGTCGCCTTCCCCTGATCACTGGGTCACTTCCCGTGCCTGAGGGCTCCTGGACTATGAGAGGGGGCAGGCTGGGCTGAGGGACACCCCGCCCCCGCCGCGCATGAATTTCATGCACCAGGCCTCTAGTGGATAAATAATTGGGTAAATGGATGGATGGAAAGGTGATTGAATGATTTGGATGGATAAATGAATAGACAAATGGATGGCTAAATATAAATGGGTGGGTTAATAGAGGAGAGGGATAGATAGTTAAATAAATGGATAGAAGGATAATAGGGGATGGATGAATGGATAAGTGGATGGATGAATGGATGTTTCAATGAATGATTCAATGGATGATGGATGGATGAATAAATTAAAGGATGAGTATATGGATAGATGTTTATCAGACTCCATGATAAGCACTTTACATGCCTTATCTTGTTTTATCCACACAGAAATTTCATGAAGGAAGGAATATTTCCATTTTATAGACAAGGGGTTTGAACTTCAGATGTAGGAAAAATCACTTCCCCCAGATGATACAACTAGGAAATGGTGGAGCAGGATTCAAACTTAGGTCTCCTAACTCCACGCCCTGTGTTCTTAACCACAATGAAATACATATTCCCCTTCTCCCCTTGCTTTGAGAGCCTATACTGGCCACCCCAGTTCCCCTCCGTGCCCCACAGCATCCAGATTGCCCATCCAGGTGTCCATGTTGCTCTGCTGTCAACCAGTGGGATGGCCACACTGTCCATGTGTGAGCGTGTGTGGAGGCCTGCAAGGTCTCTGCATGCGTGAGTGAGGGTGGAATGAGGTTACCGGAAAACATGTCCATTCTTAAGGGTGGGCCCTAAGTACCAAGGACAGTGCAAGGCCAAAGTCAGGTCCAAAGAGTCTGGTAGTGACTGCCACTATGAGTAAGCTGCATCTGGCCCAAGGTCATCCCAGTAGAAGCCATGTAATCATAGCAGCTGGTGGCCCAAGCCCCAGTAGAGGTCATCCCAGTAGAAGCCATGTAATCATAGCAGCTGGTCATCTAGTCCCTCCAGGTTGTGTGACAACAGGGTGGCAGTGAACACAAGCATGAGGAGGAGATGAAAGAGAACAGGGCAGGTCAGGAAGGGGAGCTATGCCTGGCAGCCCTGCAGGGTCATCAGTCTGCTGCTCTGAGAAGTCTTGATGTCCATCCCCTGCCTTGGAGTGGGGTCATGCAGGACAAGGAGGATGAGGAAAGGGAGCTGGAGGAAGAACTGTGTGTGCTCTCAGACTCCCGATCTAAGCCTCTCTCCTCAAGACACAGGTGAGTTGGCTGGTGGTTGGGGAGTCCAGAGACCGGCAGACTTCAGCAGTTCTTGTGGTCACCAGTGATTTCCACGTAGGGCAGCCCCACGGGCCACGTGTCCCGAGGCCAGTAGCGGACTTTGAGGGTTTGGTTTGGCATCTCATACCTGGCGTCCACCAAGGCCATGGTGACCATGCCATAAGGGAAGGTGATGCTGATGAACAAATGCCTGTAGGAAGCAGGGAGAGGGTAGTGAGGGTGCAAAATGTCCCTGGGGCAAGCTGGATGTCCCCAGCCCCACCTGGGTCCTGATCATCCAAAGGAACCTTCTGGAACTCACCCCCTGATTGCTACCAGTTGCCCCCCGCCCCCAAACACACAAGACCCAGTATTGGTGCCATCACTTTATGTCCCCAGGCTGATGCCCCACGCTCTGATATCTGAGATTTTTCTGGTTCTGGGGCCCCGGCCCACAGGGTAGGTGCTTACCAGATGCTGTGCATGTAGGAGAAATTAATCTGCTGCCAGAAACTGCAAAGGAAGCGGTCACTGATCCAGCTGGTCAATGCAAAAGCCCACAAAACCACGGAGACCTCAATGAGATGTCGAAGCTCCTTATTACTGGTCCTAGGGAGGGCGAAAGGGAGATGAGAGCCTGACTCCGAGTGGAGTGTGTAGGGGCTGATGGGAAATTCCTCCACCAAGGAGGTGAGGCTGGGAAGAGGGAAAGATCCAGGGTGCCAGGGGGAGGGGCCTCATCTGTGTTTATGACTAACGTTTGCAGAGCACTTACAGGATGTCAAGTGCAGTCAACAAGTCCTTTGGGTAGAAACTTAGTCCTCACAACAATGCTAATATTCCCATTTCATAGGATGGTGAGAAAACTGAGACCCATGAGATTAAGTTATGCCCCAACCCCACCCCACGGTTACTAGGGGCAGAGCTGGGGTCTGAACCAAGGTTGTCAGATTGCAGAAATGTTCTTTTTTTTAAGATATGTTTTTTATTAATTTCAGAGAGAGGAAGAAAGAGAGAGAGATAAACATCAATGATGAGAGCGAATCATCAATTGGCTGCCTCCTGCACACCCTCTCCTGGGGATCGAGCCTGCAACCCAGGCATGTGCCCTGACCAGGAATCAAACCGTGACCTCCTGGTTCATGGGTTGGCACTCAACCACTGAGCCACGCCAGCCAGACTGATTGCAGAATTCTTCACCAACAAGCCTTTCTGTGTTTGTGCGTTTGTGTGTGGGGGTGTGTGTGTGTGTGTGCATCTGTGAGTCAGTGCTTGAAAATTCTTGTCTGGGTGGCTGTGAGAATGTGTGTGTCTGTGAATGGGAGGGTGATTCTCTGACGGCCATGTCCTGGGACAACTCAGGAAGAGAATCTGTTTCCCTGATGGCAGTGCTAACCCAGTGTCCCTTAGCAAAGAGCGTATCGGGGATTAATAAGGCAGAAACTCCTTTGTGGTTAAAATCACAGGCCCTGCCCGCTGGCCTAAAATGAGACAGTTTGAACAACAGAAAAGCATAATGAGTAAGAACTGGTGAAATCTGAATAAAGTCCGTGGTCTCAATAACAGTATTGTCCCATTGTCAATTTCCTCCTTTGGAAGTTGTACTGAGGTCACATAAGATGCTGCCACTGGCGGCGGGGCGGTGGGAGGGGTGGGGGCTGGAGGAAGCTGGAGGAAGGGTACATAGGACTCTGTACTGTTTTTGCAACTCACTATGAGTCCATAATTGTTTCAAAATAAAAAGTAAAAAATGTAGCAAAGTGACCCAAATGGGTTAAAACACTTCAGAAATGTAAACATCCTTGATTTCATAACAACAAAACTTAGAAACAAAACCAACTTCATTGGGCCCTGCTAGAGACTTAGGGCTAAGGCACTGAATCATCACTCTCAGAAATAATGGAAAAGGATCAATGGTCTCTCCTGTCTTCTCTGTTCAAACTCTCTATTTCAAGGTTGATGTGTGAAAGCCTTTGATGGAAGAACTCCAGCTAATCAATGCAGAGGGAGTAATAGAATCTGCAAACCACCCTTTTGCACCCCCTAATGAGATCACGGATGGAGGCAGGGGCATCAGTGGCTGCTGAAGTCATTGGGTGACAGGTCAGTGGAAAACTTTCTAATACAGGTGGCATCATTCAAATCCCCTAATCCACCTTAACAGCACTAAATGTGTGGTACCCACTCATTCGGCAGTCCTAATGGGAGGGAACAAGGAGCACCCAGCATTGCACATGAAATATCCTGGCCTAAAAAAATGTAAACCTGCCCTAACCGGTTTGGCTCAGTGAATAGAGCGTCGGCCTGCGGACTCAAGGGTCCCAGGTTCGATTCCAGTCAAGGGCATGTACCTTGGTTGTGGGCACATCCCCAGTAGGGAGTGTGCAGGAGGCAGCTGATTGATGTTCTCTCTCATTGATGTTTCTAACTCTCTATCCCTCTCCCTTCCTCTCTGTAAAAAATCAATAAAATATATATATATATTTTTTAAAATGTAAACCTGAGCCCTGAGTGGGAGCTCAGTTGGTTAGACCATCGTCCCGAGGGCTGAGATTGTGGGTTCAATCCCGGTCAGGGCACATACAAGAATCAACCCACGGCCCTAACTGGTGTGGCTCCATTGGTTGGGTCTCTCCCATGCACAGAGCACATGCCTGAGTTGCAGGCTCGATCCCAGGTAGGGGGTGTGCAGGAGGCAGCCGATTGATGTTTCACTCTCATATCGATGTCACTCTCTCTCCCTCTTCCTTCCTCTCTCTCTAAAAATCAACAAAAAATATATTTTTTTAAAAAGAATCAACCAATGAATGAATAAATAAGTGGAACAACAAATCGATGTTTTTCTCTCTCTCCCTAAAATCAATAAATGAAAAATGTTAACCTGAATCTAGATCTAACTATTAATTTGCAGGAAATACAAAAGATAAGGAAACACATTGAAAGATGCCATAGGAAGCAGTCAGTCAAATCCAGAATGTGGATGTTCTATAGGCAAATGACCAAGGGGTGTTATTAATAGACATGAGCAAAAGGAGAGGTGGGGGACTGATATGAAATAAAGACCAAAGGTTTGGATCCTGACTTAAAGAAAACCAGGTGTAAGAAGCATCTTTGAGAAACTGAGCAAACGTCGATGAGAACTGGGTACTGGATACTATTTTAAGGAAGTCTCATTAACTTTGTTAGAAGGGTGTGTGCCATATCTCCATTTGTCCCTTTAGAACAGGGGTCCTCAAACTTTTTAAACAGGGGGCCAGTTCACTGTCCCTCAGACCGTTGGAGGGCCGGACTATAGTTTAAAAAAAACTATGAACAAATTCCTATGCACACTGCATATATCTTATTTTGAAGTAAAAAAACAAAATGGGAACAAATACAATATTTGTATTTGCATGTGGCCCGCGGGCCGTAGTTTGAGGACCCCTGCTCTAGAATTTCCCTACCCTTCCTCACCCTGCCCTATGACCTGGAGGCTGGAGGGGGCAGTGCTGGGTTGTGTGGACCAAATCCAGAGTTTCCTTATCTTTGGTCTTCCAGTTGGGTTGGCCAATAGGGAGCCCCAGCAAGAAACCAAAGGGTGAGGGAAGGTCCTGTTAGGTTTATTTTCAGAGCTCCCTCTCTGTGGGGTTGGCTCAGGCTGGCTGCAGCCGGCAACTGGAAGTCACAGCTCTGGCCAAGGAGACCTTGCGGGCTCTCTCCTTCCAGATTCTTGCCATCAGCCCTTCCCATGACCCCTCGCCCCAGATCTCCTGATGGTCATAGAATCTCACTCTTATTAGCACAGGGGTTTTAAATGATTCCTAGTGATTTCCCTACACCCTGCCCTCTCCTTTGTAAATTACCCTTTCATTCAAGTCTCCTCAAATGGCCCCATTTGAGAGTTTCTCCTCTATCCTAGTAAGACATAGTATGGTGTTAAAAAGTAAGAATTCTGGCCCAGCCGATGTGGCTCAGTGGTTGAGCGTCAACCTATGAAACAGGAGGTCACGGTTTGACTCCTGGTCAGGACACATGCAGGGGTTGCGGGCTCAATCCCCAGGAGGGGGCGTGCAGGAAGTAGCTGGTGGATGATTCTCTCATTGATGTTTCTATCTCTTCCTCTCCCTTCCTTTCTGAAATCAATAAAAATACATTTTTTTAAAAAAAGTAATCATTCTTTCTTGATAAAGTGAAATCCTGAAAAGTCAATGAGTGCCCTGATATGAAATCTGACGGGGAATATATAACACAGGTTGGCAAAATGTTGATGGTTGTTGGGGCTGGTTAGTGGACACATGGAGGTTTATGGTGCAACATCTCCAGTTATATACATGTTGAGGGATTCATAAGAAAAAAGGACAAGCTCTGTAGTCAGACAACCTTAGGTCCAAATCCTGGCCCTGCCCCCTCTTTGTGGATGATCTTGAGCATGGAGTCAACAAGAACTCAGTGCCTGGCCCTGGCTGGTGTTGCTCAGTGGCTAGAGTGTCGGCTCAAACACCGAAGAGTCCTGGGTTCAATTCCTGGTCAAGGGCATGTATCTGGGTGGCAGGTTCGGGATGAGTACGGGAGGCAACAACTGATGTGTCTCTCTCACATAGATGTTTTTCTCCCCATCTCCCTCCCTTCCTCCCTCTCTTCCACTCGAGAGGGTGGCTCTGGAGGGGGGGTGGGAGCCACCCTCCTGGGTGCCTGCAGTTACCACCCACTTCTTGTACTCCTGGAACACGATGTAGAGGATATGCACGGCGATGCTGTTGAGGGCATATGCGTTCACCGTAGGCCTCAGGAAGGACAGGAAGGTACTGACCATGGTGGCGATGACAACCAGGCAGATAAACTGGGGCCTGGAGGGAGAAGGGCTCAGCTGTGAGGTGGCTGGAAAGGGTCCTTGGGAGGGGGTTGGGCAGGTCACATGGAGATCTTGTGGCAGAGGTGGGTGAGAAAAGGGGAAGGGTTCCAAGGAGCCCAACTGAGCTCAGAGACAGGTCTTGGAACTCCCAGGTGGGCTCAGCAGAGGATCTCAGGGCCCAGGTGAGTCAGTGAAGGGTGCCAGGGCCCAGGTGAGGTCAGGCAAAGAATTCAGGGAGGGCCCAGGTGGGATTAAGGAAAGAAATGCAGGGTCTCAGAAGCTATCACCTGAGGGGTCTTAGAAGGCTCAGAAGAGTCAAGCAGGGTCAGGAGAGAATTTCAGAGGGGTCTCAGGTCAAAAGGGAGGATCATATATAACATTTCAGGGAACCCAGTTGATAGACTCAGGGGATAGTTCCCAGGGGCCCAGGTAAGCTTAGGGATGGGTCCTAAGACACCCCCCGCCCCCAGGTGAGCTCAGATAGGGTCTAGAGAAGGTCCCAGACTATCTGGGGAGGAATTCTAAGAGTTCCGAGTACACTTAGAGGGGTGGCTTGGGAGCCCAGTTAAGTCAGGCAGGGTCAGGACAAAGTTCTGGTGTAGTCAGGGGAGGGATTTCGAGGGCCACCACAGGGCTCAGGGAGAGGACACAAGAGCCCAGGTGGGCTCTAACAGAATCACCAGAGGGCCAGCTCCCATCCCACCTGTTTTCCCCTAGGAAGGTGGGAAAGTAGCAGCGGGGCATCCATATGCTGTAGCCACCAGCCAGCAACCACAGAATAGAGATCTCGTCCAGCAGTTGGCCCAGGAAGCTGAGCGTCATGTGGAAGTACATGGAGAACAGGCCTGGAGCAAGAGACAAAGGCAGGTGGTCAAGGAGGTGTTCCTTCCCACTCCCCTGGCCCCACTGTCACAGGCCCCACCTACCTATGACCATGAAGAGGACACAGAGGGCATAAATGGAGCGGGAGCGTTTCTGGGCATAGGGGTGCATCAGGAACATCATGAGAGGCCCAAAGATGAAGAAGGTGACATTGCTGAACTGGAGAAGAGGAGGACATGGGGAGGGGGTGTCAGACAAGGGAGGCAGAGGAGGGCTGGCCCTCTGTTAAAACCCTCAGTCATTAGCCAGTTGGTCACCTATCCCCTTTCAGGTAATGAATCAACCCAGAGTTTGTCAAGTCTTTCAGCTCATCTTTACAGTCAATGGGTCATCAGTAGATCCATAACTCCATCCATTATCCTGTGGATTCATTTGTTCATTCAATGGGTGTGGCAAAGACTATCTACTAACATTCTACCTACATTCTCCCCCCTTTTCCTTATAAGAATAGTATCCCAAGTTTAGCTAGGCACACAGCTACTCAGCTCAAGACTACATTTCCCAGTCTTCCTTGCAATACACGGTGCCCTTGTGACCTGGTGTGGCAAATGAGATAGGAATGTAAATGAATCTACTACTTTCAGGTCAGTTTTTATTAAGCAGCTTAAGGCTTGCATTCCACTTCCTGTGGACCAAAATGCATCTGAACCTGTGTCTTAAGTTATGTGCACCCCCTTTCTTCCTTGCTAAATAAACCTGAATTATGTTCAAGCATCTGGAGGACAAGCTTTCAGGGAAGCAGGATTTGGCCCCAAGGAATGGATCACTCCCATTGCCTGCCAATGGTATTTATTGAGGAATAAATGTGTGATATAATTCTGGCCATGAAACATGATGGAAGTTCTGATGAGGGACTTCTGGGAAAATCCTCTTTACTGAAATCAGGCCCAGGGAAAAGGACTTGGGACGTTATTGTGATGTTTAAGATGTGGCAGCTCCTTTGCAACCATGAGGAAACTAGGCTGAAAGCAAAAACAGATACTTGAGAAGAGTAGTTCTCAAACTTTTTGGTCTCAAGACCCTCTTACATTCTTAAACATTATTGAGGACCTCAAAGGCCTTCTGCTTATGGGAGTTACATCTAGCAAGACTGACTATATTAGAAATTGAATCTAAGACTATTTCAAAATATCTTACTACACAAGCATACATTCCCTTGGCCATCAGAGAGATGATGCCATCATACATCATGTGGCCACCGAAAGATTCCATTGTATTCTTGTGAGATCATCAAAGTGAAAAGAAAGCAAATAATATCTCCACATTATTATGAAAATAATTTAGACTTCAAGGAATTTCTGAAAGGGCGTACGGGACCCCAGGGAGTCCCCAGACAATATTTTGAGAAACACTTCTCTAGAGATATCAGAGCAGAAAGATGAAAAGATCCAAGAGGCCTGATGATGTTGAGCTGCTGAGTTAAGCTATTCCAGAACCATTTACATCAGAACTTCTATTTAAATAATAAGAAGAAGATATTGTTCTTTCTGTTTAAGCTGCTTTTAATTGGGTGTTTCATTTGAAACCAAAGCTTTCCAGTTCATGGGCTTTAGGATCGAAGTAACATGGAATTGGATTCATGCTACCTCACTAATTGTGGGGCCTTGAGAAGGCAACTTCAATGCCCTAGCCCTTTATCTCTACACTAGAGGCCTGGTGCATGAAATTCGAGCACTTTACGGGGGGGTCCCTCAGCCCTTGGGGGATGTCTGATGGCTTAGGCTCGCTCCCCATGGGGAGCCAGCAATCAGACATCCTTAGCGCTTCCATGGAGGTGGGAGAGGCTTCCGCCATCGCCACTGCACTCAGCAGCCATGAGCCTGGCTTCTGGCAGAGCGGCGCTCCCCTTGTGGGAGTGCACTGACCACCACGAGGCAGCTCCTGCGTTGAGCATCTGCCCCCTGGTGGTCAGTGCATGTCATAGCGACTGGTTGCATGGCCTTAGCATGTCATTAGCATATTATGCTTTGATTGATTGGATGGCCGGACAACCAGACACTTAGCTAGCATATTAGGTTTTTATTATATAGGATTTGTGACATATGCACAATGTCACCTGCCTCTTCATGCTGTTGATCCAAATGTCCCCACTAGCCCAGTGGTCGGCAAACTGCGGCTCGCGAGCCACATGCGGCTCTTTGGCCCCTTGAGTGTGGCTACGTCGTTTCAATCGCATTGTACATGCGTGCCCGCACGTGGTATTTTGTGGAAGAGCCACACTCAAGGGGCCGCAGTTTGCCGACCACTGCACTAGCCTATGAGTACAATTAAGGTCACAAGAATATTTGCACCAGAATTTCAATGGTTCAAAAATCACTAAGTCTGACACAGGACTTCAAAAGTCTCCCCCAGGTAGATTGGGGCCACAGTGAGTATGTCACATGAGCTCAGAAACAAGTGTTCTCGTGGTTTTCTTGACCCGCCAATTTGAGGTCAGCCATCTAGCTTGCTCAATTACACCCTTGCCTCCCTGATAAACTCTTCCTCTTGTAAAGGTCTTCTCCGTCGTCTGTGTCCCATCTTAGTGAAGGAGCTGTGCCCTGTTAACTAGGGTGCTCTGTTATTTTTTCAGAACTCTGGTCTTGAGGATGATGACTCAAGAATACAGAACACAGTGGTGGGTGGGGGGGAACTCATTCACCTGATACAATGTCACCATCTATGAGCCTAGGGCCTGGGAGCCTATAAAGGTTCCCAAGGGAGGCGTCCTCCTGATTCCTGGGAGCCCACGGCTCTCCTTGGGTCACAGTGGAGCCAGCTCAAAGGTCACGAGTGGAGGACCCAGCGTTGGAAAACTGGTTTCCAAGCCCTTGGTCCCACCCACATGCTTGTTTTCTATGCCAAGGTCTCTTGTGCCTATGAATGGACAAGGTCCCACACACTTCTGGGACAGACACTGGTTCACAATGGCAACCCTAGAACAGATACACACCTGCCTTGTCTGTATCATGACATCCCACCCCACTGCAGCAGACACCTATCCCAAACAGGGCCAATCAGATTTTCTCTTTGGGGAATTTAAAACCCGAGGCAGACACAGAGCCTGGGAGTTACCAAAATTGAGTCTCACAGTTGACAGCTCTAGCAAGGCCTTGGGATATTGTCATGATGTTTAAGATATGGGAGCCATCTTGCTACCAGGAGGAGATGAGGTGGAGAATAAAAACAAACACACAAGGGTAGTATTTCCCCTTCTGCTGGATCCTTCAGTCCTGCACTAGGCCCCAGCTCGACCAAGCAACTCATCTGTCCATTTTCTAAAATATCGCAGTATTTTTCTAATGCATTCTCTCTTTTTTGTTTGTTTGTTTGATTCTTTGGTTTTGTTTTTTGCTTGAGCTAGCTTTCTATTGCTTGCATCCAACAGAACTATCACCATTAGTATATTAGCTAGGCTTCTTTGGTAGCAAGCAACAGAAAATGATTCTGGTAAACTTACATTATAAAAAATACGTGTGTGTGGGTGTGGGTGTGGGTGTGTGGGGAGTGTATAGTTACCTACTTAATTGATTCATTCATTCATTTATTATGTGGAGCTCAGTAATCAAAGGAATTGCAGAGACAAGAATAACCAGAAACCAGAACAGCTCTGACCCTTGAATGGACAATCTCCTCAGGGGGCAACTTTGGGCATGAATGAAAACAACTATGTTCAGTCCTTATGTCCAAGCCCAAGATTCAAATTTTGGTGAGTGTAGCCTGGGCCACATCCCACCCTTGGCCAGAGGAGAGGGAGGACCTTGATGGACCATCCATCGAGACCATAAGCAGTAGGGGAGGAGCAGCTGGTTGTCTAAGGGGAAATGGGGCCATGGATATCAAACGGGAAATTTTAAAGCCTCCATTTAAAACACATCTGTCATTTATGTTTCTCTCTCACAGCGATGTTTTTCTCTCTCTCTCTCTCTCTCTCTCTCTCTCTTCCTTCCTCTCTCTAAGATAAATTAAAAATAAAATACAGCCTTGACTGGTTTGGCTCAGTGGATAGAGCGTCAGCCTGCGGACTGAAGGGTCCCAGGTTCAATTCCAGTCAAGGGCATGTACCTTGGTTTCAGGCATATCCCCAGTAGCGGGTGTGCCGGAGGCAGCTGATTGATGTTTCTCTCTCATCGATGTTTCTAACTCTCTATCCTCTCCCTTCCTCTCTGTAAAAAATAAATAAATAAATAAATAATCGATAAAGTATATTTTTAAAAATAAAATAAAATACATCTGTCACTTTAAACTCTAAAAATAAAATAAATAAAACATATCTGTGACTCCCATAATTAATATCCAAGCTTTTAAACTTGGCTTATAAACTCTCTCCATTACTCATTTATTTGTTCCACCTTCAACTTTATAATCCTGGTGGAAGGAATAACTCAGTTCCTTCGAAAGAGCCATACTTACTCTTACCTCTTACCTCCAGGAGTTTGCATGTGCTGTTCCCACTGCCTGGAACACTGCTCTCCACTCACCACCACCCCCTTGCCAGGCCAACTTCTACTTCATCTGTCGCCTGGGTATCACTTTCTCCTACAGACTTCCCACTCTCTCAAGGCAGGATTAGGTGCTTTGTGACCATTGCTGTCCCACTTCCTAACACTAGTCCAACTGCCCTGGAACTGTCTGGCTCTTCTGCTAAGCCTGGCTTTGATTACACAGGCTGTGTCTTCTCTATTCCCCATTGTAACCCCAGGGACCAGGATATAGTACAGTGATGGCGAACCTTTTGAGCTCGGGGTGTCAGCATTTTGAAAAACCCTAACTTAACTCTGGTGCCGTGTCACATAGAGAAATTTTTTGATATTTGCAACCATAGTAAAACAAAGACTTATATTTTTGATATTTATTTTATACATTTAAATGCCATTTAACAAAGAAAAATCAACCCAAAAAATGAGTTCGTGTGTCACCTCTGACACGCGTGTCATCACTGATATAGTAGGTACTCAATCAGTATTTCTTGTTAACCAGATCTCAAAATAGATTCAGATGGATCACCATCATATGCATGCAAACACTTGACAGAGGGTCTTGCATCTAGAAAGTTCTGGATGGAAGGCGCTAGGACTGTTACTTTCTCATCGTTTGACCACACGCCTTTGCAGAAATTGTTTTGAATCCTTGCACACACCCAAAGTCCAGCATTCTAGTTCTTCTTTGGCAATGAGAAAACCAAATCTCAGAGACTTCCCTGAGGTTGCACAGCTCCAGAAGACTCTGAAACTTGATTGGCCCCTGCCTTGCAAGACAAGAGGACGAGGCAGGTGGTAGTGATAAAGAGGGGGCTCCCCTGCTTTAAGAAATAGCAAGGGCCGCTGCTATTGTTGTTGCGGGAGATGATAATAACAAGTTTATTGGTGGTGTAGCTGCTCCACACTCAGAGGCCGGCAGAACTGAGGCAGGAGTTTTAAATGCTGCCCAGTGTGCGGAATGAGGTGGAGCCTCTGACTAATAAGCAACAGCTGGCTCTGGAACCGCTGATAGTATCGCAGATGCCAGGGTCTCCTCCCTGCCCTCGGGGCTGGGTCCCCATGTTTCTCAACCACTGGCCCCACCCAGACTCGGCAAGGCAGGAGAGGCACCAATCTGGGATTGTGCCCAGGGCCAGCCCCGCCCTCAGCTCTGGACACACCTGAGCTGAACTCCCTGGGTCCCAGGCCCAGCAGGTGCTTTCTCACTCATTCATTCATTCATTCATTCATTCATCCATCCATCCATCCATCCATTCATTTGCTCAACAACCATTCCTTCAGTACCTACTATGTGCTCAAGGACCTTAGCAGTATCTGAAAACGAAGGCCCTGCCTTCACAATGGGTATCCAGTCAGGGTTTGAAGGCCATTCTGTGCTCCAACTTCCTCCTCTCCCTCTGAGTGCCACGGTGAGGATTAGGCAGCCGAGTGCCACCGGAATTTGGCTGTTTTGTTCACTGTTTTGACACGCCTCCTCCCATCCCCAACCCCCCTTCTCCAGTGTCTAGAATAGTGCCTGGCACACCCAGGAGGTGCTCAGTAAATTTCTGTAGATGATAATTGTGGGAACCCCAATCAGAGCACCCCGGATGGTCAAGGCCAACTTGCCGAAGGAAAATAACACAGCAGATTTACTGTATGCACGGTGCAGGCAGACTTTCTATAGCCCAAATATTGATATCATTCTTTGGCAAGAAGCCTCTTTTGTCTAAATTAGTATAAAAATATATTGTTAACCAGCCAGTGCACGGCTGCTTTTTAGGGCTACTCTGAAGAACTGTTTTCTCTGATGGCTCCTGGTTAGCAAGGGCTACTCACAGCAGTTTTACTGTATGCACTGCGCAGGCGCACCTTTCTATAGCCCAAATATTGATATCATTCTTCGGCAAGAAGCCTCTTTTGTCTAAGTTCGTATAAAAATGTATTGTTAACCAGTCGGTGCACGGCTGCTTTTTAGGGCTACTCTGAAGAAGTGTTTTCTCTGATGGCTCCTGGTTAGCAAGGGCTACTTAGTCTACACCCACCGGCTGCGAGTTTGACATGCTTGGTCTCTCCTATATGCCTGTGACTACTCATATCTTCTTCCCATACCCGGCGTACATGGGGGTACAGCCCCTAGCAGAGAAAGAGCTACACTTCGATAATAACACATGCCAAGATACATGTGAATAATGCCTACATGTGCCTGGCATGGGTGCTGTAACTGTTGTGCACAATGTGTTGCTAGCGTGTATTCTAGCGTGTTTGCTCTTTTATTTACCAGACACCCAGTCCCCAGCAAGGTGTCTGGTAAATAGATGTGGCCGGTTACCTTAGGCATGGAAGAAGGAAAAGAGAGGTCAAGGGAGGGAGGGAGGAAAAGAAGGAAGAAGAGGGGAAGAAAGAAGTGGGAGAATAAGGGAGGGAAAAGGAGAGGAAGGAAAGGAAGAGAAGGAGAAAGGGAGAGCTTGACCTGAATTGACTCCCTGCCTCAGCATCAGGAAAACGTACAGGGGGAACCCCTTTCTCATTTACCCCAACCACCCTGGGCTGAGCCCGCAGCCCCTACAACCACCCTGTCCTCCCCCATCCCCACTAACAGCTTCTCTGCAAATCACTGTTTCCCTGGAGGAGCCCATGATTCATTCTTATCACCTTCATTGGCTGTGCCCCCCACACACACTGGACTGTGACTTCTGTGAGGACAAGAAACACGTTTTATCCTCAGCTGTGTTCCCAACACCTCGCACGCTGGGCACCCAATAGACACTCAAGAAAAGTTTGTTGAATCAATCAAATCAATGAACGTGGCCAAGACCGCCCACTTGTCCTAACCTGCCACAGCCAGACTCCTGCCACCCCCACCTGGCACTGTCACCTGTCCAGAACCCTGTCTACATCCATTTAACAGGTGCGCACAAATGTTGGTGCTGGGTGGGGCCGGAGCAATAGCACCAGCCGAGCCACAATCCCTCCCAGCCTGGGACTTACTCGCAGGAATTCAGATGCACACAATTAATTGTTAATGACTCAGTAACTGGGTGGCCTCGCAGGGCTGTGGTTAAGTGAGAGACTCTGGGACCAGGTGGCCTGGGTTTCACAATGAGACTTCTAGCATTTGCAACTTTCGTGCACTGGCAATTTATGCTGTGCAACCCTGGGAAGGAAACATAACCTCTCTGAGCCTTTATTTACCCATCTGCCAAATGGGAGAATAAGAGTACCTACTTCATGGAATTATGATGATTAAATAAAATTAATCAACATCAGCGCTGGCTGGGTGGCTCAGTTGGTTGGAGTATTGTCACATACACCAAAAAAGGTTGTGTGTTTGATTCCTGCTTGGGGTACATAGAGGAGGCAACTGACCCATGTTTCTCTTTCACATCAATGTTTCTCTCTTTCTCTCTCTCTAAAAATCAATAAAAACATATCCTCGGATGAGGATTTTTTTAAAAAATTAAGCCCTAGCCAGTTTGCTCAGTAGATAGAGCATTGGCCTGTGGACTTAAGGGTCCCAGGTTTGATTCCAGTCAAGGGCACATGCCCGGATTGTGTGCTAGATCCCCAGTAGGGGGCGTGCAGGAGGCATCCGATCAATGATTCTCTCTCATCATTGATGTTTCTATTTCTCTTGCCCTCTCCCTTCCTCTCTGAAATCAATAAAAATATATTTTTAAAAAATTAAGAAACATCCGATATAATTAACACATCAATACTTTTGCATCTCTGCATTATGTTTACCTGAAATAATAATAGCTTCGATTTATTTAGTAATTAGGATGCACCAGAGACTGTGAGGTTTTTTAATCTCTGTTTTTAAATTGAGCTATTATTCACATACTATCAAACTCATTCTTTTAAAGTGTAAAGCCAGTGGGCCTTAGTCTATTCACAAGATTGTTATTATCACTATCTAATTTCAGAACACTGCATCACCTCCCAAAAGAATACCCATCCCCATTAGCAGTCACTCCCATCCTACTCCCCCAGCCCGACACCCACTGACCCACTTCCTGTCTCTGGATGTGCCTGTTCTGGGCATGTCACATGAATGAAATCACACACTGTGTGGCCTTTGTGTCTGGCTTCTCTCACTGAGCATCGTGTATTCAAGGTCCAACACATTGCAGTGAGTGTCAGCGCGTCCCTCCTTTCCATGGCTGAGTCATAGTCTGTGGCATGGATAGACCACATTGCATTTACCCAAGTTGAGCTGATGGACATCTGGGTTGTCTAGTGCCTGCTTCATCCTCTCTATGGTTGCATGAGTTAAGTACTGTCGGCACCCCACCGTGGTCTCTTCTTTGAAGATGTGCCCAAGTGAACATTTGCTGAGTAAATGAATGAATGCGTTTTCCTTCCCTAACACATACCACCATTCTGAACCCTTAACTTCTGTTTATTATCTGTGTCTCCTCCTTCCCCCAGCACTGCAGCCCCAGGAGGGCAGGCATCATTGTCTGCTTTGATCACCGCTGTGTCCCCAGAGCCCGAAACAGTGCCTGGCTCAATCAGTTATTGTTGAATGATGAGCAATATAAGGGGTTGTTGTCCCCTTGAATCAGATCCCTTCCCGCAGGAGGCCAGCAGGGTGGGGATCACAAATGCCTGTTTTTCGGAAGGACAAAAGAGGTCCAGAGGGAACTATCAAGTCTGGGCCCTGGATGTGTCATGAGCATGAGTACCAGTTTCGTGTGTGTAATTATTCAATTAATGGCGTCTGTCCTCCCTGAGGGCAGGGACCATGCCCTGTGGGTTTAAGCTGGGCCTGGCAGACCGGAGGTGCCCAAAATTAATTGCTTTTGTTGTGAATGTTAATGAGGAAAAAGGCAGAGAAGGGGGGTGTGTGGTTTAGAGCTCATGGGACCTCCTAGTCACAGCCAGCGGCTCAGAGAGGGGGCAAGTGTCCTGCCTGAGTCACACAGCATTCAGGGAAGACAGGGACTGGAATCACCACACGGCAGAGGCCAGCAGCAGGGGAGAGGAGGTGGGACGGCTGTTGGGGGTGCAGGCACTGCAGTCTACACCCCCCTACACTCCCTTCCTGCTCTGATCCCCCCTCTCTTTGAGACCCACTCCCACAGTCCTACTCACTCCCAGCTCCCTGCCTTCGCCTATGCAGGTCCCTCACCAGCCACGCCACCCTTTGTTTTATATCCAAGCATCTGAGAGGGAGTTTTCTGGAGATCCCTTCAGAAAGGAGAGGATGAGATCCAGAGCTTCCGGAGCTTTGGCAGGATCCTAAGGAAATCTTCAGCAGCACAGCCGCCTCTGGGAGCCGGGAGGCCTTGAAACTTCTTCCCACTTTACTTGAAACTCTCCTAAGATGTCAGCAGCCCAGAAGGAGGCCACATCTGGAGGCCGCCAAACCCAAACAAGCAGGTGCAAACTGGAGCAGCCTACACCTTGACTTCTGCCCCAGCCCCTCCTACACTCCTGACCCGTTCCTGTTACATATACTTTATGGCTCTCCTGGCTGTCTGTGAAATCGACCAGGTGCCCTGCCGCCCCCGCATCATTGCCTCTCCCATGCCCGAAAGCCACCCATGGCTGCCCAGTGTCCTCACAACAGAACACACACTCCTCTGCCAGGCCTTCTTGAGTTAGCCCTGGAAACTTCACCAGCCTTTTCTCTCATCCTTGGTCCCTCCCCCACAGGCAGCCTGGGCTCTGGTTCAAGCCACCTCTGTTCTCTCACCTCAAGACCTTTTCAGATGCTATTCCCTTTGCTCCATATGCCTTGAGAGCATTTACTCATTCTTTTTTTTTAATATATTTTTATTGATTTCAGAGAGGAAGGAAGAGGGAAAGAAATATAGAAACATCAATGATGAGAGAGAATCATTGATGGTCTGCCTCCTGCACGCCCTCCACTGAGGATTGAGCCTGCAACCCAGGCATGTGCCCTGACTGGGAATCGAACCAGGGCCTCCTGGTTCATAGGTTGATGCTCCATCACTGAACCACACCAGCCGGGTTCATTCTTTAAGCATTGAGGTTCCCTCCCCATTCAGCAAGTGGAGGCCTCATCCCCATCCCCGCTCCCCACCAACTCGATTCTGGCTCCTGTTTCTCCCTTTGCCACAAACTAACCATGGGGCTGGGGACTCATTTCTAATTCTGAATCCCCAGCCACATCCTGGGACATTGAGCCTCTCCAGGACCCCAGGATCACCCAGTACAGGTTGGTTTAGAGCTGGGGTTTTTTGTTGTTGTTAATCCTCATCCGAGAACATTTTTCCATTGACTTTTTTTTTTTAGAGAGGGGAGGAGAGGGAAGGAAGGAAGGAGGGAGGGAGGAAGGGAGGGAGGGAGGGAGCGAGGGAGGAAGGGAGAGAGATGGAGAGAAACACTGATGTGAGAAAAACACAATAACTGGTTGCCTCCGGCACGCACCCCCACTGGGCTGGGGATTGAACCTGCAACCAGGTATATGCCCTCGACCGGGAATCAAATCCACAACACTTTGGTACTTGGGCCAAGGCTCTAACCACTGTGAACACACCGGCTAGGGTGGTTTACAGCATTTTTGTTGAATGAATGAGTGACTCCATCAGTGAATACAAATACATTTCAAACATTCCAACCCAGTATTCAAAACAGTCATCTTCATCTCTGCCCATATTCTAGCCACAGAAACATACTTTTCCCTTTCCCAAACTGGCCAGCCCCTCTTTTACTTCCAGGACTAGTCCACCCATTTCCTTTCTTCTGTTCTCTTATTCCTGGCTCCTACCCAACTTGGCAAGCTCCTATTCATCTTTCAAAACCCAACTCTTCGGTGCCCCCCTCGCTGAAGCCTCCCAGCACCTGGACTGAGTCCTCCGGTGCTTCCTTCTTCCACACCCTGGCCCTGGGGGCTGGGCTCAAAGCTCCTTGGAAGCAGAGCAGCAAGAAAGCAAAAGATTCTTCAGGGATCACTGTTTTCCAACTATGCGTTCTGACTCGTGAGTGGAACATGGTGAAGTCCATGTGACCACATTTTTGAAAATTTCTGCTGCATATTTTGTCTTTAATTTACATACCTAGCTCAAAAACATGCTTTCAAACAGTTGCGCAGTATTTCGGCAGAATGTATTCAGCCCTACACAGAGTGGTGAGAATATTATGGCTCCCTCTTTATTTATCCATTTACTCATTGCAATTACAATGACTCAGCGATGACTTTGTACATAAATCTCACCACCAAGTTGTCTCTTTGGTTAAAGTTCCTAGAGGTACGATGTCGGCATCAAGGGGGGTGGGGGCTGTTTGTAAATTCATGTCCCAACACAGTTAGTTGTTAGTTTCCCACAGGAAGCTGCAAAAGATGAGTGTGCCACGCTCACTGTGAAATGAACTCATTTTTTTTGAGAGGCCAAAACCGAAAAGTATCTTGTTCTCTATTTGACTGGGGTTTTTTGTTTGTTTTTTATGTAACTGCTAGAGGCCAGCGCACGAAATTGCACAAGACCCAGACCCCCTGCACCGTGGGACCCAGACCCCCCCGCCCCCCCGCACCACGGGACCCAGATTCTGCCGCACCAGTGGGACCCCAGGCTCCGCCATGCCACTGCGGGCAGGACCCCAGACTCCACTGTGTGGGATCCATCAGTGCACCTCCTGGTGACCGGTTGTTTGGTCATTCTGGCATTCTGGCCACTGGCTTTTTATATATAGATACCACGGGTTGGAGAACTACAGCCCCTGTGCCAAGTTCAGCCCATTGTCTTGTCTTGTGTGGTCAATGAGCTAATAATAATAATACTGACATTTTTAAAAGGTCAAAAAATTAAAAGAATTATATGAAATTCACATTTGGGCATCCACAAATAAACTTTTATTGGCACGCAGCCACACTCACTTGTTGACCTCTGGCCTGGAGCTGCTTCCCAGCCACAGTGGTTGAGTTGAGTCATTTCTACAGAGATCACGTGGCCCCCACAGCCACAATTATCAACAAGTCAGCTTTACAACAGAAGTTTGCTCACCCCTGAACTATATGATTTATTAGTTATAGTGACGGGTTTGAAAATCTCGGGTTTGGGGAAACCCTTTAGAATAAAACTCAGTTCCTCCTGCCCTACCCTTTCTGCCAGAGCCTTTTTTTTTTTTTTCAATCCTTACTCAAGGATATTTTTCCGTTGTTTTTTTAGAGAGAGTGGAAGAGAGAGGGAGAGACAGAGAAAAATATTGATGTGAGAGAAAAATATCAATTGGTTGCCTCCTGCACGAGCCCCGACCAGGGCCCCGGGCTGGGGAGGAGCCTGCCACTGAGGTATGTGCCCTTGGCTGGAATCGAACCCGGGACCCTTCGGTCCACAGGCTTGTGCTCTATCCACTGAGCCAAACCGGCTAGAGCCAGAAGCTGGCTGAGAGAAGTAAAAAACCCAACTGTGCTCCCACCAGGGAAAGGTGAGCACTGCTTTGTGAAACATCTGTTTCTGTTTGATAAGAATCTGGAAATGCCAGTCCCGGGTGATATTGGTGTAGAAATCTCCTCGGATATGTCATGAGCAGAACGCGTTTGAGACCTGCAGCCTCGGCGAGTACCCACGGGTTGCTCAATGTTCTGCATTTAGAGACGGGCTAAAGGAGGATGCCGTGAGGAGACGTTTGCACGAGAGCACAGCTAGACCCAGGTGCAGCCCGAACCCAGCCAGCCCTCTCCGGTGCCTTCTGTGGGGTGGGCTCCCCAGGGAACAGTCTGGGCTGCAGGGACTGCCAGTTCTGGCATTCTGGCCACTGGCTTTTTATATATAGATACCACGGGTTGGAGAACTACAGCCCCTGTGCCAAGTTCAGCCCATTGTCTTGTCTTGTGTGGTCAATGAGCTAATAATAATAATACTGACATTTTTAAAAGGTCAAAAAATTAAAAGAATTATATGAAATTCACATTTGGGCATCCACAAATAAACTTTTATTGGCACGCAGCCACACTCACTTGTTGACCTCTGGCCTGGAGCTGCTTCCCAGCCACAGTGGTTGAGTTGAGTCATTTCTACAGAGATCACGTGGCCCCCACAGCCACAATTATCAACAAGTCAGCTTTACAACAGAAGTTTGCTCACCCCTGAACTATATGATTTATTAGTTATAGTGACGGGTTTGAAAATCTCGGGTTTGGGGAAACCCTTTAGAATAAAACTCAGTTCCTCCTGCCCTACCCTTTCTGCCAGAGCCTTTTTTTTTTTTTTCAATCCTTACTCAAGGATATTTTTCCGTTGTTTTTTTAGAGAGAGTGGAAGAGAGAGGGAGAGACAGAGAAAAATATTGATGTGAGAGAAAAATATCGATTGGTTGCCTCCTGCACGAGCCCCGACCAGGGCCCCGGGCTGGGGAGGAGCCTGCCACTGAGGTATGTGCCCTTGGCTGGAATCGAACCCGGGACCCTTCGGTCCACAGGCTTGTGCTCTATCCACTGAGCCAAACCGGCTAGAGCCAGAGGCTGGCTGAGAGAAGTAAAAAACCCAACTGTGCTCCCACCAGGGAAAGGTGAGCACTGCTTTGTGAAACATCTGTTTCTGTTTGATAAGAATCTGGAAATGCCAGTCCCGGGTGATATTGGTGTAGAAATCTCCTCGGATATGTCATGAGCAGAACGCGTTTGAGACCTGCAGCCTCGGCGAGTACCCACGGGTTGCTCAATGTTCTGCATTTAGAGACGGGCTAAAGGAGGATGCCGTGAGGAGACGTTTGCACGAGAGCACAGCTAGACCCAGGTGCAGCCCGAACCCAGCCAGCCCTCTCCGGTGCCTTCTGTGGGGTGGGCTCCCCAGGGAACAGTCTGGGCTGCAGGGACTGCCAGGGAATGCAGAGAGGAGGGTTCCAGAAGCCCAAACCCTCCTCCTGTCTGCAGGGATCAGCACGGTCAGCCCCTCCCATTTTCCAGGTGAGGGTACTGAGTACCAGAAAGGGCAGAGTCTTGACCAGGAGGAACAAGAACCCAGAAGACCCTGGAATCTCAAACTCCCATCTCCCAGCCCTGAGAAGCAACGAGGTCAAAGCTAACAGAGTCAGAGCAACGTGACCATCCTAGGGCTGAGCGCCCCTCCCCCACCTGCCAAGAAACTCTCCTAGTCCCGCCAAGTTCTGATCTGGCTCTAAGAGCCAGGGTGGCCCTGGGTGTATCCTCAACCTCCCCGAAGGCCCGTTTCCTCGCCTGGAGAATGGGATTAACTCCCCCTATACGATACATGGTGCTGAACTCCCAGGTCACTCTGGAGATTAAATGAGTCTGCCTGTCCGATGTTTAATACGATGCCTGGCACCCAGGAAGCACTTGATAAAGGCCATTGCCTTGCTCACCATTCATTGACCACCTACTACGTGTTACCCACCATCCCAGGAGCTCTAGGAAGGCAAGCACCCTGCCTCGTTCACTGTGTTGTCCGCAGCTCTCCACACAAGGACAGCACAGACGCACGTCTTCTTGGCTGCTCACATCTTTCAGGCTTTGGTCAAATGCCATTACCATCCAAGATGTGGGGGCCCTTCCGGTGTGGGGCTGCCCGCAACTGAGGGGTCTCCTGGGACAGGGGACTTCCAATGCTGAAGCCAGGACAGTCCCCAGCACACTAGGATGAGTTGGTCACCCTGGGCTGGGGATGCAGCTGAGAGTCAAGCAGCCATAGTCACCTCCTTCAGGCAGCCCTCCCTGACCCTCCCGTCCCTGCTGGCTTTAGGGGCCACCTCTGGGCACCCACCCCTGGAAGCTGCCCGTGTGTCCCCCATGACAGCACCATCACCCCGGGCTGTGAATGCCTGGAGTCCCTCTTTTCTGGGTCACTGCTGCCTTTCCAAAGCCTACCACAGAGCCCGACGCCAAATAAAGGCAAGTCATGAATGACAGCCAGTGCTCCCCGCCTGGCACAGGAGCAAACGAGGCCCAGAGAGGCGAACCGCTCAGACAGGATTCCCCAGCGAGGACGTGGAGGCGCCAGGCTTTGAACCCCGGTCTGGTGAGACTCTGCCCCCCCCCCCACCACCACCCCCAGTGCTGCTGCCCGACTGGCCCTCACCGTGTTGTAGAACTCGGCCACCAGCTCCGAATGCTGGAAGTTGCTCTCGCACCAATCCACCTCGGAGCTCTGGTAGGCGAAGATGCTGGGCATGGTGACGCAGCGCCCGCTGCCCGCTGGCTGTGTCTGGCAGAGAGGAGCCTGCGAGCCTAGTAGGGCTGGGCTCAGGTGAGGCGGGGAGAGGACAGCCTGGTGCTCCACAGCACGCTGGGAGGAAAAACCTGCTGAGCCGCTCCCCAGTTGCACCAGGGCCGCCTGGCAGTGCGGTGGTGGCTGCCCTGGGCATAAGCAGAGGGGCTGGCACGGTCTAGGCAGGGAGGGAGTGGGTGGGATGGCAGGCCCCTCCTCGCCCACTAGGAATGAGAGTGGGACTGTGTTTTTACCCAACAGTAATTTAAAATAATCATCATCATCATGAGCCCACTGAGATGAGTGCCTTTGCTAACCCCACTGTACAGAGAAGCAAACTGAGGCAGAGAGAGCAAAGTCACTTGTCGAGGGCACGCGAGGTGGTAACGCCGAGATGTGAAAACAGGCTGGCTGAGTCCAGAGCCCAGGTTCTTAACCATCAGGTTTTACTACCTCCAGCCATCAAAGCTCCTTGCTGCTGTTTCCCGCATCAGAGGCAAACAGCTGCACGCCCAGCCAGTACGCTCAGCCCAGCTCCCTTGCCATATGTGGCCTTGCCCAACCATTTCTCCTTTGGGAGCCTCAGTTTTCCTGTCTGTGCCATCAGAGGTTGGGCTGGATTTTTTATATATTTTTATTGATTTCAGAGAGGGAGAGAGAGAGAGAGAGAGAGAGAGAGAGAGAGAGAGAGAGAGAGAGAGAGAGAGAGAGAGAGAGAGAGAGAGAGAGAGAGAGAGAGAGAGAGAGAATATCATTGATTGGCTGCCTCCTGCACACTCCACACTGGGGATCGAGCCCACATGTGCCCTGACCTGGAATCAAACCGTGACCTCCCTGTTCATAGCTCAACGCTCAACCACTGAGCCACTCTGGCCAGGCTGAGGTTGGGCTGGATTGAAGCCACTTTTCTTGGGCAGTCAAGACCTCATATGCCTACAGAGTCACAAATTCCACCAGGGGCCACCTTCAAAACCCCAGTCATCCTCGTTTGCTGGGGACTATCCTGGTTTCAGCACTGTAAGCCCCATGTCCCAGGAGACCCCTCCGTTCTGGGCATACCAGGTTTGGGGGTCCTTGGTCCTGGCTTCCAGTGGCTGTGGAAAGCTATGGTTTTAGAGTCAGACAAGACCAGAGTTTGAATTCTGAGTTCTTAAGCTGTGTGACCTTGGGTAAGTGAATTCACCTCTCTGTGCCTCAGTTTGCTGGTCTGTAATATGGGAAGGATGGTGATAGACCCAACAATTACAAAGGTCACAGAACTAAAACAGGTTAAGGGCTTAGCTCACTGCCTGGCTTGGAGCTTGCCTCACGATAAATGGTAATAAGTTTTCTTATTGTAGCTGGCTTTAAACTTTAAGGCAACCTTACAGAATAATAATAATAAGGGCACACTTTTACCAACTACTTACCAGTGCCAGGCTCTTTTCTAAGTGCTCAATATTCAGTATGATCTCATTTAATGTTCTAGCATTAAGTGTTCTCTCTAAGAGAGCTACAGTTGTCCCCAGGTCACTAGGAGGAAACTGAAGCCCAGAGAAGTTAAGCAATTTAGCCGGGGTCACACAGCTGGGAAGTGAGAGTGGGTCAAGCGATTTCACCTCTCGGAGCCTCAGTTTCCTCACCTGTAATATGGGAATAATTATAGTACCTCCTGCTCTGAAGCTTTAATGAGCTGACACAGTGTTTCTCTAGGAAGATAATTTTTGGTGATGCGTGGACCTGCATTTAGAATCATTAAACTGCGTGACAAGTAGTCCACTTCCTTTTCAAGTCTCAATAGTTTGAGGAGAGCGGCTCAGTTGGTACTAATACATGTTTATGTCTCTTAACACTTAATCCCTGTGCTTGATAAAAAGCCCTTCAGTAAGTAACAGTATCCTGCTGGAATCTTGAGACATCGTTTACAATGTACTTATTTTTAAATAAGCCTGTCTAGTGGCTGGCCATATCTACTTGTCATTCATGGCAGGACTACAAAGTTTCTTTTAAAAAATAAATTGATATCTGAGTCATGGCACCAAAAACAAACAAACAAAAATTGATTTTGCCTGGCCGGTATGGCTTAGTCGTTTCTTTTAAAAAATAAATTGATATCTGGGTCATGGCACCAAAAACAAACAAAAAAACAAAAATTGATTTTGCCTGGCCGGTATGGCTTAGTGGTTGAGTGTCAACCTATGAACCACGAGGTCACAGTTTGATTCCTTGTCAGGGCACATGCCCAGGTTTCAGGCTCAGTTCCCAGTAGAAGGCATGCAGGAGACAGCCGATCAATGATTCTCTCTCATCATTGATGTTTCTCTCCCTCTCCCTTCCTCTCTGAAATCAATAAAAATACTTTTTAAAAAATAAAAAATAGCCATAGCCAGTTTGGCTCAATGGATAGAGCGTCGCCTGTGGACTGAAGGGTGTCGGGTTTGATTCCGGTCAAGGGCACATGCCTGGGTTGTGGGCCCAATCCCTAGTGGAGGGTGTGTAGGAGGCAGCCAATCAATGATTTTCTCTGATCATTGATGTTTCTCTCTCTCTCCCTCTCCCTTCCTCACTGAAATCAATAAAAATACTTTTTTTTTAAAAAAAGCTATAAAAACTCTGTCCCTCTCCCTTCCTCTCTGTAAAAAATCAATAAAATATATTTTTTTAAAAATGCTTTTTTTTTAAAAAGCTATAAAAATAAATTGATTTAAGCTTTATAATTTTGGAGGTGGTTACATAAATCTATACATGCTTGCATAGAGATGCACACAAATGAATGTAAAAGCTGTTGAAATCTGAATAAAGTCTGTAGCTCATGTCAATGTAAATTTCCTGATTTTGAAACTGTATAGTTACATAAGATGCACCATTAGAGGAAACTGAGTAGAGGGTGCACAGATCTCTCTGTACAATTCTGGCAACCTCTTGTGAGTATCGTTATTCCAAAAATGGTTTCTTGAAGTAATTGATTTAGATTTTTAATTGTCAGGTGAATATATCAACAAAATGTGGTATGTCCATACACTGGAATATTATTCACCCTTCAAAAGGAAAGAAATTCTGATACCTGCTACAACATGGATAAACCTTGAGAACATTCTGTTCAGTGAAATAAACCAGTCACAAAAAGACAAATACTGTGTGATTCCATTTACATGAGGAACTTGGAGTCATCAGATTCATTGAGACAGAAAGTAGATGGTGGGTGCCAGAAGCTGGGGAGTTAGTGTTCAGTTTCACTTTGGGATGATGAGAAAGTTCTGTGGCAGGACGGTGGGGATGGTTGTACAACAGTGTGAACGTACCTAATGCCACTGGGCGGTAAATTTAAATATTATTAAGATGACACATGTCATGTTATGTAGGTTTTATCACAATTTTAAAGAGCAATTGATTTGGGTTTTAAAGGGAGTTTTAATTTTAAAAAATATCTTAGGTAAACAATAAGAGTTCAAGTGGGAGGTGGGTATAGGAAAATCCTGAGGGCGGTCTGTGAAGGTCAAAAACGTAGGCACTACTGAGGTTGTGCAAGCTGCAGGCTCGGCCAGGAGCTGGTGCTGAATGAAAAGAGGCTAATGTTGTTGTTGTTGATGATGATGATATTGATGTTATCTACAAAGTGCCAAACGCTTCCAAGTTCACACTCTGCCAGGTGCCCAGAGAGCCACCTTCTTTTTTTAAAAAAATATATTTTATTAATTTTTTACAGAGAGGAAGGGAGAGGGATAGAGAGTTAGAAACATCAATGAGAGAGAAGCATCGATCAGCTGCCTCCTGCACACCCCCTACTGGGGATGTGCCTGCAACCAAGGTACCTGCCCTTGACCAGAATCAAACCCGGGACCCTTCAGTCCCCAGGCCGACGCTCTATCCAGTGAACCAAACCGGCTAGGGCAGTGGTCGGCAAACTCATTAGTCAACAGAGCCAAATATTAACAGTACAACGATTGAAATTTCTTTTGAGAACCAAATTTTTTAAACTTAAACTATATAGGTAGGTACATTGTTATTAACTTAATTAGGGTACTCCTCAGGCTTAGGAAGAGCCACACTCAAGGGGCCAAAGAGCCGAATGTGGCTCACAAGCCACAGTTTGCTGACCATGGGGCTAGGGCAAGAGAGAGAGCCACCTTTTTGAGATCCCCTGGTGAAACGAGGTATCAGTTCTGAAGATGAGAGAAGGTTCCCAGAACCTGAATTAAAAGCTCAACCTGACTCTGCATTCCCCAGAGCAAGGACAACCCCACCCTTTAGCCATAGCCCTGGCCCCCAAACCAGGTGGGCCAGGAGAGCACACATTCACCCCCATCCACCCCCTCCCAACCGGAAGCAGGGCGCCAGACTCCTTCCCCTGGAAGGGGCCATGAGGAGATGGACCATTTGGCCTGTGAGGTCCTTTCCTACTCAAATCCAGGGCAGGGCACAGCTGCCAGGATCTGTATAGAGAGTTACACAGCAGGAAGCAAGGTAGTGACAGGTGCCCACGCCCAGCCCAGCCTGCAGAGTTTGGGAAATCGCCCTGCATAGAGCTGACGAGGGAAATAGGACAGCCAAACAGGTGTGTGGGTGCTGAGACGATGCTCTGCCTCTGCTCGGGGAAGAAAGGAGGTGAGAGAGCAGGTGCCCAGAGCCAGAGCCAGGGAGGAGGGTTGTTCTCCTGGCTGCTGTAACAAATTAGCACAAACGGTGGCTTACATCAACACACATTTATTATCTTACAGTTCTGGGGGTCAAGAGTTTGAAATTAGTATCATGGGGCTAAAATCAAGGTGTCAACAGGGCTGCTTCCTGTTGGAGGCTCCAGGAGAGAATTCATTCCTTGCCTTTTCCGGCTGCAGGTTGCCTGCATTCTTTGGCTCAGGGCCCCTTTCTCCGTCTCCACAGTTCATAGTCTCCCTTCTGATCCCATCATCACAACTCCTTTCCTCTGATGTTGACCCTAGTTCTGCAAAATGCTAGTGACTGGTAATTTGGGTGAAAGATATATAGAATTTTGTTGTATGCTTCTTGCAACTTTTCTGTTGCAATTAAAATATTTCGAAATGAAAAGTTAAAAAAAATGTTGGCTAATAAAAAGTGTTGGTAAGTGCCCTGGCTGGTTTGGCTCAGTGGACAGAACATCGGCCTGCGAAGAGTCCCAGGTTCAATTCCGGACAAGGGCACATACCTTGGTTGCAGGCTCCTCCCTAGCCCAGGCCCTGGTCTTGGGTGCATGCAGGAGGCAACCGATGGATGTTTTTTTTCTCTCACATCAATATTTCTCTCTGTCTCTCCCTCTCCCTTCCACTCTCTAAAAATCAATGGAAAAATATCCTCAGGTGAGGATTAAAAAATTTTTTAAAAGTGTTGGTGAGGATGAGAAACAAGGAAACTTCCATCCCTTACTGGTGGAAATGTGAACTCTCACATCAATATTTCTCTCTGCCTCTCCCTCTCCCTTCCACTCTCTAAAAATCAATGGAAAAATATCCTCAGGTGAGGATTAAAAAATTTTTTAAAAGTGTTGGTGAGGATGAGAAACAAGGAAACTTCCATCCCTTACTGGTGGAAATGTGAAATGGTCAAGGGAGATAAATTTGGAAAACAATTTACACTAGCTGGTGTATTACTGGGCAGGGTAGGTTGATTGCACAATAGGAAAACAGCACATCTAAGCATCTTAAGAGTAAAAGTTTATTTCTCACATAAGCAAAGTCCATCGGATATGTGCGTCTACCCTGGAAGGCTGTCTGTCAAGTGGTCCAGGCTCCTTCCATCCTGTGATGCCTCCATTCTGAACATGTAACCCCCACCCACAATGTGTGGCTTCTACCACCAACATGAATCTTCCGAGGAAAGAAGAGGTTTGGCACACTGCATCCTTAAATACCTCAGTCCAGAAGGACGTGTCTTCCTTCGGTGTACTTTCTATTGGTCAAAAAGAGTCACATGACCCAACTTAGATGCAAGGGTAGCTGGGAAATGTAGTCTCTGGATGAGTAACTGCTCCTCAGCTTTAGCCTCCAGAAAGGAAGCCAGAATCTTTGTGACAAAGTGGGTTGCCTCTGCCACATCCAGGAAAGTTGCAAATGACCATGTGCTGCACTGGGAACTCTCCTCCCAGACTTACATCCCCCTGAGAAACTCTCACAGCTGGACCCAGGATTCATGTACAAGATTATTCAGAACAGCCTTGCTCGTCATAGCAAGACCCTGGAGTCACCTTGAATATACCTGAGTCGTAGATTTGATAAATAAATGGTGATGCATTCATTCAATGGAATGCATGTAAATAAATGGACAGTGGGGACACGCAATAATGTGAGTGACTCTCAACAAGATAATGCTGGGCGGAAAAAGAAAAGAAAAGAAAAGAAAAGAAAAGAAAAGACCAGAAAAGAAATAAAAAGAAAAGAAAAGAAGAAAAGTCACAAAACAGTATGTTTGTTTATAGGATGATTTAAAAAAAAAAAACCCACCAGGCTACATTTAACAAATGGCACTTAGGCAGGGCTGACACTCAGCAGTCACACACCTGTATAATGTATCAGTTATTAAAATACAGCAACACTGGTTGGTAACTAGCTGCTGCTACAAACCTCCCCCACCCGTGTGATTCCTGGCCACCCTGGCCTTGTCCCTGTGATGTCACAGATTTCACAATCCAGCAGCTAAAGAGTCAGGATCTGGTAAATATTTTTTATATTGCCTTTGGTTTAGAGAGGCATGCATATGTGGGGAAAAAAACGCTTTGAAAAAAGGGTGGAGGGGTGGGTGAGTTGGAAGAGGGCACGGAGGGGATAAATGATGATGGGGAAAATAAAATAAAATGTTTTAAAGAAAGAAGAGGAAAGGAGTGCTGAACACCAAATCCAGAAGGGTGGTCCTCCTGGTGGGAGGCCCAGGGGAGAGGATGCACTTAGAGCAGCCGTGGGCAAACTACGGCCCGCGGG
>NW_005371360.1:1218294-1221740 GCF_000412655.1 Myotis brandtii
AAGAAAGAAAGAAAGAAAGAAAGAAAGAAAGAAAGAAAGAAAGAAAGAGAGAGAAAGAGCAAGCTAGTCACATACTGCATGATTCCATTTATACAAAATTCTAGTAAAAGGAACTCTAATCTAAGGTGATAGAAATCAGATAAATGGTTACTTGGGGATGAGGATGGGATGGGGACTGACTATAAAGGGACCCAAGAGATCTTTTGGAGTGACAGAAATGTTCTCTATCTTGATTGGGGAAGTGGTTACATGGATTTGTCAAATTGTACACTTAAAATGGTTACATTTTATCATATGCATGCTAGACTTCAATATAATCGACTTTAAAACAAGTTGGGCACTGTTGGTTTGGCTCAGTGGTAAGAGCATCTGCCGAGGACTGAAGAAGGGCCCCGGGTTCGATTCTCGTGAAGGGCATGTACCTCTGTTGCAGGGTCCATCCCTGGGCATGTGTGGGAGGCAACTAATAGATGTTTCTCTCTCTGTGTCTCTCCCCCTCCCTTCCACTCTGAAAATCAATGGAAAAAATAGCCTCTGGTGAGGATTAAACATACACACACACACAACAAACAAACAAAAAACCCCAAGTTGGACAGAGAAGGAAGAAGGGGGAAATATAGAGGTATACAGAGTTGTGGGGTTTTGGTGATGAAGTCCTGGGCTCCTTGTGAAATTGGCAAAAATGGGTCAGGGGTCCAATGGGCTTAGGTGATGGTTCCATGGATGACTGTAGAGCTGGTATATACACATGAATGATTAAAGTTTACAAAACCTCATGGTTTCCCAACACTTTTTATTGTGTTCCTCCCCTGAACACTGAATGGTAAGAGGTCTGGTCTACCAGATAGACTGCATTTTTTGAGCATGTGCACACATGCGTGTGTGTGTGTGTGTGTGTGTAGGGGGTGAAGTGACAGAGAGAGGCTTTTATGAAGCACCCAATCACTTGCCCAGAAGAGAATTCTCCACATTCGTTTGGCAGGTGAGGAAACTGCAGCTATGAGAGGTTTGGATCTTCACCCAAGGTGCCAGGGACTAAGAGGTGGAGTTGAGATTGAACCCAGGACTCTCCCTCCCCTACTTTACCACCCCTTAACTATTCATAATTATCACTAAATACTAATTTAATACTTTCCAATTTAAAGATTTAAATCATCTTTATTCCTATGATAAACACGAGACATGTTCAATGTCCATCAACAAATGAATGGATAAATAAAATGTGATAGCCCTAGGCAGTTTGGCTCAGTGGATAGAGCGTTGGCCTGCAGACCAAAGGGTCCCAGGTTCGATTCCGGTCAAGGACACGTACCTTGGCTGCAGGCTCCTCCCTGGCCAGGGCCCTGGTCGGGGCACGTGCAGGAGGCAACCAATCCACGTGTTTCTCTCACATCGATGTTTCTCCCAGTCTTTCCCTCTCTCTTCCACTCTCCCTAAAAAATCAATGGAAAAATATCCTCAGGTGAGGACTAATCAACCAAACAAACAAACAAATAAAATGTGATATATCCAAACACTGGAATATTAGCCACAGAAAGGAGTGAAGCACTAACACTCATTACAACGTGGATGGACCTTGAACACACGATGCTCAGTGAGAGAAGCCAGCCACAAAGGCCACATATTACATGATTACACTTACATGAAGTATCCAGAAAAGGTAAATCCATAGAGACAGGAAGTGGATTCGTGGTTTCCAGGGGCTGGGGATCGGGATGGGGAGTGACTGCTAACTGAACAGTTTCCTTTTGGGGGGATGAAAATGTTTCAGAACTGGATAGAGGTGGTGTTCATACAACACTGGGAATGTACTAAATGCCACTGAATTGTACACTTCAAAATGGTTAATTTTGTTATGTGAATTTCACTTCAAATTTTAAAAGAGCAAAATGTGCTTATGATGCGACACACACACACACAGCCCCCCAAAATAAAAATTTCTCATATCCCAGACTCTTAGTATCTAGGAGTGTACGCTCCCGACATATATATATATATTGCAATAATGAGACTGTGGACTGTGGTGACAACATTGTCTTATCACCTGCTTGCTTTTCCCCCTAGAAATTACATGAAGGGAACCAAAATGGTGTATTGACTGAGAAGGGGCATGAAGGAACTTTCTAGATCTTGGTTACATAAAAAGTTCATTGAGCTATACAGTTGAGTGTGTACACTTTACTGACTGTATGTTATATTCCATTATTTTTTAAAATTACACCATGGGACTCCTTATACATCGATTAAAATGAATGCACAGTATCAATTTTACTGCTGACAGCCCCCCCCACTTATATGCTGCACCCCCTCCCCACTAAAATGGCTCCTCCACAGTGGATGCTTCTGAAACTGATGGCTGATCTCAGCAGCTTGTGCCCCTGCTTGATTCATTCTCTTCCTTCAACCTGTGATTAACCCCTGCCCCTCCTGACTCCTCTCCTGCTTCTTTGACTGGCCCTTCTAGGTCTCCTTTCCTCTCACCCCACCCCGGGGTTGGGTGGGGGAGGGAAATCTCATCGCTTCTGTGCTCCCTGAGAGCCAGGATTGCACAACCACCAGCTTCCGGAAAATCTCCACTTGGATATTCACAGGCTGCTGAAACTCACCAGATCCTAACCCAGTAGTTCTCAACTGGGGACGCTTGGCAACATCTGGAGACATTCCTGGTTGACACAATCAAGGAATGCTACTGGCAGACCTGACTGGTTTGGCTCAGTGGATAGAGCATCGGCCTGCGGACTGAAGGGTCCCAGGTTCGATTCCGGTCAAGGGCATTTATCTTGGTTGAGGGCACATACCCAGTAGAGAGTGTGCAGGACAGCTGACCAATGTTTCTCTCTCATTGATGTTTCTAACTCTCTATTCCTCTCCCTTCCTCTCTGTAAAAAAATCAATAAAATATATTTTTTTTAAAAAAGGAATGCTACTGGCATCTAGCGGGTAGAGTCCAGGGTGCTGCTCAACGTCCTACACTGCACAGGACGGCCCTCACCACAAAGAACTATTCAATCCCAAATGTGAATAGTGCCAAGGTGGAGAAACTCTGCCCTAAACTAACTCATCATCTTCCCCCCAAGCCTACATCCCCATAT
Source organism: Myotis brandtii (assembly GCF_000412655.1). NCBI lineage: Eukaryota > Metazoa > Chordata > Mammalia > Chiroptera > Vespertilionidae > Myotis > Myotis brandtii. The sequence continues at coordinate 1,221,387 of NW_005371360.1, forward strand.
CCATAAAAAACTCCTCCAGTTACCCAATGCCTCCAGCCAGAAACCTTTGAACCTCCCCTCTCGCTCACTCCCCATATTCAAACCATTCCTGAATTAATTAGATAATAGTAGGTGCCATAATGAACAAACCTTAAAATATTTGATGGCTCAAACATGATTGAAGTTTGTTGCTCACTCATCTAAAATCCAAAATGAATGTTCTTATTTGGTAGGCGGCTCCCTTCCCGGGCTCCTTCTGTGGTTCCACCATCTCTATCAGGTCACTGCATTCAGCTGCCGGAGCTGGTGTAAGGAGAAAGAGAGTGGAGAAGTCACACTTGCTTCCTAAATGCCTTAATTTGGAAGCATCACATA
>NW_005371360.1:1221864-1228695 GCF_000412655.1 Myotis brandtii
TCCCTAGATGCAAGGGATGCTGGGGAATGTAGTCCCTGAATGGAAGGGTGTGGTGACCACCCTCCAAGAGGGCCTGGATGTCCACCCTCTTTTGTAGTCCCCTGCCCCACAGTGAATTATGGTTAGCCTGTGGAACCACTAGGATGCGGTGAAAATGACAATGTCTGACTTCCAAAGCTGGGCCATATAAGACATTATAGCTTCCACTTTGCTATCTTGAATCATTTGCTCTAGGGAAGCCAGACACCATGTTGTGAGGACACTCAATTAGTCAAGAGGTCCACTTGGGGTAGAACTGAAGCCTCCTGACAACAGCGAGCCATCCAACTTGTCCCGCCTTCAAATTGCTAGCCATGTGAGTGAGTCATCTTGGAAGTGGATCCTTCATCTCTAGTTAAGCCTGTAGACAGCACTACTGCCCTGGCTGACATTTTGACTCCAACTTTATGAAAGACCTCAAGTCAGAACACCTAACCCACAGAAGCTATGTGAGATCATGTTTATTGTTACGATAACACTTAATGTTCTTGTTGTAAGCTAATAAATTATGGGGTTATTCGTTACATAACAACAGATAGCTGCTACAAAGGAGAAGCATGACTTTTAGAGAAGAATTTGTCCTGCACCCTCAAGCTCTCTCTGTTCCACTTCCTGAACAGTCACAAATCTCTAGAGCAGCGGTTCTCAACCTGTGGGTCGCAACCCCTTTGGCGGTCGAACGACCCTTTCACAGGGGTCGCCTAAGACCATCCTGCATATCACATAATTACATTACGATTCATAACAGTAGCAACGTTACAGTTATGAAGTAGCAACGAAAATAGTTTTATGGTTGGGTCACAACATGAGGAACTGTATTTAAAGGGCCAGAAGGTTGAGAACCACTGCTCTAGATCCTCCCTCACACTGACTCCACATTTCTCTTCTGAATGACTACACCTGCCCTATCACCGGTCTCCCTTTGTAGAGATAGTTGTCATGTGTTGTTGTTATTGGTGTTGGCTTTCCAGCATTCAATCATTTCATTTCTTTGGGGGATGGGGACTTTATTGCCTGTAGCAGTGTCCACCATGGCAGCGGTGCTGTCCAGCGCTGGCTGTGACCTCCTAGCCAAATTTCCCCTAATGCTCAGTCTCTGGAACCTCTGCCTACTTTTTCCAAGGTGGGTTTTTCAGACTCCCACCCAAACTGGGGAGTGAAGTGTCAACAAGATTCACTTTCACACTCTGTCTCCACCATTGCCTCACACAACCCACTCTCCACCCATTAGCCATTCCTTCACTGATTCAATACGTGTTTACGGAGTGCCGAACACTGTTCTAGGTGATGAAGTATAGTGGTGAAAGAGTAGAGAAAAACCCTTGTCCTGGTGAGCCTGCACTTTAGTAGGGGAGACAGTGGACAAAACAAGCAGTGAGTAGATCACAAGAGTGCTCCTCAAACTTCAGCGTGCATATGGACCACCTGGGGATTTTGTGAAAATGCAGATTCTGATTGAGCAGCTGTGGGTGGAGCCTAAGAGTCTGCGTTATTAACAAGATCCCAGGTGATGTTAACGCTGCTGGGCTGTGAAGCAGACTTTGAGTAGGCAGGTATACTAGGCTAGTAAGTTTCATAAAGAAAAAATAAAGCAGGAAAAAGAGATACAGTGCTGAGAGAGGAGGGTGGGGTTGTGGTTTTAAATAGGGGTGTCAGAAGATTGATAATGAGTATGGACTCAATGGAGGTGAGAAGGGAGCCATGGGGATATCTGAGGGAAGAGCATTCCAACCACAGGGAGGAGCTGGTGCAAAGGGCCTGAGACGGGTGTGTGACTGATGAGTTACAGCAGTGGCTCTCAACCTTTTTTGGCCATACCCCACCTAAGCATCTCTAAAATCCTGAGCGCCCCCCTCCTTCCCGTGACATACAATTCTTATTATTCAAAAAGTGAACTCCTATTCATGTGGAGGAAGCCTAAAAGGCCATTAACTTGGTCTAAACAAGCTTCCAAAGAGTATGGCATCCATGAGAGAGAAATATAAAAGAACAAAAGGACGGCTGAAATACTGAGGAAGAAATCACTAAAAAATTGTTAAAAAATATAATAGTAATAATATGAAGTGATATGAAAAAATAGCAAAGTTTCCCAAAACATAGGGACCTGAAATGCATAAATATGTCACAATATATATTTATATACTGTATATGAGGCCCCTAGAACCATAAGAAATGCACTGTTAATAACTCGTTCTCGAATTGCCCCCCTTAAAAATCAAATTGCACCCCTTGGGGCATGTGGCCCACGTTGGGAACCACTGAGTTAGAGGAACAGCAAGACCAGTGTGGCCTCAGTGGAGTGACCGAGGGGGGGGGGGCAGCAAGCCGAGCGGTAGGAAGCAGCAAGCAGGTGGGGGGTAAGGAGGGAGGGGGCCCGGTGAGGGGTCCCGGACTGCGAGAGGGCACAGGCCAGGCTAAGGGACCACTCCCCCCTTCTCCAGTGCACGAATTTCGTGCACCGGGCCTCTAGTTCTAAAAATAATGACGTGAACTCAGTTAAGTTTTAAAAGGATTGCTCTGGCTGCTGCAAGGAGAATAGCTTGTGGGAGAACAGGAGTGGAAGCTGGGACAAATGGGAGGTGACTGCAATTATCTGGGCAAGAGATGAAGGTGGCGCAAGTCAGGGAGGCATCATAGACTTGAGAGAAGGAGCTGAGTGCTGGCTAAATTTTGAAAGTTGAGCCAACTGGATTAGCCAACAGATTGGATTTTGGGTGCTTTGAAAAGAGGGAAATCAAGCATGATTCCACCTTTTTTAGGATGAGCAGGTGAGAGGATGAAGGAGGGATGCACAGGCTGGGGGATAAGAGCAGTAATTCATTCCAAGCATGTTCATTTTGAGTTGCCTAATTAGACACCTAAGGGTAGATGTGAGGGAGGGAGGTCTGGAGTTTAGAGAGATATCTGGGTAAGGAGAGAGAAATCTGGGAGCCATGCGGCACACAGGTATTTATTTATTTTAATTGATTTCAGAGAGGAAGGGAGAGGGAGAAAGAGATAGAAACACCAGTGATGAGAAAGAATCACTGATGGGCTGCCTCCTGCAGGATCAGGAATCAAGTCCCCAACCAGGGCATGTGCCCTGACCGAGAATCAAACTGTGACCTCCTAATTCATAGGTCAATGCTCAACCACAAGCCACTGTGGCGGTGGCACACAGGTATTTAAAGCCAGCAGACCAGATGAGATTACCAAGGGGGTGTGGGTAAAGGTCAGGGACTGATCAGGCCTCTCCAAGGCAGAGGGGTCCCTTTAAAAGATAACTCTTGTTTTCCATTCTTGCTAACTTTCACGATTCATTATCTAGGTGGCAGCTCGAGTGACCTTTCATACAATGTAAACTCTTTTACTGCCTCCGCTGAATTCCCAAGTGGATCTCCAGGTGCCTACAGTAACACCCAAGCCCTTTCCCACGGCTCACCACAGCCCTTACACTACCACGCCTCCTCATGCCACCTCCCTCTCACCTCTGCCACCTCCTCCCGCCCTTTACTCCAGCCACTGCACTCCTGTCCTCAAGGACAGCAAGCCTACTCCTGCTTCTGGAGCTCCGTACTTTACTGCTCCCTCTGCCTGGTGCACCCTCCCCTGATCTGTATGTGGTTTGGTCCCTTACTCCATTCAGTTCTTGCTCAAATGTCCTTTATCAAGGTGGGCTTTCTAAACTATGGTAGGTTAAACAACCTTCCCCGTCATTGGCTTCCATGACACTGCTGTGATGTCCCCAGCCTATCTGAAGCTCACACTGGTTTTTAGGGTCTTCTTTGTAAGGCTGGGACCCGGCCTGTCTTGCCTGACACCACATCCCTCTCGGCTAGAAGAAATGCTTTTGCGGGGTGGTGGCGGGGACAACAAACAGGTTGAGGCTAATGTGGGTAGATGGGATGGCCTGTCAGACCTGGACAAAGAGGCAAGAGGGGTGAAGAGGAGGGCACTGAGGCCTGGCTTTACTGCTCTGGACCTTGGGCACCTGCCTTTTTTTTCCACTTCAAGTCACTACCCACTTTTTAAGTCAGTGACTTTCAACTTGGAGCAATCCTGCCCTCTGTGGGTACCCTTAGCAAAGTCTGAGGCACTTTTGGTTGTTATGATGGAGGAAGGAATGCTACTGGCATCTAGTTGGTGGGGGGCAGGGAGGACGCTCAACAGCCTATAATACACAGGACAGCCTCCTCCCACCCAACAAGGAATTATCCAACCCAGAATGTCATTAGTGCCAAGGTTGAGAAACCCTAATATAAATGACACAGAATAAAGTAGGATAAAATAGAAGCATCAGAAGACACTGCTCAAAGTAAGGATAATTTCATAAAACTTTTGTGTTTTTGTGTCCTCTGACACTATATGAGATGTATTTCTCCTTGTGAGCCCTAATCAAAAAGGTTTGATAACAGCGTCCCAAGGGCCACAGGGCTGAGTCATACCACTGAGCTTCTGGCCTCATGGAGTTCACTTCTACAGACAATAAAGAAGAAAACAAATAAATTGATGGGATTGTTTTGGACAGCCAATGAAACAAGGCAAACATTCCAGAGAGTGCTTGGGGTAGCAAGGGGGTCAGGGAAGGCTTTTCTAAGGAGGTGACATTTGACTGGAGACTCAGGAGCTAGATTCAGGAAGAGGACACAAGAAAAGGCTAGGTGCCCAGACCGGTTTGGCTCGGTGGATAGATCTATTCCTCTCCCTTCCTCTCTGTAAAAAAAATCAATAAAATATTTTTTAAAAAAAAAGAAGAAAAGGCTAGGTGACTGTTCGGAGCTTGGCATTTTTGAGGAACAAATGTCACCGCTGGAGCAGAACAGGGAAGGAAGGTGGAAGGAGATGAGGTTAGAAGACAGCAGAGTGATAGGGAGCCAAGGGGAGGGTTTTAGGCAAGGAAGGGACATGGTTCAATTAGCTCGTATGAGGATCACTTAGCCTGCTGAATGAAGAAGTATTAGCGGGGCACCCTACAATGGTGAAGTTGGAACACCTATGAGCTGGGTGTGTTGACAAAAGAGGTGAAAAGTAGTTGAACTTTAATAGACAGAACAGATATCTGGGAGGCAGAGAGAGCAGGGGTTGTGGTGAAGTATTGAGGGGAAGGATGCTGGGGTGGTGACAGCTAATGGCCCTTCTCCCTAGCACAGGGTGGGAGCTCAGGCCCTAAGGCAGTGGCTCTCAACCTTGGCTGCACATTAGAATCATCTGGAAATCTTTTTAAAATCCTGATTTCTGGGTCTCATCCTCCGGAAATTCTGTTTCTTTGTTTCTAATGTTATGGCCTCACCCCATAACAAAGAAACAGAATTTCCAGAGGATGGGGCCCAGAAATCAGGATTTTAAAAAGATTCCCAGGTGATTCTAATGTGCAGCCAAGGTTGAGAACCACTGCCCTAAGGGAACCAGCTAAGCAGAGCCACACACCTGACTCATAGCAGAAACTGGGACAGCCTGCACTGCCCACCTACCTCCTCAGTCCTCACCAGGGGAAACACCACACCTAGTGCCTAAATGCCAGCTCCCCTCATGCCCCACCCCCCACCAGTGAGACCTAGGTCTGGGCCTTCTGCTAGGGTTTGACAGTTCAAACTCTTCCACTTCCATGTCCTTCCCTCTGTTTTGCCCCCAAGTCCATAGAGTGACTTTCTTCCCTGCTCTATCTCCCCATCAGACTGGGATCCTCTGAGGGCATGGAGGGTACAAAACCACCCTTATCTAGGGCAGCTAGCATTGAGTTTTAGAGTCCAGCACCTCAATATTGCCCACCTAGAACTCCCACCTGAGTCAAAATCCACTTCAAATAGACCCTCATTTGAGAGAACTTCTTGGACCTGAGGGACTGAAGCACAACCATCCTAGGACCAGGTGATCACAATCCCCATTTTACAAAAGGGAAACTGAAGCTCAAGTACAACCAACCAGTAACTGGTGGAGCCAAGATTTGAACTCGTCATTTCAATATGCAGGTTCAACAGCAGGTAGCCTTAAATCTGTGTGATATTGATCATCACCATCTTCCAGATGAGAAACTTCAGGCATGGAGGGGTTAAGCAATGCACCTAAGATCACACAGTAAGTCCCACGACCTGTGGCCCCTCCCTCTAACCCACACTTGACCATAAATGAATGCCAAGGTCTCTGCAGGAGTCGGCCCCATCAAGCTGAAAGGTCACTGAGGCCAGGGCACAGTGAGGACAATGCTGATATTCCTGCCCCCTCCACCCCTACCCCACCCACGTGATAGAAATCCACCTGCTCGTGTTTGGCAGTCAAATTACGTATTATTTTTTTAATTATCATGAAGATATTTTCTCATTGCTTTGTGTTTTTTTTCTCATTGCTTTTTTTATATACAGTGGAAGGGAGGCAGGGAGAGGGGAAAGAGAAACATCCATATGAGAGAGACACATCGATTGGTTGCCTTCCACAGCTGGTCCCAACTGGGGCAGGGGAGGAACCTGCAACCCAGGTATGGGCCCATGACCAAGAATTGAACCCAGGACCCTTTGGTGTACAGCTGATGCTCTAACCAGCCAGGGCTGATTTTTATTTATTTTTTTAAAATATATCTTTATCCCTAACCAGTTTGGCTCAGTGGATAGAGCGTCAGCCTTCGGACTCAATGGTCCCAGGTTCGATTCCAGTCAAGGGCATGTACCTTGGTTTCGGGCACATCCCCAGTAGGGGGAGTGCAGGAGGCAGCTGATGATGTTTCTAACTCTCTATCCCTCTCCCTTCCTCTCTGTAAAAAATCAATAAAATATATTTTTAAAAAAACAAAAACTGACATATTAAAATATATATATGTGT
>NW_005371360.1:1228707-1236702 GCF_000412655.1 Myotis brandtii
GCCAGGGTGTTGTTTTTTGTTTTTTTTTTTTAAATACATTTTTATTGACTTCAGAGAGGAAAGGAGAGAAAGAGAGAGAGATATCAACATCAATGATGAGAGAGAATCATTGACCGGCTGCCTCCTGCACGCCCCCTACTGGGGATCGAGCCCACAACCCGGTGCCCTTGACTGGAACTGAATGGAACCCGGGACCTTTCAGTCTGCAGTCCGAGGCTCTATCCACTGAGCAAAACCAGCTAGAGCTGATTTTATTTTTATTATTGATATGAGAGAGAGAGAAGGGGGGGGACGTGGATGTGAGAGAGTTACATCAATGTGAGAAACACCCATGGTTGCCTCCCCACAGCACCCCTACCTGGTATGTGTCCTGACTGGGCATGGAACCCGTAACTGAGCCACTAGGGGAGAGCCGAATGTTGTTGCTTTTTTAAATAAGTAATGAACAGCAGAATATTATGACGAATTCGTTAGGAAAGGGACTCGAACTGGAGGTTCTGAAACTTCTCCAGCTTTGCCTGAAGTCCACTTCCTCCCAGGGCTCCGCCCCGCCTCTGAACGTGCCCACCCAACTTCCCGGAAGTGGGCGGCCCAGAGAGCTAGCGCTGTGTGCGCAAAGCACCCTGGGAGTTGTAGTTCCGCCGTCGGACGGAAGCCGGGAGGCACAAGCGGCGGGATGTGGAGCGGAATGCTGGTGGGGGGGACCCGGGTGGCGGCAGGAAGGTGCTCCGCGTTGTGGCCTCGCCTCGCCGCCCTCTTCCCCACACAGCGGATGCCCGAGACGGGTCTGGCCCTGCAGCGGAGCTTGCACACGACGGCGGCCCGGGCTATCCCGCTCATTCCCATCGTGGTGGAGCAGACGGTATAGCGGCCGGCGGAGAACAGGCCTGGGGGCTTGGGCTGGGGGCACTGCCGCCCTGACCCTTACCTCCGTCTTTCTCCTCCAGGGTCGCGGCGAGCGTGCCTATGACATCTACTCGCGGCTGCTGAGGGAGCGCATCGTGTGTGTCATGGGTCCGGTGAGCACCCAGCACGCTGATCCTCCCTTGCTCCTGCCCGGATCCTAGGCGCCCTTTATCCTCGAATCCCCTTGGCTCCCTGACCTCTCCCACTTGAATTTCCTCCCTGGGCTCCGCTCTAGTCACAACCTGACAGCCTCTTCCTCGTACACAAGCCTCTGACTACCCCGCCCCCACGTACTCCCCACCATTCTCTCCTGACCCCTTCTTCAAACCCTCTCCTCCCTGATTTCTGAACTCCCACAGCTATGATCCCGTCCCCGTTCCTGGACTCCGGTCCCCCAACCCTTCTGACCCCTTCCCTTCCTGTGCTCTGAGCCCACTGACTCTGCCCTTCCTGTGCCCCAAACTCCCTGGGTCCCAACCACCCCCTACATACCCTCCTGAATCCTGAATTCTTTCCGACCCATCTTACTTGGGCCCTGACAGTCATCCTGGTTCCCTGACTCATCCCCGGCCGCCAAAACTTGCCTCCCTTAGCCCTCTCCCCACCCCCACCTGGGGACACTGTCTTCCCCACTTGCAGATTGATGACAATGTGGCCAGCCTGGTTATTGCGCAACTGCTGTTCCTGCAGTCTGAGAGCAACAAGAAGCCCATCCACATGTACATCAACAGCCCTGGTGAGCGTGGAGAGGCTGGGGAGGAACCCCTAAGTTCGAGGGGGCACTGCTTGGATGCACTAGGTGACTCAGGAGACTCTGACACCGCCCCCCCCCACCCCCTTTCCCAACCCCATCAGGGATGTTCTCTCTCTGGAGAAAGTAGGGATTCAGAATTAACTCCAGAATCCCAAAAGTATCTTGAACCCTCCAAAAACTCCTTGCTTTTAGGTTCACAAACATTCAGCTGAATTTTCCTCTTTGATCACAGACATAACTTTTTTTTTACAGTTGAGTTGGTATTCAATGTTACTTTATATTTATTTTAGGTGTACAGCATAGTGGTTAAACAATTATGTAATTTACAAAACGATCCCTCTGATAATTCCAGCACCCATCTGGCACCATGCATGGCTATTACAATTTTATTGATTATATTCCCTATGATGAACTTTAATCCCTATGACTATTTTGTGAATGCCAATTCCCCCCTCTCTGGCAACCATGAGTCTATTCTCTGTATCTATGAGGTGTTTTTATTTTTTCTGTTTTTCTTGTTTGTTTATTTTGTTCTTTAGATTCCTCATATATGTGGAATCATATGGTATTTGTCTTTTTCACACACATAACATTTTACCAACCTGACTTAGTTGTCAACATTTTAAAATTGGTAGATTCCACCACCACCACCACCACCACCCTCTCCCTTCAAAAAAGGAATAGCCAATCTTGATTGAGTGTTTACTATGCCAAGCACTTTTTAAGCACTTTATGTGCATTTAACGTATTTGATCCTTATGGCAACCTCGCCTGAAAGGTACTATTTAGTTACTGAGGAGACACTGTGGCCCCGAGAGGCTAGGTAACTTGCCCAGGCCACAAGGATGATAGATTGCCCAGCCAGGGGTTATACCCAGGCAGGCTGCCTCCAGAGCCTCACCCTCAGCCACATCTCTGAATTTCTAGTATCTCTTGAAAATTTGGCAGCTCTGGTCGCTCTGGGCCCACATGCACATGTGGCAACAGGTCACTCTCATTCTGTTCCCACCTGGCCTGTGCCACCTTTCCTGTCACCTCCCTACCCCCTGAGGTATTTGCAGACCCTGCTTTAAAGGGCTGCATCTAGCCCTAGCCCCGTGGCTCGGTTGGAGCATTGTCCCATGCACTAGAAGGTTGCGGGTTCGATTCCTGGTCAGGGCATATACCTAGGTTGTAGGTTCAATCTCTGGTTGTGGCATATAGGAGAGGCAGCCAATCCATATTTTTCTCACATCAGTGTTTCTCTCTCCCCCTCTCTCTTGCTCTCTTCCTTCCTCTCTCTCTAAAATATCAACCTTTAGGAGAGGATTATTTTTTTTTAAATGACTGCATTTACACCAACTCTCCCTAAGACCAGGGCCTAAATAGGGAAAGGATGGTGGGAGGAGCTGGCACAGCCCCTAACTTGCGCTCACACCCATAGGTGGCCTGGTGACCTCGGGCCTGGCCATCTACGACACGATGCAGTACATCCTGAACCCCATCTGCACGTGGTGTGTTGGCCAGGCTGCCAGCATGGGCTCCCTGCTTCTCGCCGCGGGCACCCCAGGCATGCGCCACTCGCTCCCCAATTCACGCATCATGATCCACCAGCCCTCTGGGGGCGCCCGGGTGAGTGCCAGGCCGTGCAAGCTGCTTCAGAGATGGGGGACAGAGGTCTAGACAGGAGGACTGACTAGGTGAAACTCCTGTGGTGATGTCAGTGTTTTAAAATGTAGGGTTTATTATCATTCAGCTACAGTGAGGCCAACAGAAGCCAACTGCTATTGAAAAGAGTCTGTTGCTCACAGTCTCCAAAAGGAAGGGGCATGCCAGGCTATGGCAGGGACACACGGGCACGTGTCAGGGTTGGTCAGGAGGCAAAGGGAGCAGGAAGAAAACGTGACAAGAGCCTTTATTGTCGTGTCTGTGGGGAAAACTGGGGGCAAGGCAAGGTAAACAGCCTTAAGATTGGCTAGTCTGAATAACTGTAACAAGCTCCGAGGTGTAATAGCTCTCCCTGGTTGTATGGCAACTGGCCTTGGGGTGATCGGGACAGAAATAGTGGCTCAGAATCCAGGAGGTGGGGGGAGTATGGCCTCTGAATCGTCTGATTTGCACACGAAAGGTGTGCTTTTAGGTGAGCTGCTTGCTATCTCTAGGAATTAGCTAGCCCTGGTAGAGGGACCATTCCTCTAGGTCAGTGGTTGGCAAACTGTGGCTCGGCAAACCGTGGCTCGTGAGCCACATGCGGCTCTTTGGCCTCTTGAGTGTGGCTCTTCCACAAAATACTGACTTCTGCGCATGGGCCATGAAGTTTCAATCGCACTGTACGTGTGCGCCCGCACGTGGTATTTTGTGGAAGAGCCACCCTAATTAAGTTAATAACAATGTACCTACCTATATAGTTTAAGTTTAAAAAATTTGGCTCTCAAAAGAAATTTTAATCGTTGTTCTGTTGATATTTGGCTCTGTTGACTAATGAGTTTGCCGACCACTGCTCTAGGTCGATGAGGTCCAGATACAGAAAATAAGATAATATATTTAATCCAGGAAGCCTTCCTGATGGTGGCGAGGATGAAGCAGGGTGTAGAGGGACTTAAAGCCCTGACCCACCTGCCTGACCACTGGCAGTCCAAAGTCCAAAGGGGGCTCCCGGGTCCCCATCTCCAGCCTTCCCATGAGCGTGCTGACACTGGTTCCAACCTTCTCCTTGGGACGTCCCCTAGGGCCAAGCCACAGACATCGCCATTCAGGCAGAGGAGATCATAAAACTCAAGAAGCAGCTCTACACCATCTATGCCAAGCACACCAAACAGAGCCTACAGGTGATTGGTGAGTGCCCTGCCCCAGGCAGACCCCCACTGCTCCCCTTCCTTTATTTGAACCAACACAGGTGTGTCAGGCCTTGCGCTGAGCCAGGCCTCTCAACCTTGGCACTACTGACACTCGGGGTCAATCATTCTCTGTGGTGGGGACTGTCCTGTGCACTGCAGGGTACTGAGCAGCACCCCTGGCTGCCACCCTGGATGCCAGGAACACCCTCTAATTTGACAACCAAAACTATCTCCAGATATTGCCCCAGCATCCCTGAGAGACAGAATCACCTCCAGTTGAGAACCTCTGTTCTAAGCACTTAAAAAAAAAATTTACAAAACTCTCAAAAACTTCATTGAAATGGGTCAAAAGGTTTGAGCAGGGCCTTCCACAAAGAATATTCCAAGTGGCCAAAAAGCATAAGAAAAGATGCTCACGCCTGGCTCTGCTGGCTCAGTGGGTTGAGCATCATCCCATGGACCAAGAAGTCCTGCATTCAATTCCCAGTCAGGGCACATGCCCAGGACTTGCAGGCTCGACCCCGGGTAGGAGGCATGCAGGAGGCAGCCAATCAATGATTCTCTCCTCATCATTGATGTTTCCATATTTCTCCCCATCTCCCTTCCTCTCTGATATCAATAAAAATGTATCAAAAAAAGAAAAAGAAACGATGCTCACCATCTTGAGGGATGCTGTTTAATCATGACATTATGAGTTATGAGGGAAAAGAAATTAAGGCCACAACGAGATACCATTTCAATCCACTAGAATAGCTAAAATATAAAATACTGACAACATCAAATGCTGACAAGAATGTGGAACAGCCCTAGCTGGTTTGGCTCAGTGGATGGAGCGTCGGCCTTCGGACTGAAGGGTCCCAGGTTCGATTCCAGTCAAGGGCATGTGCCTTGGTTGCAGGCACATCCCCAGTGGGGGGTGTGCAGGAGGCAGCTGATTGATGTTTCTAACTCTCTATCCCTCTCCCTTCCTCTCTATATATTAAAAAAAAAGAAGAAGAATGTGGAACAACTGGAATGCTTATCCTGCAGGCCGGAGTGAAAATAGTAGAGCCACTGAGGCTCTGACCTGCAGCTCCCTAACTCCAGCTGTTTGGCACAACTGGCGAAGGCTAAACATACAAAAAGATGCTGGGGTTCCCCCACTCAGCATATAGGGGAGAACTGAGTGTTTATGTCCATCAAAGATGCAGACAGGAATGCTGATGGCAGTCCTGTTCATACAGGCCCCAAATAGGGAAACACTCGGATGCCCACAGCAGGAGAATGAGTGCATTGGTGGAGGTTTATTCACAGAGTAGAATACTATACAGCAGTGAGAGAATGGTCCACAATGACATGGCAGCCTGGATGAATCTCAGAAACCTAATGCTGAGTGGAAAAAAGAGTAAACACTGCGATTCCACATATTTAAAGAACAAAAACAGGCATAAGTGTTAGGCCACTGTTAAGATGGTGGTTACTCTTGGGCAGGAGGACATGGTGACAGGAAGTGGGCTCAAGCAGGGTTTTAAGGGGTCTAGTGTTGCTCCTTTTTTTTTTTTTTTTAATCTTCACCTGAGGAGATACATATTTAAATTGATTTGAGAGAGAGAGGAAGGGGGAGAGAGAGAAATATTAATGTGAGAGAGAAACATCGATCAATTGTCTCCCATATGCACTCCGATGAGGGATCGAGACCACAACCTAGGTAAGTGCTCTGACTGGGAATTGAACCCATAATCTTGGTGTACGGGATGACGCTCCAACCAACTGAGCCACCTGGCCAGGCCAATGTCCTATCTCTTGATCTGGGTGCTGACTGTGTGGGTATGTTCAGTCTGAAATTTATCACATTATCCACTTAGGATTCATGCCCCTTCCCAGATTATCACCCATTACTAACAAGTAAAAAAAGTTGAAATAGGTATTTTAGCAATGGGGAAACAAGCACAGAGTGGGAAAGGCATGTGCCCTGAGAGGGAACTGGCGACCTTTAGGTGCATGGGACGATGCTCAACCAGCTGAGCCACACCAGCGAGGGCTCCAGGTCTCTGCTTTTAACCACACATGTCCTGCCTCCCGCTTCCTCCCTCCCCCAGAGTCGGCCATGGAGAGAGACCGCTACATGAGCCCCATGGAGGCCCAGGAGTTTGGCATCTTAGACAAGGTTCTGGTGCACCCACCTCAGGATGGTGAGGACGAGCCTGAGCTAGTGCAGAAGGAGCCTGTGGCAGCAGCGACAGCAGCAGAACCTGCCCCAGTGAGCACTTGAGTGGACCTCACCCTTGGGAGGAGAGTTGAGGGGCCAGAAGCTACAGCTGCTGCACTGTCGGCTCCTTGCTGCTGAGCCTGGAGGAGCCCCTTGAGGACCTTTGGACTTGGGTGTACCCCTAGTGGCGGGTATCCTGGCTGAGACACTGTGATTTTAAATTAAATCTTTGTAGTCTTTGCTCCCCTTCTGTGGCTCCTTCCTTCCCCTCTTCACCACCATGCAAGTGTATATGCTTCATAAGGCCCTTCTGCTTTGGCCCTAACCCTGAGGCTCTAATCTTCAGCTCCTGAACGTCAACAACCTGGATTGAGCATATACACCATTCCACGCACTGTTCTAGAGGGCGCAACAAATCGTGAAGGAAACACAGAAATCCCTGTCCTCAAAGAACGTGTTCTTGTCGGGGCAGACAGTTTAAAATCAGGAAAAGCAGTATGCAGGGTGTGTGTGTGTGTGACAGTTTTGGGTGGGGTGGCCAGCAAAGGCCTTGAAAGAAGGTGACAATGAGCAAAGATCTGAACGAGGCCAGGGAGGGAGCCATGTTGCTATCTTGGGACAGAGCAGTCCAGGCAGAGGGTATAGAGAGTGCAAAAGCCCTGAGGCAGGACTGTGCCTGGCACCTGGGGTGTGTGTGTGTGTGACAGTTTTGGATGGGGTGGCCAGCAAAGGCCTTGAAAGAAGGTGACACTTGAGCAAAGATCGGAAGGAGGTAAGGGAGGGAGCCATGTTGCTATCTTGGGACCTTGGGACAAAGCAGTCAAGGCAGAGGGTATAGTGAATGCAAAAGCCCTGAGGCAGGACTGTGCCTGGCACCTGGGAGGAACCATAAGACTAAAGATTAGAGCAGAAAGGGGGAGAAGTACAGATTTCAAAAGGCCTGGTAGATCTTAGCTATGAGGGAGATAAATTGCAGAGGGTTTTGAGGAGAGGAACAAAAAGAAGTATGACTATGGCCCCCATGGAGATGTGGGAGAGCAGGAAGCTCAGAAACGTGGAGGCCAGTTAGGAGACTTGGGATCATCCAGGTGAAGGCTGAAGGCCCAACCAGGTGGTGAGAAGAGGTCAGATTCCAGCCAGGTTTTAAAGGCAGGGCTGACAGGTGGAATGTGAGATTTGAGAAAGAAAGTAATCTTCACAAACTCCAAGGATTAGCCCAAAGCAGCTAGAAAGATGGAGAGTTGCTAACTGAGATGGGAAGGCTGGCGGGAGGAGCAGGTTTGAGGGCCGCGATCAGAAGCTGCTTTTGGTGATGTTATATTTGATGCTGG
>NW_005371360.1:1237984-1238970 GCF_000412655.1 Myotis brandtii
AGTTCCTCATGTTGTGGTGACCCCCAATTTCATTGTTACAAATTGAACATAATTAAAGCATAGTGATTAATCACAAAAACAATATGTAATTATATACGTGTTTTCCGATGGTCTTAGGCGACCCCTGTGAAAGGGTCGTTCGACCCCCAAAGGGGTCGCGACCCACAGGTTGAGAACTGCTGGTCTACAGTGTCATCCAGCATGCAGAGGGCATTATTGTGAACAAGCAAGTTAAGGGCAAGATTCTTGCCAACAGAGTCAATGTACGTATTGAGCATATTAAGCATCTAAGAGCAGAGATAGCTTCCTGAAACGTATGAAGGAAAATGATCAGAAAAAGAAGGAAGCCAAAGAGAAAGGTACCTGGGTTCAACTGAAGCGTCAGCCTGCTCCATCCAGAGAAGCACACTCTGTGAAAACCAATGGAAAGGAGCCGGAGCTGCTGGAACCCATTCCCTATGAATTCATGGCATAAGTGGGAAAAAATAAAAAAGACTTCTGTGCCGATAAAAATGTTTCTCTTAATTGACTGTAAGTGTGGCGTCCCTTCTCCCTCAAAGAATAAAGAAAACTTTATGTCCTAAAAGAAAAAGAAAAACATTTACAATATTTACAAATATCCAACCAGTGTCCAAATTTCAATACTTATAAAAAATTAAAATACTTACAAATATACAACCAATGTCCAAATTTCCTCAGTCTCAATTTTTCTAGCTTGTTGCAACTACTTGGTAGGTCTAAGTCTCTTGTAATTGCAGGTTTCCCCTTAGTCTCTCTCTCAATCTCTCCCTCTTTTTCTTCTTTTTCCTTGAGATTCATTTGTTGGAGAAACAGGTTGTTTTGTCTTGTAGACTTTCAGGTGGGATTTTGATGACTGGGTCAGGAAAGGTGGTGACACCTATCCTAGGTATTTCCTGTAATTTGGTGTATAAACCTAGAGAAATGGAACTGAATTCAGGTTCCCCTTTTTGGCAAGTGACCTCTTA
>NW_005371360.1:1238991-1239839 GCF_000412655.1 Myotis brandtii
GGGAGGGGCTTCCATCAGGAGGCACATGAAGTCCAGTTGTCCCTCCTTTCCTGACCTTAGGGGCTGACGAGAATCCTTGCCTAGATCCACTATATATTATTCCAATAAGGGCTGCACAATGGTAATATGCCAATTCTACCAGGAAGTGAAGGGTCTTTTGTTTTATTGTGTATAAGGTGCAAACCAGCCTGTTTGTATGGGAATGGGTGATTCCTGGTTTTCTGCAAACTTGGTCCCATAATCGAGACCTGCCGTCACTCCTCTGACCCCTGTGCCCCTGACCCCTTCCTCTCAGTCGAATTGTTCTCTACCCTTCCAGTGGTTCTCAACCTTCTGGCCCTTTAAATACAGTTCCTCATGTTGTGACCCAACCATAACATTATTTTCGTTGCTACTTCATAACTGTAATGTTGCTACTGTTATGAATCGTCATGTAAATATCTGATATGCAGAATGGTCTTAGACGACCCCTGTGAAAGGGTCGTTCGGCCGCCAAAGGGGTCGCGACCCACAGGTTGAGAACCGCTGCACCTCTAGACCTGGCCAACTCCAGAGCGTCGGCTTTGGCCCAAATTCTGCGGCCCCTAACCACCCCAGGCCAGGTCCCGCCTTGGTCACTGGAGACGGACCTGCGGGACACCCAATAGTTTAAGCTACTGAGGGAGGGCGCCCAATAGCGCGGGAGAGGAGGCGGGCCCTGGCAGGAGTGATAGCTTAGGGAGGAGAGCCAAGCAGCAACCAGCAGTCTCTTCTCCGAGAGGCGGGACGCCGAGGAAAGCCAATCGCGGGAGGCACTCGGCGCAGCCGCACCCCAAGGCTCTGGGGCGGGGGTGTCACCCTGACCCCGG
>NW_005371360.1:1240228-1248725 GCF_000412655.1 Myotis brandtii
TGGGGGCAGAACCTTGGGAGTCTTTGAAGATGAGGGCAGGGCCATAACTGGAGGCAGGACCTGGAACCGAAGGGTGTTTGGGGTACAGGACCAAGGTTTGGTAGAGAAAGGGGTGTAGGGGGAGGAGAGGGAGGGTCACCGTTTGAGGACAGAAACTGACACAAAATTGAATATTGGGGCGAGGCCAGCATTGGAGTCTGGATTTGGAACTGAATTGGAGCCAGGGGTTGGGTACAAAAGACTGAGGCCAAAGATCATGGCTTAGATAGGACAAAGTTTGTGAGTTGAGGGTGAGATCAGGGGTCATGCAGGAAACCAGCCCCTGGCTCTGCATTCTGCCCTTCCCTACCTTAGTTTCCCTGTCTTCTCCCCAGAGTGCCGTGTTCCCCCCACCCCACATACCCCCCGGAGTTTCCAGGCTTGACTTGAGCTCTCTCTGCAGGCCATCCATGGCTTCCGAGAGACAGAAAAGTCTCGCTGGTCAGAGGCAAGCCGGGCCATCCTGCAGCGTGTTCAGGCAGCCGCCTTTGGCCCAGGCCAGACCCTGCTGTCCTCAGTGCACGTGCTGGACCTGGAACCTCGGGGCTACATCAAGCCACACGTTGACAGCATCAAGGTGGGCAGAAGCCTGCAGCTTGAAGCTCCCAGCTGGGGTTGGGCCAGCCTGGCCAGAGCCTGACCCACCACCCTGCTCCCTCTTCCAGTTCTGTGGAACCACCATCGCTGGCCTGTCCCTGCTGTCTCCCAGTGTCATGCGGCTGGTACACACCCAGGAGCCTGGGGAGTGGCTAGAACTCTTGCTGGAGCCATGCTCACTGTACATCCTTAGGTACTGCCCCGCCAAGAAGCCACCACCCTACTAATCACTGGTCAGACGCTACCCAGCACTTCAAGCACCGTCTCTCATTCAGCCCTCCCAGAAAACTACCATCCACTACACAGCAGACGCTTAGCCTGGAACAGGGGTGCCCTCACCCTACCCAGTCACAGCCTCTGTTTTCTCTTTCAGAGACTCTGCCCGTTATGACTTCTCCCATGAGATCCTTCGGGATGAAGAGTCCTTTTTTGGGAAACTTCGGGTTCCCCGAGGCCGACGCATCTCCGTGATCTGCCGCTCCCTCCCTGAGGGGCTAGGACCAGAGGAGCCTGGGCAGCCACCCCCAGCCTGCTGACCCCCAGGCCCTTTGCCCAGCTTCTCAGGGACACTGTTTGTGAATAAAGCTAGGAAATGGACAAGGTGGCCTTCCTTGCACTGGCTGTTTGCTGGGGCTGGGATCTGCAAGGGAAGCCCAGACCCTACCTGCCCACCAACCAGGAACCAAGATGACAAGGTCAGAGCACCCCACTGAACACAGAATCACAAGACCCCAGGATCAATTTCCTTTATTGTGTCCCTTGCTGGCATCCCTAGCCCACCCCATCTTCTCATCTTCTGGGCATCCAGGTCTCCAATAAATAGGTCATCAGACCTCTGGTGTGGCTGCAGGGCCCCGTCTGGGCACCCTCAGCCACTGCAGCCGCAGGCAGCCGCTGAGAGCTGGGGCAGCCACTGCCAGTGGTGGTGATCATCCAGGAAGGCCACGTCAGCATAGCGGGTGGGCTGGCAGCAGGGGCTTCCATGTGCTCGGCCCTGGCTCCGCAGCCAGGCCAGCGTCAGGCTGTGCTGGGTGCGGGCACCTCGGGGACAATTGCCAGCACAGTAGCGGAAGATGATCGTCTCCTCCGAAGCATAGCCCAGGCCCAGCTCCACCACTGGCAGGGCCAAGCTCCGCAGCTGGCATGGGCCAGCCGGGGCTCGGCGCAGGCGGGCACCTGGGTGGGAACAAGGGGCAGTTGACAGTGGTCAGGGGTTGGCCAGGAAGGAGTTGGGGAGTCACACGGGGTGCTGGGGATCCTTACCCAGCTGTGCCTTCCAGGTCCCTGTGTCTGCTGCTGGCTCAGATGAGAGTGTTCCCTCCACCACTGGAGCCCCTGGAGTACTCGGGTTCCCGCCGAGGCCCAGCTGCAGGGATAGGAGCAGCAGAGAGCCGAGCAGGACTCTTCCTATGGCCATTGTGACGAACAGGTCCTGAGGATGGAGAGGTCCTGCGCTCTCAATTTATCCCCATCTGGGCTGGGAAATAACCTCTTCACTGCCGGATGCTGTATGGGCACGAAGGCCCCATGTCCCCCACCAGCTTGTCTCCCACATCCTCAGACCCAGGCAGGCCAACTCCCTCTGTCCCACATTCTTTCCTTCTAAGAGTTAAGGGCTCAACCCCTCATCTGGACATTCCATAGATCTATTTCTGACACGCCCTCCACACCTTGATTTAAGAGTTGAAGCGGCAGCCAGGGCCCAGCCCAGGGTGAGCAACCAGGGTCCCTGCCCCACTGTCCCACCTGCCATGTGGAAGGAGAGGTGGGGGGGGTATGTTCTGTGGGTCCCCCATTGGGGCCCCTTCCCATTCAAGCAGGGTGCTGAGGCTCAGGAGCCCCTGTGTTGGGCACCAGGTGGAATGGATATGTTGGGTGGGTGGGGAGCGGGAGCAGGGAAGAGGTGGTTTGGCAGATGAATTAGCTAATGGGGACTCATCCATCATGGCTCCAGCCTAGAGGATTAAGACATCATGCCCCTGTGTCTGGGCCTGGCTGAGCCAGTGTCAAAACAGGAAAAGGGAGAGGCTCCAGGACAGCCAAGAGTTGGGACACAAGGGGCCGGAAGCTCACCCTGCAGGGACTCCTGCCTCTAGAAGGCCCACCAGAGGACCCTGGGACTCAGCCGGTCCTGGTGTCCAGAGCATCAGCAAGAAGGGAGGTTGGCTCCCACTGGGTCTTGGAGGCAGTTGCAAGTCACAGTGACTTCTATACCCTGCCTCTGTGGCCCCTGGGAAGTGAGACTGTCCCTTACCTCTGAAAGGAGGCTAATCAGTCCCTCCCACATGAGGTTCTGAGGACAGTGATTAACATGGTGTTTGGCACTGAAGAGCTTGGGAGAGCTTTTGAGACAAAGGAAATTCAAATAGCTTTTGCATGTTTGAAGAGGTGCTCGACCTCACACAGGTGAGATTGAGTTAAAACTCGACTCGGAACCCAAGATTGGCAAAAATCAGAGCTTGCTTTCACATGGCTGGGGTGCACGCATGACATAGGTGCATCCCCACACTGTGGGTGGGAGTGTAAGTTGGTAGCAGTTGAGCAGTTGATACTGAAACTGCAAATCCCATCCCTTTGACCCCGAAACTGTTTCAGGAATTTATGCGTAGCAGGTGAGCAGACACAAACTCAGGACTATCCGCTGCTTTCTATCAGCAAAAGATCAGAAATGACCGGAAATCTACATACAGGGGATTGCTTCACTAATTTGGTATGGTTGTTCTTTTTAAAAAAATACATTTTATTGATTTTTTTACAGAGAGGACGGGAGAGGGATAGAGTTAGAAACATCGCAGGGGATGTGCCCGCAACCGAGGTACATGCCTTTGACCAGAATCGAACCTGGGACCCTTTAGTCCGCAGGCCAAAGCTCTATCCATTGAGCCAAACCGGTTAGGGCTGGTGTGGTTGTTCTTATTGCAGTACCTATTGAGACTACTTTCAGAAGTAGTCCAGAGTCACCCAGAATTAAACGCAGGCAGAATTTGAACCCACGTCCTGCTGAACACACGGTCCCTGCTCCTAACCACTGAGGCATATGGCTTTACTGGTAGGTCACAGTCCACGTGGCCGAGTATAGGGGTAAAAATCCCAGGACAAAGGGTGAGAGCATCTTTCCTGCTGCCCCAAAAAGGCCTGGTGGAAGTATGGGGAGGGAGGTTGGACCGACCTGGGACATTCCTAGGAATTAGCCTGACATCTCAGGCATTCCCATTCGACAGCCAAGGTCCTGTGGAACTGGGTGGGGAAGTTTTCCACCTGCAGTTTCCAGCCGAGGGCAAGATAGAAATCTGGATCACTTGGGATAGGGGTTCAAAAGTAGCACCTGCTGCCAAATTTCATTTCCAGCAGCATTATTGTCCATGAAATTGAACAGTCCTCCCACTACAGAACATCTAGCAATGCTGGAAAAAATAAATGCATAACCAACTTGTAAGAAAGGGAATCCCCAGAAACATCACTGGAGAGCTGAAAAAGGTGCCAACATCAGCAATAAAAGGGGTTTGGGTTTTTGCTGCCATGTAGGGACAAAGCCCTGAGCTGAGAACCATCCCAGTGGGCTGGGACTCGTGGGGCATCTGGTGGGAGCAAAGGCAAAAACCATTTACAAGGACCGGCCTGTAGACCATCCAGGAGTCCCACAGATAGAGCCCCAAGCTGGCCACCAGTTCCCCTATCCAAGGTTACAGTCATGAAGACCAGTCAGAAGATAGAACAGGAAGCCTGTGAGCTTCAGGTGCTGATGTGTCTGATAAAAACTCTAAGATGCTTAAAATAAAAATGTGAAAGGGATGAAAAACATTTAGGACAGTCTAGTCTGCATGGCTCAGTGGTTGAGCATCGACCTATGAACCAGGAGGTCATAGTTCGATTCCCAGTCAGGACACATGCCTGGGTTGCGGGCTTGATCCCCAGTGTGGGGCGTGTAGGAGGCAGCCAATCAATGATCCTCATCATTGATGTTTCTCTCTCTCTCTGAAATCAATAAAAATATATTTAAAAAACACACACACATTAAGGACAAAACACTCAAAACAGACCAGCTGCCCTGGCCGGTGTGGTTCAGTTGGTTGAGCATCATCCTGTGCACCAGGGGATTGCCAGTTTGATAGCAGTCAGAGCACACATCCAGGTTGCAGTTTTGGTCCTCCACTGGGGTGTGTACAAGAGGCAACCAATCAATATTTTTCTCTCTGATAGATGTTTCTCCTCTAAAATCAATAAAAACATTTTAAACTGGCCCTAGCCAGTTTAGCTCAGTGGGTAGAGTGTTAGCCTGCAGACTGAAGGGTCCCAGTCAAGGGCACATGCCCGGATTGCTGGTTTGATCCCCAGTAGGGGGCATGCAGGAGGCAGCTAATCAATGATTCTCATCATTTTGTTTCTCTCCCTCTCCCTTCCTCTCTGAAATCAATAAAATTTAAAAAACAAAACACACAGACCAGCTGATCTGAAAAAGAAACAGCTGAAGAGAGAACTGGCAAAGTGGAAGACAGACCTGAAGAAATCACCCCATGTGCAAAATAAGTTCTGAGAGACATCTCAAGGCTCTAGAACAGGGGTGGGCAAACTTTTTGACTCGAGGGCCACAATGGGTTCTTAAACTGGACCGGAGGGCCGGAACAAAAGCATGGATGGAGTGTTTGTGTGAACTAATATAAATTCAAAGTAAACATCATTACATAAAAGGGTACGGTCTTTTTTTTTTTAGTTTTATTCATTTCAAACCGGCCCTCGGGCCGTAGTTTGCCCACGGCTGCTCTAGAAGGAGGAGTGGGGGAGAATAAGAGAAGTAAATTGAGAAGAATGCTGCTTAGGTTTTTCCAACTTATTAATGCTGGGTCCTGGGATTCAGGGAGCAGGGTGACAAGTGGACAGTTGGACCCACAGCAATGAGTATGTGGAATTCAAGAGCCCATGAACTTCTGGAGACGAGCTTATTTATTGGGCAAAAGGGTGGGGGCCAGCCCCTCACTCCTTGAGGGAGAAGTGCATCTTGTCGTTGATCATCTTGCGCTCAGGGTTTAGGCGTTTGAGGATCTGGGCAAGCACGTTCACTGTCTGCTCGCTGCTCAGCCCTGTCTTCTTGGTCTGGAACTTTTTCAGCAGGTCTTTCGTGGTCATGGGCTTCCGTGTCAGGTAGCGGCGCACAGCGTCCTCAGTCACCTGCACATCACTGGAGCACAGTGGAGAGTGGGGAGATTAGTGGGTGGCCCTCCTTCCCAGTGGTCCCCTCCTGCCCCTGCTGTCCTCACCAACTTACCCACTGCTGGGGGTTGACTTCCCAGATTGGGGCTGAGGGGTCGACTTCCCAGACAGGCTCTGGGGTCCACTGTCCAGCCGCAACCGCTTAGCTGCTGTCGCCTCATTTGTCTGCTTTCCTGTGAGAGCAGAGGCAGGGCTGAGTATTAGAAATGTGACACTGGACATGTTGGGAGACCCCAGGCCGGGTGGTGCCTAGATTATGGATACAAGGAGCTCAGGGGCAGATAGGTGTCAGCCCCTTGATCTGGCCTCAGATCCTGATGCTCAGTGCACACAAGAACAAAGGTCAGGAGGTTGCAGTGGGACGGGAAGGCCACCCACCTTGCTCCAGTTTGCTGGCAGCTGCCCGAAGGGTGGAGGAGGTGTTGCCACTCTCTGTGCTGGGTGTGCCAGGCCGGCTATTGCCCCTTGAGCTGCCCCCTGATGGCTTCCGCTCTCTCTTGGGGGGAGTCTTCTTTTTCTGCAAATTTTAGGGTTGGGGACGTGAGTCTGGAAACAGACACCAGGGCCGACATCCCTCCTCCCAACCCTCGCTGGGCCTTACAGCCATGAAGAGAGCTGAGGAGGCCTCACTGTCAATGTCACTTTCTTCTGAGCTGTCAGACTCATCACTGCTGTCTGTATGGGGACAAAGAAGAGCTGTCAGGATCAGAGGCACCCACACCCACCCTCAGCTCTATCTCAGATAAGGGGATCTAGTAAGGCGCAGAGGGGACAGAAGCCTAGAAAGCCAAGCCCACCTCTCTTCCGCTTCTTCTCTTGTGGGGTGGGTGCCTTCTTCTCCTCCTCCTCCTCCTTGTCCTCCTCAGGAGGCTTCTCCTCCTCACTCTCCTCACTGCTTTCGCTCTGCTCATCCACGCCCTTGGGACCCTCCTCCTGCTGGGTGACCTTGGGCTTGCCCTCCGGCTCTTCCTCAGAGCTGCTGCAACCCAGAGAGTGAGCAGAGGGTGAGTGAGCTCTTCCTCCAGGCTGTCCCCGGGTCTCACACCTGCCTCCCGCCTGCCTCACCTGGAGCCATCAGACATGTAGTCCACCTCCTGGCCCTCAAAGTCCCCATCATCACTGTCCTCGAAGGCCTCATCATCTGACCCCTTCTTCTTCTTCTTCTTCCGGCCTGCCTTAGTCATCGGTGCCTTCTTCTTGGCCTTGGGGGCTTTGACACCTGGGGAAGTGGAGGGGGCTGAGCACTCATGGGGGTTTGTATATTCAAGGACATTGGGACATCTCAGGCCTTGACCAAGGGGGAGATGGCCAATTCTTAGAGAAAGCAAAGGGCTTGCCTAGGGGCAACACCTCTCATGTGCAAACCAAACCAATCTGGGATCTATACCCGCTGGCCACAGCCTTTCTCCAATCTCACACTGAGGGCCACTGTCTTCTGCACTAAATCACTCTTGGAGCACAGAGCCCCTGGAATGATTCAAACTGGTGGATCCCACCATATCTTTTTTAAAATATGTTTTTATTGATTTTTTTTTTTTAAGAGAGAGGAAGGAAAAGAGAGAGGGGAAACAATGATGTGAGAAACATCAATCAGCATGCACCCCAAACACAGATCAAGCCTGCAACTTGGGCATGTGCCCTGACTGAGAATTGAACTGGAGACCTTTCAGTGCATGGGATGATGCTCAACCAACTGAACCATACCGGCCAGGGCCCATCACTCATTTCCGCCTCCAACTCATTCTGGTGCTTCTGCAAGTGGCCCTGCATGGCATGTTGTGCCTGCCTCTCATCTCCCAGGAAACTGTAAACTGTTTTTTTTCAATAGCATTAATCACTCTGTGTTGTCACTCAACTACCTTTATAAAGTAAGACTCAAGCGCGACTTAGGCAGCTGTGCCGAACACCCCAGCCACCAGGGCAGGCTCTGCCCAGGCTCACCCTCCTCGCCGCTGGCCTCGCTGTCATCAGACGACATCTCCAGGTCGTCTTCCAGGTCATGGATGCGCAGCTCACTGGGCTTTTTGCGGCCACGCTTATCCTTCTCCTCATCCTCCTCGTCCTGGTCCTGGTCTTTGAGCCGCCGCTGCTGCATGATGCTGAAGTGGTTCAGGACTTTGTTCCTCCTGCAGGCGGAGGTAAGGGGTACACTGGGGTCTGATAACAGGCCTGGCTCCAGGGCCCTCCTCCAGGAACCAGGTCTCTTCCCTGCACGTCACTGGATGTTCCCCAGAAGGGAACCACAGACATGAGTTAGGTGATAAGAGGCATGATCTGACCCCAGGGGACTCGCACATAACATGGACACCCTAAAAGCACACGGGGAGAGCTGACCCTTTTTCAGTTCCCTTTACCCCGAGCTCTCAAGGAGAAGGTGTTGGTGTGGTGTTGGCATCCCAGCACCTCTCTCAGCTCAAGACCAATTTCAGGTCCACACGAAGACACATCAAAATTAAAATAACAAAGACGCCCAGCCAGCATGGCTCAGTGGCTGAAAGTCAACCTATGAACTAGGAGGTCAAGGTTCAATTCTCAGTCAGCCCACATGCCCGGCTTTCAGGCTCAGTCTCCAGTGGGGGGCGTACAGGAGGCAGCCTATCAATGATTCTCTCTCATCATTGATATTTCTATCTTTCTTTCCCTCTCCCTTCTT
>NW_005371360.1:1248829-1275657 GCF_000412655.1 Myotis brandtii
TTCATGCAAACAGAAATGAAAATAAAAAGCTGAGGTAGCAATATTTACATCAGACAAAACAGATTTCAAAATAAAGGTCATAACAAGACCAATCTCAGGCAACAAATATCTGCAGTTGATCCAGCCTAGATCTCCTGCCTGGGAAAACTCAAGGCATCCAGGGACACCCTGCCCTGCTTTCGGTCACTAACTCCTTAGCTCTCACAGGACCCTATACATCCTTGATGGTTTGGTTTATGTCCCCCCACTGGACTGAGAGCTCCCTGAGGGCCTGGTGGGGTCTGGCTTGGTCATCACTGAGTCCCCAGCTCCCAGTGGGGCATAAAGTTATGGTGACCTACCTGATTTCCAATTATTTTGGCTCTACACTGGTGAAGCTACGAGACGACACTGTCTGCATCCTGCTTCCCTCCCAGCCCTGCCCAGGCTTACTCACCTCTCCCACTCCTCCTCGGCTTCCTCAGCAGTGAGCGTACGGTGCCGGGCCAACGGCGTGAAGTTGTACCAGTTGTGCACTGGGAACGCTTCAAAAGCCCCGTCAGGGCACTGGGTGAAGATATAGTAGGACGTGTTCTCTGTCACACCTCCCTTCTTTATACCCTTGAACCTGCAAAGAACCACGGTCACGGTCACAGCCTGTGTCCAGAGAGACCCGCCCTGGCCCACCATGCCCCTAGGCCTGTCCCTTCTACAGAACCACCTGGTTTCTCCGAGCAATCAGAGGCTGGGAGGCTTTGGGCTAGCTCTTGAACTGTCTGAGCCTTGATTTCCAAATCTGGGAAGCAGGGCCAGTGCTCCTCACCCTGCAGAGTGGGCTGAGGGCTTCCCCCATTTTACATATCACGGTCCTTTCATGGAAGGAACATGTTAGATAACCTGAAGAGCACAGGCCCTGCAGTCAGACCCCTCTGATCTGCCTCCAGGCTGCCCCTTGGGCCTGAACCACTGAGAGCCTCCTCCTGGCTTCTGCCTTCACAATCTTCCCACACAGAAGTCCAGGCAACGTAGAGTGCCCCTTCCCTGCTTCCCACCTTCAAGGTGGCCCCTGGATGTACATGAACAGGGCAGGTGCCCTTGGAACTCCTATACAAGCACCAACTTGATTTACCTTTAAAAATAAAACCCCATAAAAGAGATAAACCAAAGAACTTATATGCAGAGCCCATGGACATGGGCAATAGGGTGGTGAAGACCTGGGAGGGTGGGTAAAGGAGGGTAAAATGGGAGACATCTGTAATACTAATAATTATATATATATATTAAAAAACAGAATGAAGGAATAAATAAATAAATAAATAAAATGAGACCCCATGACGGAGGACATGCTGTCACCTGCACTGTGCATATGGGGCATACAAGTTCTGAGAGAGCACCCCACAAAGTGAGGGCATGAGGGAAGAGGAGGTGGGCACCTGCTGCCATCACCACTTACTTCCTGCCCGACTTGCCATTGACTCGGAGCAGCCAGGGCTGGTCCTCAGGCCGGAACTCCTTGAGGACGATGCCGTACTTCTTCCTCCGAGCCTCCTCCCGAAGCTTGCGGTTAAACTCACTGCCTGCACCTGACTCAGGCATCTCCTCCTCTTGGTAAATCTTCTTGTTGCTCAGATCTCTCTCTAGCCGGGCCTGGGGGAACATGGTGGGGGAAGCAGGAAATAAGATCTCTCATCAGGGCACCTGCCTTTGCTCGGGCTGTGCCCCTACCCCTAAGAATACCGTTTATTCTTTCCAAGCTGAGCTACAGACACTCCAACTTCTTGCTTGGCAAAAAAAAGTAGAAAGTCAGTGCTCAGTGAATGTGAGTGAAGGGATATGGGCAAGCTTTGTACTATGTCTATTTGTGCAGCTTTTTGAAAGTTTGAAATTATTTCTAAATGAAAATGAAAAAAAACAAAACAGTAAAAAAAACCCACAGTAAGGTCATAGTGGTGGTAAAACAAAAACAATAAGCCCTAGCCAGTTTGGCTCCGTGGATAGAGCGTCGGTCTGCAGACCAAAGGGCCCCCGATTCAATTCCAGTCAAGCGCACATGCTTTGGTTGCAGGCTCCTCCCTGGTCCGGACCCTGGTCAGGGCTCATGCAGGAGGCAACTAATTGATGTGTTTCTCTCACTTCATTGTTTCTCTCTGTGTTTCCCTCTCTCTTTCCCTCTCCCTAAAAAAAAATCAATGGAAAAATATCCTCAGGAGAGGATTAACAAACAACAATGAAAACAACCTGCTTGCCTGGCTGGTGGCTGTGTCTGAGCATCAACCTATGAACCGAGAGGTCACGGTTCTGATTTACGGTCAGGGCACATGCCTGGGTTGCAGGCTCAATCCCCAGTAGGGGGCACGCAGGAGGCAGCCAATCAATGATTCTCTGGCATCATTGATGTTTTCATCTCTTTCCCTCTTCCTTCCTCTCTGAAATTAATAAAAATATATTTTTAAAAAAAGAAAAGAAAGAAAAGAAAACAACCTGCTTAGAATTGGCCTTCCTCTCTCTGCATTGGACTCTGGACTGCCCCGTGAATTCAGAAGCCATTAAAGGCTGAGGTTTTCCAAATTTTAATCTCTGGACAATTTAACAGTAGGTATTATTTTAAAATGTACGTTTATAATTCTGCCCTGGCCCTCACCCCTCAATATCCAATCCATCAATAAACCCTGTCAGCTCCACCTCCAAAACCCACTATAGTTAAATCACTTCTCATCACCTGTTTGCTCCAAAGCCCATCATTGCTCACCAGGACCACAGCTGTCACCTCTACCCTGCTTCATCTGCCCTCCACCCTACAGCAGCCAGATCACTTTACAAAACCCCGATTTAAAACCCTGAATGGCTTCTGCTATAGACTGAATGTTTGTATCTCCGTCCCAAAATGCCTATGTTGAAACCTAACACCTGTGGATGGTATCTTGGGAGGTGATTTCGTCATGAGGGTGGAGCCCTTATACCAAAGGGTCCCACAGAGTTCCCTTGCCCCTTCCTAGAGGACACAGCGAGAATAGTGCTGTCTATGAACTAGAAAGCGGGCCTTTCCAGACACCAAATCTGCTGGTGCCTTAATCTTGGACTTTCAGCCTCCTGAGCTGTGAGCAATAAATGGCTGTTGTTTATATGATGTTCCGTTAGAGCAGCCCCAACGGACTGAGACAACTCCCAAAGCCCTTACCGTGGGGACTCTGAGACCATCTGTAGGATGTAGCCTCCTCCCTTGCCCAGAAAAATCTAGGCCCAAAATGCCCATCAGTGGGCACAATGTCTAAATGTTCTCCTTTCAGAAGGCCTCCTGCAGGGCCTGACAAGTTTTACTCAGAGTCCAGCTGATCAACCTGGACCTTAGTTGTCACTTATCTCCACTGGGGAAGCACCGAGGGAACACACTTAGTTACTATCACAGCCACGACATTCACAATCAATTCTCATTCCCCTCAGAACACGGACTTACCTGATTCCAAGTAGCGAAGTTGACTTTATCAGCTGCATTGAAGGCCATGATGTTATATTTTTTGGTTGTATTTCTGGAATGATCAAGAAGAGATAGTGCTCAATCCATTCAACAAACCCTCCCGGGTTCAGCCCTCTGTGACAGGCAATGCTGAGGACCCTTAAAACACCCCAGAGGTCCCAAGTCTGTCAGGGAAGCCAGATCCGTACTCTCAACCCATGCAGAAAAAGGTACAAAGATTTAGGGGAACCAAGATGAATAATCGGGAACTCAGCCCTAGGCAGGAGCGAAGGCAAGCAGAGAATGCTTCCTGGAGGAGGAAAATACTGGAACTGGTTTTGGGGATCAACAAGAACCCACCAGCAGTCACAGCTGGGGAAAAGCATTCCTGGCAGAGGGAATGTTAGGCCAGGGGCTGCATCGCTTGCATATGAATGTACTCATTCATTCATTCCATTCAAAAACAGTGCTATCCCAGGGAGTCCTCGCTCAATCCCAGCCCTGCCCTCAAGTCGCTGCCAGTCTGGAGGAGGAATCACAGGCAAGGCAGCGCCTGGCATGCCTAGAGGCTCTTAAAGGTTTTGATTGTTTGGCGGGGGCGGGGGTGGGGGTTGAGACTTACTTGGGAACTCGAACGACATACTCAGTGACATTCTGGCTGCCAGGACCCTGCGCGGAGAGAAAGCGCGACGGTGAGTGAGGGACTGATTGCTGAGGCCGTCGGAACCCCTGGACCCCGCCTCATACTTACGAAGGCCGCCATGGGCAAGGGTCGGTGGTTCGGGTCTGGTCCAATCCGTGTTCTTTTCGCCTCTCCTGCGGTCCGCGACCCTCACACCGGGGAAAGCCGCCTTCGCGGGATCGGGTCTTTGGCCCCGGTCGAGGACCCCAAGTCCGAGGCGCCACCGAACTACCCGGAAGCGCTGCTGGGTCGTCCGCCTCAGTGGCCGCTCCTAATACATCTGCGCCTGCGCCTAACCTGAGACACTCTCCCGCGGACCGCGGACCGCGTCACGACCGCAGCCTCCTCGTTTGCCCCGGGACCTCAGTGAGCTGTCACCTAGCCTCCTGGTGCCTTTGGGAGGAGTGAACCAGCCCGGCCCAGAGGTAACTGCCTTCTGGAGCTCCTGCAGCTGCTGACCGCTTTATATAGCGCGGTTAATCTGCTCATGACGAGAGCACGCCCTCCCGTGACGTCAGCACGCAAAAGGCAGCGGGGCATTCTGGGAGGGGAAGGAGAAACCATCCACCCTCACGGACTCTCCAAGCCTAGGGCTGCCCCGCCCCACTACGGAAGTGAGTTCCAGGAGGCCGCGTCACCGTAGCAACCGAGGCCTCAGTCGCGCCACGCAGCCGCGGCACCACTACCTCTTTGGAGTTTATTTCTTCTCCCTGCCCCGGGTGGGGGGGACACACCATCATCTTGCTAGATGATCGGGCCAGGTGCCCTTGTGACGTTGAGCCGAGCCGGAAGAGGTCAGGGCCAAAGCGGGGGTGGGGCGCGATAACCCCCCAGGCCGCTGGCAGGATGGGTCTGTGCAAGTCCAAGCTGCCCCCATGGGCAGACCCCTGAGGCCCCAGGAGAACGGTAACATCGTGGGGGTGGCAGGCTTACTGGGGGAAGGGAAGGAGGGCAGGAGGGAGGTACAGGTACCCCACCACACTTGACCAGGTGTGCACACGCTCCTCGCACACAACATAGTAGTAACACAACTGAGCATGCTCACAGATCAGCCATTCGTTAATCCACTTGAGCATCTGCTGTGCTGGGTTCAGGGCGGTCCACCGTGACTGTGTCAAACCAGCTTCCTGTCCTCTTGGAGATTACAGTGTAGTCGAGGAGACCGTCTTAGAAAACGGTGCCTACAACTCAGGAGATGTCACAGAAAAAGCAGAGCTGGCTCTGGAGGCTTAGAGAAGAGGGGAGGTTTAAGCTGGGGCCTTCGGGTTGCTTAGGAGTTGGCTAAGCAAAGGCAGAGGGAAGCAGGACACTCAAATTGCATCCTAAACTACAACACCCCATAGGCTCCTCGCTCACTGCTGTTATGTCAGCAACTGTAAACTACTAGAAATATAGGGACAAGTGAGACAGATACAGTCCTTGCCCTCATGGAGTACACTGGCTGGGAGGCAAAAAGAAAAGAAAAAAAAAGAAAAAGAAAAAGAAAAAGTCATCACTGATCATTGCTGTGGAGGAAATTGCGTTCCAACACAGGGATGAGTGGGTTTCGACCTGAAAGCGCTGAGGCAGGGATTTCCCAGATGGAGGGAACAGGCATGGGAGGAATGGGCTTGGCAGTTTAAGGGACAGAAAGGAGACCAGTAGGCTACTGGGGCTGGACCAGAGTGAAGGAAGGGGAGGGTGATATGGGATGAGTCTGGGGGATGGACAAGTCCCTTCCCCCTATCTGAGCCACAATTTCCTCAACTGTAAATGGGATGATAGAGTTATTATGATGCTTCAAGGAGATGCTTCATGCAAAGGGCCTAACCTGCTCTGGTTCACATCCTTACCCACAGAATCCACAGCAGCAGTATGCTAGGCCTGGATACACCACCAGGCCTGAATACCTCCACAGAATCCACAGCAGCAGTAACGTATGCTAGGCCTGGATACACCACCAGGCCTGAATACCCAGGTGTCACCCTAGGACAGTGATGGCGAACCTTTTGAGCTTGGCGTGTCAGCATTTTGAAAAACCCTAACTTAACTCTGGTGCCGTGTCACATATAGAAATTTTTTTATATTTGCAGCCATAGTAAAACAAAGACTTATATTTTTGATATTTATTTTATATATTTAAATGCCATTTAACAAAGAAAAATCAACCAAAAAAATGAGTTTGCGTGTCACCTCTGACACGTGTGTCACAGGTTCGCCATCACTGCCCTAGGACAAAAGTGGGTTTGCCACCAGACCTGTGTCTGGTATCACCCCAAGGACATGCACTGAGCTGTGGATATAGCTCTACAGGCACCAACTACTCTCCCTCTGTCTTTCTGGGCACCACAAACATCCTTAGGTCTCCCCATCTTTGTGATGGGTGGCCCAGGCTGTGACAAAGGGACGCAGTGCAAGAACATGGTGACCGCCCAGCCAGTGTGGCTCAGTGGTTAAGAGTCGACTCGTGAATCAAGAGGTCACTGGTTCAGTTCTCCATCATGCCCCACATGCCAGGATTGTGGGCTCGGTCCCCATTAGGGGCATGCAGGAGGCAGCCACCAATGTTTCTCTCATCAATGTTTCTATCTTTCTCCCTTTCTCTTTAAAAATCAATAAAAACATTTCTTAAAAAGAACGTGGCAACTAATTATGGGTTCTGCCACGTGGGGCTGGACCAGCTACTGTGGCAGGAGACCCAAGGCGGCACCTAGCAAGTATGGAAGATTTGTGACATCATGCTGCAGGGGCGCCTAGTACCCAGGGTGAAAGTTCATGTGTGCAGGGGTAAAGGGAAGAAGAGGATACATTGGGACAAACTTCTGGAAAAGGCCCTGTGGAAGCTCCCCACCTCAGCACTGTTTTGTTGCCCTGAGCCTCTGTGTCCTCATCTGTAAAATGGGAGAGCAGCTGAACCTTCAGCAAGAGTGTGGTGAGGGATAGATGTCATCATTCTTTTTTTTTTAATCCTCACCCAAGGACATGATTTATTGTTTGACAATCTGGGGCTTGATAAAAATTACCTGGGGTGACCTGGCCAGTGTGGCTCAGTGGACTGAGCATCATCCGTGCACTGAGAAGTTGCTGGTTTGAGTCCCGGACAGGGTACATGCCTGGGTTGTGGGCTCTATCCCCAGTAGGGGACGAGCAGAAAGCAGCCAATGGATGTTTCTCTCTCTCTCTCTCCCTCCCTTTCTCTCTCTAAAAGCAGTAAAAACATATATATATATATTTAAATATATTTTTATTTATTTCAGAAAGGAAGGGAGAGGGAGAGAGAGATAGAAACATCAATGATGAGAGAGAGCATTGATTGGCTGCCTCCTACATGCCCCACACTGGAAATTGAGCCGGAAACCTGGGCATGTGTCCTGACCGGAAATCAAACCCATGACCTCCTGGTTCATAGGTCGCTGCTCAACCACTGAGCCACGCTGGCCGGGCATTATTTATTTAATTTTATTTTAGAGAGAGGAAGAGAGAGAGAGAGAGGCCGAGAAACATTTATCAGAGAGAAACAGCAATCAGCTACCTCCCACATGCGCCCTGATGACCGGAGATCAAACCTGAAACCTTCCGGTGTGTGAAACAACACTTCAACCAACTGAGCCACACTGGCCAGGGTTAGAGGACATTATTCTTATAAAGTGTTTGGTGCGGTGCCTGACACTTAAGAAGTATTCAATAAAATTAGCACTTATTCCCTGGGCACATATATCACTGGCCCCTTCTCTGCACCTGTTTCCTCACCTGTAAAATGAAGGTCACCCCAGTACCAATCTGTAAATGAGACCCAGCTAGCCTGGCACATGGTGGACAGCAGTCGCTGTGTCCATTTCTTAGGAGTGCTTCCAGAAGCCTCGGCATCAGAGCAGATTCAAAACCTCCGGTATGGGGTGGGACAGCATTTCCCGAATTCACCTAAGGTCCAGACTGAGGAAGAGAACTTGTCAAGGTGACCTGGTAGGCGAAGGCACTGATCCACCCACCCCTTTCCTTCTCGGGGTACCATCCTAGATATAATCAATGACAAGATGCTGTCTTACCCGGAGAGCCAGGGCCTCCTCATCGATGGCTTCTCCCGGGAGCTGAAGCAGGCCAAGGAGTTTGAGCACATTGTGAGTGACCCTAACATATGCGAGGGTGTGAGACATTGAAGCCATTCTTCCCTCCCCACCTTGGATGGAGATCTGAAGAGGTGAGACTAAGGGGAGAGGAGAGGACCAGAGGGAAATGGAGTTTTGTATTATCAAGGGACAGTCAGGTTGTTGGAAGCTTCTAGAACCTGGGTGAATAGCTAAAGAGTTCTATGAGGGCATGGACAATGTCATTTTAATATCTCCCTGTACAGTTCCTGCCCACTGGATAGGAGGGGGTTTAGCAGCCTCTCTGAGCCATAAAGATGGAATACAATTCTTTATTCTATCTTCATCTATTTATTCCACTACCTCTGTTTACCTACCTCTATTCATTCATTTATTTATTCCCCCAAAGAGTCCTTGAGAACAGGCTCTGTCTCGGGGAGTTCATGAGACAGACTTGATCCCTGCTCTTAGGATGCCAACAGCCAGAGCAATAAGTGACCTGTAAAACAAAAAATTTCTGGTAGAGGTAAGTGCAATGAAGAATAGACGACAGAATGATGTCCTGGAGCAACCCTATTTCAGTTTGGGTGGTCCAGGCAGCCCCCATGAAGCAGGGACATTGGAGAGCGGAGTGATGGAGGAGGATCTAGCTGGTGCTGGGCAAATTGGAGTGAATTTCAAGTTATTTTTACACATCAGCAATGCTGATGATCCATCAGCCCATCAGGGCACCTGAACAGCAAGGATTGGAGCATCTAGAAACAGCTGAGCAGGAAAAGATAAACAGGAAGGCTGCAGGCCTCCAGACATTTGGTGAATTCCAGTTGCAATGTCTTCAAAGAAGTCCAGCCAGGAATCAAACAAAGGTTGCTGGGTCAGGATAGCTGCCACCTGGGCAGATGGGGCCCTGCCCTTGTTCGCACCTCCATTGGAGCAATTCTGCACTTTTCTGCACTCGTCAGCCCTGGGCCAGCGGCTGCTCTAAAGTAGGCTCCCAGTCACAAATGCCAGATGAATGGACTTCACAAGTGGCCACAAAGTCTTGGAACAGAGGCTAGAAAACCCCAGTCTGGTGTATTCAGTTTGGATTGTACAATTTGGGGCCCTTTTAAATTTATGGGTTTTTTTAAAAAAAAAAATTGATTTCACACCTTAGTCGTTTTGGCTCAGTGGATGGAGCATTGGCCCACGGACTGAAGGGTCCTGGGCTTGATTCCAGTCAAGGGCACATACCTCGGTTGCATGCTTGATCTGATCCCCAGCCTTGGCTGGGGCTCATGTGGAAGGCAACCAATCTATGTGTCTCTCTCACATCAATGTTTCTCTCTAACTCTCCCCCTTCCTCCACTCTCTCTAAAAATCAATGGGAAAATATCGTCGGGTGAGGGTTAGCAAAAACAAAAAAATAAATAGGTAAAAATAAAATGATTTGGCAAATTTAAAAAAAAATTATTTCAGAGAGAGGGAGAGAGGAATAGAAACATCAATGATAAGAGAGAATTGTTGATTGGCTGCCTCCTGCCTGTCCTCTACTGGGATGGAGCTCACAACCACGGGCATGTGCCCTGACCGGGAATTTAACCATGACCTCCTCCGGGTGAGGGTTAGCAAAAACAAACAAAAAAATAAATAGATAAAAATAAAATGATTTGGCAAATTTAAAAAAAAAATATTTCAGAGAGAGGGAGAGAGGAATAGAAACATCAATGATAAGAGAGAATTGTTGATTGGCTGCCTCCTGCCTGTCCTCTACTGGGATGGAGCTCACAACCACGGGCATGTGCCCTGACCGGGAATTTAACCATGACCTCCTGGTTCATTGATCTACGCTCAACCACTGAGCACACTGGCCAGGCTGACCCTGTTTAAATTTTAAATGAGTGGCCCACTTTCAAAAATTAGGAGATGCCACATCAAAACTCCCAGCTTCTCTTGAAAATTGCCTGACTTGGTAATGTGCGGCCCACATGCCCCCATGGTAACAGCAGTGTGAACTGGTCCTGAGCTTTTTACAGAGCCTAGCACAAGAACGTTTGTTGCACTGTTAGCATCCCACTGTTTCAAGGAGGTCGGCATTTTTTGCCCAGGGTCACACAATTTAGGTAGTGGAGGCAGGACTGGGTTCAGAATCTGGCCTGGCCCTTGGTTGGCATTGTATGTCCAACAAACACACAGGAAGCCCCCCAGGATGTGCTCTGCTCAGGGATGGTGGGGAGGACCAGAAATCCATGTGCAGGTCCCTCCTAATCCAAAGCAAGCTGTTCTCCTGCTTGCTGCCCTTGACCCACTGAAAATCTGGGCAGCCATCTCTCCTTTGGGATTTGTCCCTGTGCTTCCTTCCTTCCAGCACTATTTACCTTGCCTCCCTCCAGCCCTTGTCTGCCCTGTACACTGCAAATTAACTATTGAAACTAAATCTAAGTACACTTAGATTTAGTGTACTTAGATTTAGGTTAGTGTACTTAGATTTAGGTTCAATACATTTTGCCCTTTTTAAAATCCATAAATATTCCAGTATATATTTTATAAAAGATGACTTTTATAAAATCATAACACTTCCATTATCACACCTTAATGTTATCAGACAACTGATCAATATTAAAATTTCCATAAACATCTCAAAACCTTTTTCATTTCACATCTTGTTTTAATCAGGATTTTTAAAAAAATGAAACTAGACCACTATATATATATATATATATGAATGAAGGGAGAGGGAGAGACAGATAGAAATATCAACGATGAGGGAGGGAGAATCATTAATCGGCTGCCTCCTGCATGCTCCCTACTGGGAATCAAGCCTGTAACCCGGGCATGAGCCCTGGACTGGAATCGAACCCAGGACCCTTCAGTCCGCAGGCTGATGCTCTATCCACTGAACCAAACCAGCTAGGGCCCACCACCATCTTCTTCTTCTTTTTTTTAAAATTTATCTATTGATTCTAGAGAGAGAGGGGAAGGGAGAGAAACTGATTTGTTGCTCTACTTATTTATGAATTCATTGGTTGATACTTGTATGTTCCCTGACCAGGGATCAAACCCACAACCTTGGTGTATAGGGGATGGTGCTCTAACCAACTGAGCCACCTGACCAGGGCTATTTTGATCAGGATTTAAGTAAGGTTTACCCACTGCAATTGGTTGCTATGTCTCTGACATTCTTTTTCATCTATAGGTGCTCCTTCCACCTCTGTTGCTTTTGTTTCCTTGCAATTTTATTTATGGAAGAAGCCGGTTCTCTGGTTCTTTTTATTTCGCACAGTGTGGATTTTGCTGATTGCAAAGTCATTTTTTTTTCTACCATGTTCTTCTCTCCTCTATATTTCCTATAAGTTGGTAGTGTGTCTATAGAGTCTGGTTCAGGACTCAGACTATTTTTCAAGCGTACTTCATAGGTGTTGATGTGAATTTGTAGCAGGTGTCCTGCATGCTTAGTTGTCTCTTTGCCATAGTTGGTTTCTTGTTTAAATGTGTTAAGAGGAGTCAGGTCCCTGAATGTTCACTGGGCCCCAGGAGGTGGACTTGAGAAAGTGGGGGAAACAGAGTGTATTGTGCTTGCAGAGTTCTTGTTCTTTTTCTTTTTTAGAACAGTAAACACCTTTATTACTGAGCTAAGATAGGAGGGAGGGGAATTTATTTGCCTTTCTGGACCTTGATTTTCCTCAGCTAGAACTCCAGCCCCTGGCCCTCAGCACATAGCCACCTGCCTGACCACACCGGCCTGGTCTTGAAGCGAAGCAAACCAGGAGCTCGCCCTGCTGGAGCTGCTCCTCAGGAAACTGCTGCTTTTGGCATTCGTTTCCCTTTCATCCTCTTCCTTTTGCATTTTGTTTTTTGTTTAGAATCGCTTCCTCCTCAGGAGCCTAAAGCCTAGCCCCCTTCTTGGGGCTCGGGTGCAGTGCATAATGGGACTTGCACCACTGTCGGTATGGTCCGCTGTCAATGAGCATGAATGAGGCAGTTCTTCATCAGGATCTTGGTGTGGACCAGTTTGTTGCTGGATGCATTGTAGACAACATCAATAATCCTCACATGGTGTGTACAACACTTGGTGCCCTAGAAGCTGCCCGCGTCCAGCCTCAAGGCACAGTACTTCTTGCTGCCTCCCTGCATGTGGACTATGTGGACAGGCGCCAGCTCATATTTTCCCTTCTTGTGGTAGGGCTTTCTCTTGTCCCCGGCCTTGCAGTGCTTGGGCCAGTTGTTCTGAGAGATGCCCATGGCTTGGGGCTGGCTGGAAGTCTTTTTTCTGTCCAATTCTGCCACCCCGGGCTGTGATACTCTCTCTTTCTCAATGGTCTGCTTCCTCCCCTGTTTACTGGTACATGAACCAGTGAGTTTGGTGTAGAGCAATGGGGTTATTTCAGCAGGCTCCTTCTTGCCTGTCTGCCACACTCTTAGTAAGGGGTCTGTCTTGACCTGAATTGTGCCACCCAATCCATATGTTGAGGTCCTAACCCTCACCACCTCAGAATGTGACTGTACTTGGAGACAGCATCTTTAAAGAGGTGATTAAGTTCAAATAAGTCATTTAGGTGGTGGCTAATCCAATCTGACTGGTGCCCTTATATGAAGAGATCAGAACATAAGACACACACAGAGGGAAGACCACTGAGGACACAGGGAGAAGACAGCATCTACAGGTCAAGGAGAGAGGCTTGGGGGAAACTGACCCTGCTGACACCTTGATTTTGGACTTCCAGCCTCCAGAACTATGAGAAAATATAATTTCTGTTGTTTGAGTCACCCAATCTTTGCTATTTGGTTGTGGCATCCCTAAACAATCCATAGCATCAGATAGTGACTGTTGTAAAATGCCCATCAACCTCTTATTTCATAGTTTTGGTTTAGCTTAAAAAAAATCTTTATTGTTGGGAGCATTATAGATGTCCCTTTTTTCCCCTCAGTGCCCTCTTCCACCTGGTTCCCACCCCACCCCAGGCCTTCACCACCCTATTGTCTGTGTCCATAAGTAATGCACATATGCAGATAAAATCTTTGGTTAATCTTTTTCCACCCCCTCACCCCCACTGCCCGGACATTCTTGTCTGTTCCATGTTCCCAAGCCTCTGATTCTATTTTATTCACCAGTTTTTGTTCATTAGACTTCTTGTGCATAGATATGTATTTATTGCAATTTCATTGTTCATATATATATATATATTTTCTTCTCTTCTTAAAGAATACCCACCCTTGGGGGGGGGCGGGGAAAAAAAATACCCACCCTTTAACATTTCATATAATACTGGTTTGGTGGTGATGAACTCTTTTAGTTTTATCTTATCTGTGAAGCTCTTTATCTAACCTTCAATTCTAAATGATAGCTTTGCTGCCCTAGCTGGATTGGCTCAGTGGATAGAATGTTGGCCTATGGACTAAAGGATCCTGGGTAGTGGAGGCAGGACTGGCACATGCCTGGGTTTTGGGCTCGATCCCCAGTAGGGGGTGTGCAGGAGGCAGCCAATGATTCTCTCATCATTGATGTTTCCATCTCCCTCTCCCGTCCTCTCTGAAATCAATAGATATAAATAAAAATAAGAGGCCTGTAAAATTGTTTTGCCCTTGTCTATGGGGTGGAGGGCAATTGTGTAGCTGTGACTAACAACTGACCCCTTTTCTCACACTCTAGATCTTGACAAAAGTTCCAGAAAACTTTTTGGTAAGCACTGCTGTCATTGCAAGCCTATAGTGAGATGGCAGAGGCTGGAGGCGGATTCTCCCTCATCCCAGTACCAGCACAGGGCTAAGGGAGTGCAGTGCCTGCAGGGCAAGCCCAGGGTGCTAATCTAACCTGTCCATGTGACCCTAGAGCAGTGGTTCTCAACTTCTGGCCCTTTAAACACAGTTCCTCATGTTGTGACCCAACCATAAAATTTTCATTGCTACTTCATACCTGTAATGTTGCTACTATTATGAATCGTAATGTAAATATCTGATATGCAGGATGGTCTTAGGCGACCCCTGTGAAAGGGTCGTGACCCACAGGTTAAGAACCACGGCCCTAGAGCAATAGCATCCCTCTTCTGGCCCACTGTGCTACAAGATGGGCTTTCTGGAGGCCATCAACTCCAACAGGGACTGGTTCCTAACAAATGTGGAACGTCACAGGGCTGTGAATGGTCCCACCTAGAGGCAGCACTGTTGCTGGCCTCTGCTTGGTGTTGCCACTTAAGTCTCTGGAACCAGGCAATCAGATTCAGAATGTGAGACCTGATAATTTTAAGTGTTAATACTCAACCATAAATCCAAATGGAACACTCCTGCTACACAGTGTGGGAGACAGTTCAAGTGGCCCCTTAACTTACTCTCCCATCTCCTGTCATCCTTGGGAGGCCATGGCCACCAAGCACTCGAACTGGCGCCATTTCCATAGACAGACTAGGTTTCCACCTCAATTATCTAATGAGAGCACATGTAGCAAGGCCAGGCTGATTCCAGTGAGGCAGGCCGAATCCATGGGAACGCAAATCCCTGGGGATCATTCTGGGTGCTTTGCTACCCAAGTTCCCAGAGGGAAGAACAGGGTGCACCTACAGGGATATGGCCTTTTCCTCCCAAAACAAAATCAGAGGGTAGTCTTTGGATGGGGCTAGTACGCCCCCCTCCCACTCTCATTAGCCAAGCCTTGTTCCTCTACAAACAAAACTGCGGCCAGCACACAGTTTTAGACAAAAAGCACTTTATTTAACAAAAAAGAAAAAAAAGAAAAAAGAAAAAAATGGGGGTATGGGGAAGAAAAGTTATAGGAAAGTACAACGTGCCTGCTGAAACTATTTTATATTTGTTTTCTTAAAAAAAAAAAACAACCCAAAAAACACAACACAAAGCCTGTAAGTTCCAATCACCGTTATCAGGGTTTACAACATCTATAAAGAACAAACATCTGCTTCAAAATTCTATGGGGGCAGGTGGGAACAGAGAAAGAGAGACGGCACCCAGCAGACATGGGGAGGTTTTGTTATCATTTATTTGTGAAGTTAAAAACGAGCGATAAAAAGTAAAAACTGCCATACAATTTTTTTTTGTTTTGTTTTGTTCTCAATTTGTTTTCATTTTCAATGTCCTCTTGAACAGATGAAACATGACAGACCAGTCCTGGGAGAAGGGACGCGGGAGGGGAGGGCTGCGAGAAGCGAGCTAGGGCAGAAGGAAGAGCGAGAGGAGCAGAGAGGCTGAGGGGCTTGACTGATATAGGGCAGGGTGTGTGTGTGTGTGTGGGGGGGGTTCCCTGCAATATCAACACCTGGTCCAAGGAATGTTCCAACTCTAACTAAAAAAAAAAAAAAAAAAAGCAAGAGTGACTTTTTTTCCTTTTTAAAAGTTTATTTTAAAAACATGAAGAGGGCCAAGGGTGGCAGGGAGAAAATAAGTTTTCCTTGAAAGAAGCAGTTTTAGGGAAGACTGGGGGGTGGGATATAGAGATTTTTATATATATATATAATTTTATAGGTTTTGTTTCACTTATTGTGTTTCTTATTTAAAAAAATTTTTTTTTTTGGCAGAGATTTAATTCTCGCTATCTTCTATGGCTGGCTCAACATGAAGGATCCCAGTTTTGAAAGAAAAAGAAAGGATGTGAGACACAGAATGGGCGAGAGAGTGAGAGCCGGGCATGACCTCCAAGCCACTCAGAGAGGGCTCCCCTGCACCCTACCCCCATGTCAGCCATCGCTCTCTCGCCTAACAAATGGAGGAAAAAAAAAAAAAAAAAAAGCAAAAACCAGAAAATAAGCCCCAAACAAAACAAATAATAAAAGAATTTTCACAGATGAAGAAGTTCACATTCATTCGATTCATTGAGCCTGCGGAGAGGGAAGAGATAGGAATTGGTCACTACGGGGAGGGGGATGCAGAGGCGGAAGACTGGGGGATAGTAAGGAGGGGGCCAGGAAGCCCCTCTCCCAAGCCAATGGCTAGCAGGATGTGTCTGTAACTGTCTAGTCAAGTGCTCCAGGGACTCAGCTGAAGTCAGACTGGCTCCTTGATGGAGGAGGAGAAAGAGCGACACAAAGGCAAGAGGAGAGAAGCAGGGGCCGCGGGAGAAAGAGAAGCGAAGTCAGGGTCTGCAAGGGAGAAGGTGGTGGGTGGCTCCCGGCGCATCACAACATGAACAATCTCAGAGATCACGGTGTCCCCACAACACCCCTGTGAGGTAGGTTGGAACGTGGCAGCGATCATCATGCCCACTTCACAGACAAGACCGGGACACAGACATGGGCGTGACAGCAGAGGCTGAGCCCAAGGGGCCGAGCCCCTTTGCAGGCTTCCTGCATCCCTGCTGGAGCCAGGGCCACCCCACACTGGGGCTGCCTGCAAACAGTCACTTGGACACCGTCGGGGAGAAGACCATGGGTTTAAAAACAAAAAGAACAAAAGCCAAAAAAGTAATGCAGAGGGGAAAAAATATCCATTTTCTTCCCAAGTGGCCAGATTTTGAGTTAGCAGCCAGGATGGTGACCAAAGTGCAGTGCCCGGGCTGCCCCCACCCCCAGGACTACCCACCAGTTCAACAGTTCCACCTTTTATCTGTCTCGCACTCGCCCCCAGCATCACGACAGCATTACACAGGAACAAGCGAGCCGGCGGAGGGAGGCCTCTTCTTTAACCTCTGGACCCAGCGCACACTTCCCCTGGCTCATGGGGACTCCCGGAGACCTCCAGCCACACGGCCCCCGCTGCAGGCATCAAGGACACACCCCGCAGGGGAAGGGATTTCCGGCGCTACCCACTAAGGCAGGATGGACGGTGGCTGGGGGTTGGAAGGAAAAAGGAGGAGGAGGAGGGTGGCAATTCCCACTTGCCTGCTGCTGTCCCTGCTGTGTGGGTGGAGGCTGGGGGCCACCAGGACCTGGGGTCTGTCCGTAGTAAGCGGCTTGCTGTCGGTAGTATTCAGCCCAGGCGGCACTATAGTCCGGCTGGGAGCCTGGGGGAGCTCCTGGACCCCCTCCAGTGGCCACTTGAGCTGTGCTAAGGTCCAGACTGAGGAAGAGAACTTGTCAAGGTGACCTGGTAGGCGAAGGCACTGATCCACCCACCCCTTTCCTTCTCAGGGTACCATCCTAGATATGATCAATGACAAGATGCTGTCTTACCCGGAGAGCCAGGGCCTCCTCATCGATGGCTTCTCCTGGGAGCTGAAGCAGGCCAAGGAGTTTGAGCACATTGTGTCCCTGCTGTGTGGGTGGAGGCTGGGGGCCACCAGGACCTGGGGTCTGTCCGTAGTAAGCGGCTTGCTGTCGGTAGTATTCAGCCCAGGCGGCACTATAGTCCGGCTGGGAGCCTGGGGGAGCTCCTGGACCCCCTCCAGTGGCCACTTGAGCTGTGAGGGAGGAGAGGGTGAGTGTGGCTGGGCAAGAGTGGGGGCCTGGCCCTGCCTTGCCTCAGGCCCCACCAGTTCAGCCTGCTTTAAAAAAAAATTATGTTGAAGT
This sequence comes from Myotis brandtii, assembly GCF_000412655.1. Classification (NCBI taxonomy): domain Eukaryota; kingdom Metazoa; phylum Chordata; class Mammalia; order Chiroptera; family Vespertilionidae; genus Myotis; species Myotis brandtii. The sequence continues at coordinate 1,266,437 of NW_005371360.1, forward strand.
ACAACAATGTTATATTAGTTTCAAGTGTATAAGTGATTCGCCATTTAAATTCCTTAGGATGTGATCATCATACTAAGTCATCGTACAAATTCATAATAATGACTTACGTTCCCTATACTGTATTTGCACCCTGTGACTATTTTTTTGTATAACTCACCTTGCTTCTTGTAGTACTCCTCCCAGGCCTTTGTGTAGTCCTGCTGTGGGGGAGCTCCAGGCTGCTGGGGCTGCTGGCCTGCAGGAGGCGGGCACCAAGGTCAGAGGACAGCAAGGGGACACAGCTGCCCTCTTCTGCCCTTCTGATTTGAGCCCATGCAGCAGCCCACACACTCACCGATCTTTTTGTAATACTCTTCCCAGGCCTTAGTGTAGTCTGACTGGCCAGCAGGTGGGGGCTGAGGGGGCTCGCCCTGGGCAGGTGGGGCTGCGGGTGCAGGTGCGGGGCCGGGCACGGGGCCTGGGGGCTGCTGGTAGTAGTGTGAGTAGTAGGCGGCCCAGGCTGCGTTGGGGTCTGCGGCGGCTGCAGCGGCTTTATCTGCAAGAGGAGGGCAGTGCAGGCTGAGAGTTGACACAGAAAGCCAATCCTGGGCCCAAACCCTGTGCTGCCCCTCAAATGGGTAGCCTTACTTACTCGGGTCATGAGGAGCAGGTGGTTGCCACTGGGGGTAGGTATTGCCCCAGCCCTGGGGTGGGTACTGGTGAGGAGGGGGACCCCCAGCACTGTAGGATGAGAAAGATGGGGAACACATGAGCGGAGGTTGCTCCTTTGCAGGGTAGAGATGGCTAGTAGGAAGAAGGCCCAAGGAAAGATGTGAGACAACTAAATGCATAAGACCCAGGCTATGAAACAAAGTACCCCAAAATCAACATACAGATTTGTGCATGGGGTGGAGACCAAGGTCAACACCTATTGCATCTTATAAAAGATGGTGTCTGTGAAACAAAGCTGGAATGGATTGTGTTTGGGCCTGAACAATCATTGCTTCTGAAAGATGAGGATGGACCTCTTGGTGGTAAATGGAAACGGGGCCTGTTGCTTTTCTTGCCAGCATATTGACACCCATGTCACAAATCCCAGGCAGCTGAAGAGTACTCACTGAGGGGGAGCCCCAGGTGGCCCCTGATTGAAGGGCCCAGGATTGAAGGGTCCCATGGGGCCGGCAGGGCCTGGTCCTCCTGGGCCTGGTCCAACTGGACAGAGGGGACCCTGGAAGGAGAATGTGACAAGGTCAGTGGGTGGGAGTCAGGAGTCAGGAGCCAGACTCCCAGAGCCCTCCATGAGCCCACCTCAATCTTCTCCTCGATGAGCTGCTTGGCGTGATCAATCTGCTGGGGCGAGCCCCGGATAATAAACAGTTTAAAGTTGGGGTCCCCATTGGGCGGCAATTGCCGGGAGATCTCTACGAAGGCGCCCGTCTGCTGGTTTATGGCTTTCACGTTCTCGCCACCTGCAGGGGACACAGGCAGTGAAGGGAGGGTGGGAGGAATGAGTGGTTGAGGGACAAAGGGCAGGGAGAGGCCTCCTCACCTCGGCCGATGACTAGCCCACACTTGTGAGTGGGGATGGAGAAGGTCATCTCCCCACCAGGCGGGCCCCAGTTGCCTTGGCCCCTTCCTCGGCCACGGCCCCCTGGGGGCATGCCAGGACCCCCTGGAGGACCCGGGGGACCACTCTGCAAGACAGGGAGATGTAGAATAAATGTAGGAAACCAGGCACATTACTCTGCCCCCACCTGCTCTTCTCACCTACCCCATGCCACCTACCCTAAGGCTCTGGAGGAGGTCATTGATAATCCGCGCCGCATGCTCGCACCGGTCTGGGGGCCCCATTATGTGAGCTATCTTCTCAGGACCTGTCCCATCATCTGAGGCCAGCATCCAGAGAGCGGAGGCACGGATTTAAAAGAGAAGCACAACTTCAAACCACCACACATCCTCAGGGCAGTACTGTGCCAAGCTAGGTGTCTGAGACATCTCAGACTCAGTGCCGCTCGCCTCACTCCACGTACTCAGGAGTGAGGAAGGAGGCAGGCAGGCCCCATGTCCCCAGAGAAGAAAACTGACCAGCTGGGCAGGGAGGTAGCTGAGGCTTCTTTCTGCAATTAGAACCCCCAGAACTAACGGATGCATTTTATAGAACTAAGAACAACAAATCTCTGAAAAGCAGGAAAGGGGTCCCTCCTCCCCACAGACCTGCCCTCAGACTCTCACAGGCTTGGCAGGAGCCCAGAGTTGGGTCAGTGATTTCATCCAGCCCAGAGTGCCCAAGTTACCCAGGCTGCCTAGTTGAGATGGGCTACTGGTGGGGGAGAGGGATGACATAGATTCAACAAGAGAGGAAAATACAGAAAGTGTGCCCATCACCAACTCTCTCATGGGGCTGTCCCACAGAGGAGAAAGACAAGACCCAAAAGTAAAGAGGCACAGCATGCTAACCAAGGTGCCAAGCTGCCCACAGTGGACACTCAGGTTGATCTTAAGAGGACAGCACTGGCTTACACATCACACGACTTGGCCCTGACCTTGTTTAAACTGGATCCGCACACCAGCATCATTCTGGATCTTCTTAATCATCTCTCCACTCCGGCCAATAACCACGCCAACAGAATGCCTAGGCACTGGCACCTGAGGAAGACGCAGAGAGAGGGTCAGCTGAGTTCTGTCCCCATAGCTTTGCTGCCCACTGGACACAAGGAGCCCCTCACCCCCCGCATAGCCCTCCATCTTCTGGGGGAAGCCCACACTCACATCAATTCCCCCGCCAATCCGGGATCCATACTCATTCCGGTCCCCAAAGCCGCCCTGGTCACGCTCCCGAAGGATGTCCATCACCATCTCACAAGCTTGCTGAAAAGACACAGGGCATGGTGCACATGGCAAGCCCTGCTGCCCCACTGCACCCCCAGCCTCCCATAAACCAAGGGGTCACAGGCTTAAGCTAAGGACACAGGTGCTGAGCTCTATATTTGCCACCCTGAGAGGCAGGCATGGCCAGCAACTCCACTTTCCACATGAGAAGATGGAGGATCAGTTAGGCCACTTGCTCATGTACAAACCATTGTTGAAGGGAGAATTCAACACAAGAACATGAACCCTGGGATGACTTCAAAGCCAGTGCTTTTGAAAACCTCTCCACTTTTATTCAAATCTCCAGGCAGCCCACCAGCTCTCCCTTCTCTAAAACCCACTATTCACCACCACTGCAGGGCACACTCACCTGCACTTTGTAAGGATCCCCAATGATCCGAAGGGGCTTGTCAACATTTGTATTCTGGGAACCATCTTGAATTAAAATCATCTTTACTCCAGCACGTTCCTTTAAAACCAATGTTGACTGTCAGTGTAGGACTTTCAAATAACTTTCTGGCAACTAGTGCATTTGGGGCAGGGTCCATGATCAAAAAGGACAGAAGACTGGGAAAGCAGCTGGGGGTGGTGGTGGTGTGCAGACCAGATACAGGATGGAAACTTTCTTGGGATGGATGGAACCTTCTGTCTCCACTCCCTCACCTGTAGCTGTTTAATGGTCTCCCCGCCTTTCCCGATGACAAGGCCAGCCTTCCCCGCGGGGATCATAATCTCCTGCACTGTGCCATTCTGGCCCCCATTGGAGTTGTCATGGAACTGTCCTGGGGGGCCCCCACGACCCCGAGAGACGATGTCATCCAGCATCATCTTTGCTTTCCTGGGAAGGGGAAGAATGGGGTGCTGTCACTTGAAAGAGTACTGGCCTGGTGACCCCCCCTCCCCAAAGCTCAAAGCAAAGAAGGTGACTCCCAACACATGCGTTTGACAGATGATGAGGAAGAGAGTACTACGGTCCCTGGGGCTAGGCTGCAAGGACATGGTGTGGGAGTCACCCCCAATTTTCAAAGGGATCAAGAGGACTTCTGCCCACTCCCATCACAATGACAGGCCCAGCCAGGCACTTACTGGACAGATTCTGGGGCTCCTGTCAAGGACACACTGCGCTCAGGGAGGCCACCACTGTCTGGAGAGAAGAGGAGATAGGGTCAGTGCCTTTCCAGGCCTGCAGACCCTGGAAAGGCTTTTAGTGGAGATGAGGAAACTTCCAGAACAATCACCAGCCACTTTTGCTACCATTCAGCAGCCTGACAAATCAATTTACCTCCCCAAACACCTGGGAGGCTGCCCTATGCAAGGCCAAGGTCAGGAAGCTTAAAGTCCAACAAGGGAGACAGAACTTTTAGGGGAAAAGATGAGGTAGGAGAGGCAGATTCGGGAAGGTCCAAACCCTGGACCATTTTTGCCACCACTAATGATCACATGCACACCCTCTAGTTAACAAACTCCACTCTGCTAGAACAAGGCCTCAGAAGCAGACTCCTACAGAGGAGCAGGCAGAATTGGGATTCAAACCCAGGCCCATTCTCAAAACTTTTCTTTCTAATGCACCTTCCTGCCTCCCATATTCCTGTCTGGTTTCCACTAGATGTTTAGGTGGCAACTTAACATAATGGCTCACAGCAGACCTGGAATGAGGCACCCTGTGTTCAATTCTAGATCTCCCCCTTCAGTTCTCCCCCGACCCATAAAATGAAAAGAAAACAAAAGTCACAGCTACACCCTGTGGTGCTGAACACTGAAGATACTACACTGAGCCTGGCACATAGAAGGCACTCAATAAATAAAACAAACAAATACGTTTCATGTCTATCGGTCAAGTTAAAAGTGAGAGGAATACTAAAGTGCAAAGAGCCCAGCCCCTGCATTCATTCTGGCACGAAAATGGCTCACTCATACCTGGAGAGATCTGGACTTTGCAGCCTGAATCTTGCTGGATTTTATTAATCTGTTCACCTCCTCTGCCAATGACTAGGTGGTGAAGAAAGGAGAAAAGTGAGTTACTTTAAAATGGAATGCAAAAGAAAAAAAAAAAAGCAGAGCTGACGGAAGGAGCCAGCACCAAGTAAACGAGGTGATGGTGGGGCCAGGTGAATATTCAAAGGAGGCGATGACCGTTCTTCCAGTCCAGAAAGAACAGGTTAATAGGGGAAGCCCTTTCAGACCAGAGGCTTCTGGGTTGGCAGGGGCTTCCAGGACACTGCCCCAGGGTGGGGCTGTGGATATAATGGACACCCCAAAGCACAGTGACCCACACTCACTTAGTCCTACCATGCCGTCTGGGACCCTGTACTCCTCTGTCATTGAAGTCCTGCAAAGAGACAATGAAGGTCAGTCTCAAACGGGAAAGCAAAGGATCTCCCGGAGAAAAGGGCCCCCGATGTTTCTGGCCTCTGACCCTGCTCCCTATGATGGGACCAAGACCTCACAAGCCTATGCAAAATCTAGCAGCATGAGGCTGGGGATCTCTTGTCCCACAGCAGGTCACTCCATTTCTTGAGGCCAAGTTTCCCCACGTGGGCCATGAAAGGCCTGTTCTGAGGCAGTGTGGCCCCTGGACCAGCGCTGTCCCTAACTTAGGGGGAGAATGAGCACCTGGACACTTTTATAGCAATCTGATAAAGTCAATTCATAACCATTGACTTTAAAAACAAACAAAAAAAGGAATAATTTTGCACCTTTTAAATTTCATTTTCCTAGCAAATCATTTTTTAAAATTAAATATATCTTTATTGATTTCAGAGAGGAAGGAAGAGGAAGAGAGACAGAAACATCAATGATGAGAGAGAATCACTGATCGGCCACCTCCTGGCACGCCCCCTACTGGGGATCGAGCCCACAACTCAGGCATGTGCCCTTGACCGGAATCGAACCCGGGACCCTTCAGTCCCCAGGCCGATGCTCTATCCACTGAGCCAAACCAGCTAGGGACCTAGCAAATCATTTTTATTGTATTTCACAAAAATGTTGGCCCATTAAAAAAAAGAAACAATGTGGTCCTTCACAAAGGATTCTATGTCAGATTCATTGAAGTCATCTGGCCCATTAAAAAAATAAAAGAAACAATGTGGGTCTTCACAAAGGATTCTATGTCAGATTCATTGAAGTCATGGGGTGGGTGGGGGAGGAAATAAGGTAGGCTCCATCCGCTCTCAGGGAACAAGCATTTGCAGAGGATGGGCGAGAAAACCAGCCTTTTCGAGGAAGACAGATGTGTGTGCTTCTGGAGAGTCCCCACACCAACAAAGGAAGCACCATGGTGCAGAAATCACCATTCTGTCATTACAGGGAAATGCCACAACCCTGTCCTACCTCCAGCCTTGAAGACAGGTAAGTACAGGGATAAAGACAGCACCTTCTACCCCTCAGTCCACTCTTTGGTGGACCATCCCTAAATGGTGCAGGGCTCCCAGACAGAGTTCTCCCTCGAGACAGTAAGAAAGGCCAGAGACAGCTGACAGACAAACGACATTTTCTCCAAATCACAACTTACCTGGGGGGAGGATGGATGGGTCCAAGTTGAGAACTGATGGCTACAGAGAGAAAATCCAAAGGAAAGATTGGCGTGGTTTCTCTCTGGAACCCAGAACACCACTGACCCCAGGTGCTCCTACCTACACAGGAGCGACTAACACTATTACAGTCTAAACCAGTGGTTCTCAACCTTCCTAATGCCGCGACCCTTTAATACAGTTCCTCATGTTGTGGTGACCCCCAACCATAAAATTATTTTCGTTGCTACTTCATAACTGTAATTTTGCTACTGTTATGAATCGTAATGTAAACATCTGATATAAGGATGTATTTTCAATGTTACAAATTAGACATAATTAAAGCATAGTGATTAATCACAAAAACAATGTGTAATTATATATGTGTTTTCCAATGGTCTTAGGCGACCCCTGTGAAAGGGTCATTCGACCCCCAAAGGGGTCGCGACCCACAGGTTGAGAACCGCTGGTCTAAGCCCTCCTGAGCACTGGAGCATCATGGACCCTGCTCACAACAGCATAGGCACTGGGTATTTCCGCCTCAATTTCCGGGGGCTATAGGAACCCCAAAGATCATGAATCCCAGATGATGAACACCTAGAGCCTCCATAAAGGACAGATGCCAGTGCTCCCAGCTCCAAACAACCTCCTAAGATTCTGAAGTTGCCCTCTGCCTGCATTACCCAACAGACTTACAATCTCCCTGAGAGGCCAGTTTCTTGCTCTCCGGTTGGTCTGTGAAAGAGAGAGGATGTCAGATGCAGCATCCACCCACCCACCCACAGCCTCCTTAAATCTGATGCTGGTGCCACACTTCCTGGCAAACTATCCCCTCTTCTGCTACCCCCCAAAATCAGAGCAGAGACAGGAGAGACCAACCCCTGAGGCCAGACTTCATCAACCAGCACTAAGGGTAAAAAAGCCCTTTATAACAGGGAAACAATGATAGTGGCATCTGAGTCCTTCTAGCTCAGGATCAGACCTGCCTTGGGCAGCCGGGGTTCTGGTTGAAAGAAGTTGCTTGCCACCCAAACTTTACTTATGTGGGGCCTCAATAACAGTACCAGCATTTCTCCAGCCTACCAGAAGGGGAGAAACAATCTTGAGAACTTACAACTTGGACCCAGCCACAGTCGATCTGCTCTCCTCTCTGCCACCTGATACCTCAGGATGGTGGCCCAACAAAAAGAATGAACAAAGCTGGGATTGCTGAGGTTTTAAAAGACTGAACAGCAGCTGGCTGCCCTCCCCCCCACTCTGAACCACATTCAAACAAAGGCACCTCACTCTCTATCCTCCTTCCCAGCAAGTAGTTACCTCCATCTTCCAATTGCCTCTTTTGGCCCCCAAAACCGAAGTCAGGAGTGCTGTTATTCACTGTTGTAGCAGCATCGCCTCCAATTTTGGCTGCGATCTAGAAATGAAGTTGTAAGCAGAGAAGAATTAGCACCAAAAAGCAACCTCCGTGGGGCTCAGATCAACTTCTCGGAATCTCTCCTGTTCTCTTTGCTGTTCGGACTGAGAGTCAGGTTCCCCCTAATTTAGGGAAGAACTTGATGGTTAAGACATTCTAGAAGGAATTTCCACCTGAGGTCTCAGAGTTCAACAGTTAACTCCCTTTCTTGATGGGATTTGGACCCAAATTGTTTGTGGCCAGACTGTAACCCACACTAACTTGGGGTAAAAGGAATGGAAGCTCAGAACCACTGAGGGTCCTCGGGTCATCTCCACAATGTAGCCGGGCTCTTCTGTGATGCTGAAGAGCATCATCTCCCTCACCCTCAGAACCTTAGCAGTTGTGAAACAAATCTCAGGGCAGTTTTTGCTTCAAGGCATCTGAAATCTTCATTTGAGGAAAACAAAAGACCCTTTTGGAGCACATGTTACAATTTAGCCACACGAAGAGCAACTTCAAATAAACCCCTATCCAACAAACCTAACACCAGAGTCTGTTTGTGGAAGTATTACAAGTTTTCCAAAGAAACACAAACCAAAAACTAAGTATCTATCTTTTCACTTCTCAACTATTTAACACTTCGAGCCAAAGCTCTTGGGCTGTCCAGATGGGGCACCCAGCACCAACTCCCCCAGTTACAGCTGCTCAATCAAGACAGCTCAGTGGGCAAAAAGATGTAAGTGCACATTAAAACATCCCATGGCAGTGAGAAAGCCCCGGTCACACTGGGCGGAGCCGGGCGGCCACCTAACGGGACCTCCTACCCTGCCCTGGAGGCACGGGGAGTACCCGGGGTTGGGGTCTGGCTTCCGGAAAGGGCGGCAAAGTCCTCCCATTCTATGGGCCCCCTCCCCGCCAGGCTCTGGGGAGGTTAGTCCCACCAGCATGTGTCACCTCCATGTTGTCATCAAGACTCAAAAAACTGGTTGGGATCCTCCTCTCCTCATCAAAAAGATATAAGACCACGCTTTCAAGCAACCGGAAGCATCAAAAAGAGCCAGCTCCTATGCCCACCCTCCCCGTTTCACTGAAGTGGTTGGCCGCTCGGGCAGCAAAAGGGTCCCCTTTCTGTACTCAAGAGGAAGGACTTCTTTCCCCAAAGTCCCTTCTTCCTCGGGAGCGGGATGAAACGGGGCTGGGTTGAGGGCAAGCAGTTCTGTGCCCTGACGGGGAGGTGGGGGCCAAGTAAGACCAACCCGGGAAGGTGGACCCCTTCCTTCCAGAACAGTGGAGCATGCTTTCGCGTACCCTAAGGCGAGGCAGAGGTTCCCCCGGTACTCGGGGGCCCCTGCACACCCAGGGACCGCTTTTGGGAATCCCCCGGACGCCCCTTCCCCCTGCAAGGGTCACCCGTGGGGGACCCCACTCGAGGCGCGTGGGGCGGCCCAGGCCCCAGCCTACTGCTCCAC
>NW_005371360.1:1276046-1281202 GCF_000412655.1 Myotis brandtii
GCGGGAACAAGGCCTCGCTCCACACGGCCGCGGAGCACTCTGGGAACCCAGCGGCTGGGAAGACGATGGTGGGGGGGGGAGGGACGTCCCCCTCCCGCCGCCGTGACGGACGGCAGGACCGGGCCAATAGGAAGCAGCCGCCGCTCCCCGGACACCAATCAAGGGCTCTGTGGTCAAGCGACCAATCGGAGTGCTGCGGAAGGCACTGGGTAGTAGGCGCTGTATGACTGACAGCTCTCTGAGGCAATGCGCTGCTGGCTGCCGGCGCTAGGTTGGCCCAATGAAGCGGAGTTCCAGAATCGCGGGGCGGCTTCAGAACCGATTGACCGCTCGGAAGAGTCAAGCGTACAGGAAGGAGGAGCCTAGCAAATGGCTCCTTTGAGCACAAGCCAATGAGTGCACGCGGAAGGCGGTTCTTGTAAAGATTGGCAGTCAATTTAATCCAATCCCTTACGAGTTCTGGGTGATGCGCTTGGGTTTGGATTGGCTTTTCATGTTAACCATAATCCTTTTCCAGCCTTGACTTCTAAGCCAATGGCTGAGAGACGGGGGCAGGTGTTAGGTGACTGACACCGGTCTAGACAAATGGCAATGAAGTAAAGGTGCCAGTATTAGTGGGAACCAGTGGAATCGCAGCTGCATTGGGGCGGAGCCTGCTACCAGACGGCGAGAGGGGATTAGTGGAAGGGGGAATGAGTGGCAGCGTACATACGCAATAGCGACTGGCTGCCAGAATTCGGGCCTGACGTCAGGGTTAGCACCCCGGAGCCTGGCTGGGTAGGCCAGGCACGTGGTTTGCTTGAGGTCTTGGAGATCGGGTACTTTCTGGAGTTGAAGTGGCCTGAGAGCAGGAGGAAACCCAGGGATGCCCCTGTAACCCCTTTTCCTTTCTCCACCCATGGCTCTAGAAGCCCTTCTCTTCCAGGATTTATGGAACCAGCTCCACTCCCGAGCTAATGGGTTTTGGGCCATGGTTCCCTCCCAGCACTGAGGGATCCCAGACCCTAATTCCACACCCCACACCTGCTTCACACTAGGTCCCGGGATCCAAGCTTCACTGGACGCAGGCAGCATCCATCCTTCCCATTCAGGACCCAGAGGTCCGAGGTACTCAGCCCCCCTCCGGGACCCAGGGAGTGCAGATACTCAGCTCCTCTCTTGGACCCAAGTATCCAGGTCCCCAGCTCCCCTCCTCAATCCAGATATCCCAGACATGTTTAGCAGAAACCATCACTTTATTCCTGGTTTGACTCCATGTTCACCAATTTGCCCTGGAACCAGGACAGACTACTACGAGCCAAACTGGAGTCCATAGTAGTTTCAGGCTGCATCTGGAGAGCATCTTCTGACCCAGACCCCCAGTCTGCTTTTCCTGAAAAAAACTTCCCTGTGGCCTGAGCCTGGGGGGCTCTTTGGGGCCAGGGGACATTGAATCCTCTGCCCATTTCTGCCCAAGGTGTGTGGCTTAGCTCATTGTCTATACACCCAGGGTCTTCTTCATGGCTTCATACACCACATAGCTGATGCCACCAGCCGGCGGCACCTTCAGTAATATGGGGGTCATACCTCGGTATAGCCCTGGCCAGCCCTGCTGGGCCAGGATCCGCTGGAAGACTCCACACATGGTGGGGTTCGAACCCTCCACAGTGTCTGCAGGGACAGGAACAAGCTCAGCATCTCAGAGATAAGCTGGCCTCCCCGGTCGGGAGTGTGTGTGTGTGTGTGGGGGGGGGGGGGGTGGGGGTGGAGCCAGGGGCAGAGGTTTGGGGGGTCAGTTGGAAAGAAGACTTTTAGAGAAAATCAATTGGTTTGGGAGAGCAATTCGGGCAGGAACTTTCAGATTTCCTTTTTGGGAACATCTTAAAAAACATTCAAGCCTATTTGGGAGGTAACTTCTAAGATCTAGAGATTTTGGAGAGTGTGCTCAGGAATAGTTTGGGGACATTTTCAAGGTGAAGGGGGTTGGCTAAGGACCCACTTGGATGTTTGAGGTTGTTTGAGAGTCCATTTGAGGGAGTCACATTTGGGGAGTTTCCAGGGTTGTGGGGGAGTGGTTATGAATTTTGGGACATCTAAGGGTCAGATTTGGCAAATTTAGGAACCATTTTGACTTTTGGAGCCAATTGAGGACTGGATCTGACTTAGAGAAGTTAGGAGGTCATTTGGGGGATATTATGTCTTGAGGTCAGTATGGGGGCCTGGGTCACATTTGGGGGGGTTGTGATAAACATTTGGAAGATGGATGTTCATTTTAGTGATTTGTGGTATTAATTTGAGGGCTGGGATCAGATTTGGAGATGAGTGTAAAGTCTTGGTGGCTTAGGGGGTCAGTGAAGTTGGCCAAGATCAGATGTGGGAGTTTGGGGATGAGAAATTCAGAGGGTTGGTGGAGGGCCAAGCGGGGAGAGCCATACACGGTGGCCACTAGGGCCAGGCTGACCTTGAGCCTGCATCCTGGTGCACACCAAAGTCAGTGGGTAACTGGCCATCTGACCACAGGTTGTGGACAGCGTCACTGACAACAGACTGACCAGGCCACTAGGGTCCACCATGTCTCTGCCTGACTTCAGCCAGAAGCACCTGAGTATCTGCAAGAGAAAGGGTAACAGGAGGAAGCTTGCTAGGGCCTGGGTTCCCCCCCCCCCGCCACCCACTCTGAGGGACCCATACCTCATAGGAACAGGAGGAAGCTTGCTAGGGCCTGGGTTTCCCCCCGCCACCCACTCTGAGGGACCCATACCTCATAGACAGCCAGGTCGGTACAGGCATAAGGGATGATGCCCAGCATGTTGGGCAGGTAACCACGGTAAAGGGCACGGGTGCCCTCTTGCTCCAGGATCTGCTTGGCACAATCTAGCAACCCCTTGTATTGGCCTGTTCGGCGCAGGGTCAGTCGTGTCTTCAGCACCTGGGGAGGGTGAGGAGTAAGGCAGCTCATTTGATTTAATCCTCTCAATGACCCTCAGCAGTGGCCATTGTCCCCATCTACAAATGAGGAAACTGCTCAGGAATGTGCAAAGCTGGGTGTCAAATCCAGAGCTCCCTGTCCCATTCCTTGGCCTGTGTTTGCTCTCAACCCTGGGTTCAGAAGTTCGAGTGCTGACAGAGGCCAAGAGGGGAAGGGAAGTGACATGAGCCAAGTGGGGTATGTGGCAGCTTGCATTTAGCACCAGCCAAACATAGCGCCATGGGAGTGCAGGCTCCATCCAGGTGGCCAGATCTGCCAATTTTCTGAAAGAGCCAGAAATAGGAATTTTTATGAAATGCTCCAACATCAAAATATTGGCAACTCTACAATTTCGCAAAAAAAACACAAAACGCAGTGTGGTAGGCAAAATTCTAAGGTGGTCCTCAAGATTCATGCTTCCCCTGTATACTCCCCCACCTTGAATGTGGGCTAGACCTGTGAACACAATGAGATGTCACTCCCCTGATCATGTTACATGGTAATGACAAAGGTAACTGGATTTTGCAGATGTAATAAAGGCCTCTAAGCAGTTGACTTTAAATGAATCAGGAGAAATTGTCCTGGATGGGCCTGACCTAATCAGGCAAGTCCTTTAAAAGAGGTCTATTACCAGAGATAGAAGTAGAAAAACTGGAAGCATCAGAGACACTCTCTGTTGGTCTGAAACAAGCAAACTATTATAGAGAGGACCACATGGTTAGCTTCTAGGAGCTGAAGACATCAGTCCTACAACCTTAAGCAACTGAATCCTGCCAACAACCAGGAAGCTTGGCAGAGGGGCCTCAGATGAGTTCGTTGGTAGCCAGCTGACACCTTGATTTCCACCAGATAAAACCCTGCACAGATCACCTCACTAGCCAGTGCCCAGGCATGAACCACAGAATCAATGACATTTTTAAAAATCTATAATTTTGCCCTAGCCAGTTTGGCTCAGTGGATAGAGCGTCGGCCTGCGGACTGAAGGGTCCCAGGTTCGATTCTGGCCAAGGGCATGTACCTTGCTTGTGGGCACGTCCCCAGTAATAGGTGTGCAGGAGGCAGCTGGTCGATGTTTCTCTCTCTAGTAATGGGTGTGCAGGAGGCAGCTGGTCGATGTTTCTCTATCATTGATGTTTCTAACTCTCTATCCCTCTCCCTTCCTCTCTGTAAAAAATCAATAAAATATATTTAAAATAAAAATAAAAATCTGTAATTTTAGCCATGGATGGTGTGACTCAGTGGTTAGAGTGTCCACACTCACACCAAAGGGTCACAGGTTTGATTCTCAGTCAAGTGCATGTACCTGGGTCGCAGGTTTGATCCCCATCCCTGGTTAGGGCACATGTGGGAGGCAGACAACCAATCAATATGTCTCTCTCACACTGATGCTTCTCTCTCTCTTTTTCTCTCCCTCCCTTCCACTCTCTCTAAAAATCAGTGGAAAAATATCCTGGGGTAAGGATTATTTTAAGCTAATTTAGTCTGTGGTAATTTGTTACACAGCCAGTGAAAACGAATACACTTTGAAAAAAACTTAACCAGATGAGGGCAAGAATTATATATATATTTAATATTTAAATCTTTATTATTGAAAGTATTACTTATGTCCCCCTTTCCCCCCCCTTGACCCTTCTAGCCTGCCCGCCCTCTGCCCCAGACCTTCACAACTCTATTGTCTGTGTCCATGGGTTATGCATATATGCATACAAGTTCTTTAGTTGATCTCTTTCCTCCCACTCAACCACCCCTACCTTCCCTCTGGGATTTGACAGCCTGTTCCACGTTTCTATCTCTCTGGATCTATTTTGTTCAACAGTTTGTTTTGTTCATTATAAGTGAGATCATGTAATACTTGTCTTTCTCTGACTGGCTTATTTCTCTTAGCATAATATTCTCCAGGTCCATCTATGCTGTCTCAAAAGGTAAGAGATCCTTTTTTTTTTAACTGCTGCATAGTATTCCATGGTGTAAATGTACCACAGCTTTTTTATCCACTCATCTACTGATGTTTCCAGATCTTAGCTATTGTAAATTGTACTGCTATGAACATAGAGGTGCATATATTCTTTCTGATTGGTATTTTGGGTTTCTTGGAATATATTCCTAGAAGTGGGATCCCTGGGTCAAATGGCAGTTCCATATTTAATTTTTTTAGAAAACCCCATACTGTTCTCCACAGTGGCTGCACCAGTCTGCATTCCCACCAGCA
>NW_005371360.1:1284806-1286876 GCF_000412655.1 Myotis brandtii
TAACATGTTCTCAAAAAATTAGGGTTGGCACACAGAAGAATTTTGAGTCAGAGATTTTGCTGGTTTTGGCACGCACTCACAAAAAGGTTGCCCACCCCTGGCCTATGGTTTCTTCTAGAATTTTTATGGTTTCACAATTTACATTTAAGTCTTTTATCCATTAGAGTTTATTCTTGTGTATGGTGTAAGTTGGTGGTCTAGTTTTTCTTTTTCTTTTTTTGCATGTATTTGTCCAATTTTCCCAACACCATTTATTGAAGAGATAAAAATTAATAAAAAAAAATTAAATGATAATAGTGCATGAGTAGACACCAGAGCAACAAGAGGAGAAAGGCCAGAAATAAACCCAAATATATACAGGAATTTTGTAAATTAAAAAGGTGGCATCTCTGATCACTGGGGAAGAAAGGATGAGACTCATTCAATAAATAGTGTTGAGGTGACCAGGTAGCCATCTGGAATAAAAGTCTGATATGAGCCTGGCTGATGTGGCTCAGTGGTTGAGCATGTACCTATGAACCAGGAGGTCACAGTTCGATTCCTGATTGGAGCACATGCCCAGGTTTTGTGCTCCATCCTCAATAGGAAGCATGCAGGAGGCAGCCAATCAATGATTCTTATCATAGATATATCTGTCTTTCTCCCTCTCCTTTCCTCTCTGAAATCAATAAAAAAATATTTTTAAAAGTCTGATACCGGGGCGGGGGAGGAGAGGAATGGCTTATAACATGTTTGTGCCTGAAGAGAATTTTATATTGAATGAAGAAAATGTCTGTAAATATTTACTTAAAAGGCTAACTTAATGGATAGGAAAGGATTAATATCTTAGTATCAATATTTGGGCTGGATGAAAATTGATTGTTGCTGAAGAAAAAATTTGAATAAGATCAGCAAGTATAAAAAACTAAAAAAATAAAAGTTTTTTGTCATCCTAAAAAAAAAAAGTCTGATGCGTATCTTACAGGAAGAAAAAGAAGGAAAAGTGGAGAGGGACAGGGGAGGAGGAAGTAGTTGGCGCGGGCAACTAATTTTCATCTTTTATGGGTCAGCTATTCTCTTACCTCCATGGGGTTGATGAGCGTCTGGGAGGTGGCCACAGCCAGGGAGCCAGCAAGGAGACGTTCCTGAAAGGATGGGGACCCATGCCCTTCACAGAAATAATTCTTACACTAGGACAGGAGAGAGGAGCAAGAGCGAATAACTAACCGTCTTTCTACCTGAAACCCATGTGGAGAGAGAGGACTGGAGGGTGAACGTCTTGGATAGGGATCTGAGTTTTGGGGAAGTGATGAGGCCTTAAGGGTGGGACTGGGGAAAGCAGACCATCCCCCACCTGTTCAAAGACGGAGAACTTGATGGCGTACTCAGGGGCTATCTTGAGTATGTTGATACCATTGCCCCTCCATAGGGAATGGAAGCCCCCCTCTTGGACCATGCTTCGTAGTCCCCCCAGTAGATTCATGAAGTTCGTCTTGGAGGAGTAGACCTGGCAGTAGAGAGGTCCCTGGACCTGTGAGAAGTCCTTCACCCTATTTTCATCCCCATCCCATCTTGGAACTCAAGCCCATCCTGTCCCCAGCCACACAACCCCTCCCATATCCCCATTCCTTCTGCAACTCCTTCCCTGGCTGGTCCTAGAATTCTCTCACCAATGCAGACCCAAACCCCACACTGAGCCACATTTCCATCCCATCCATCTTCCTCTCCTCTCCAGTCCTACTTTGTCTTCAAAGACTCTCATCCTCAATCCCCGATTACAACCCCAACCCTGTCCCTGGTACCATTCTCTCAACTCCTTCCCCAAGTCAACTCCATAGATAGGAGGTGATGGGAGGTGCTCCAGGTCGTTTTTACTCACATGCCCAAACACAATCCATCAGTTTCACATTCACATCAGCTCCATCGTCATCCCCAATTCAAACCCCTTCTCCATTTCCATTCAACCATCCCACCTGCCTACCTGCTTCCAGTTCACCCTCCCACCCCCATCCGGAACTCTATCAGCTCCATTTTTGTCCATCCCGACCCCAATGGCTTCAGCGCCATGCCCCCCCCCCCCCCCAAACCCCC
>NW_005371360.1:1287360-1292706 GCF_000412655.1 Myotis brandtii
GAGGTGCTCCAGGTCGTTTTTACTCACATGCCCAAACACAATCTATCAGTTTCACATTCACATCAGCTCCATCGTCATCCCCAATTCAAACCCCTTCTCCATTTCCATTCAACCATCCCACCTGCCTACCTGCTTCCAGTTCACCCTCCCACCCCCATCCGGAACTCTATCAGCTCCATTTTTGTCCATCCCGACCCCAATGGCTTCAGCGCCATGCCCCCCCCCCCAAGACCTGCATGTACACCTTGGCACGGTCCAGGGGGGCCATGCCAGTGCGAGACACTGCCCCAGCCGTGGCTCCTGAGAGCAGAAACTTCCACAAGGCTCCCATGTTATCCACTTCCAGGGCATCCATGGGCACCATCAACTGCTCTCCTGTGTCAAGAACCTGCAGGGCAGACCCAGCTGCTGCCCATGCTCAGCCAGGTTGGAACCAGACACATCTCCAGAACCCCCTCCTGGCGAAAGGCCCACCCAGTCCTCACGGCTTCAAGATGAAATTCTAGGTCTGCTTGGAGGGAAGTGGGCCATGTAGAGGGGTGGGCAGTGTGGCTTTCTCCCTGCAATGTTCTGGCTGGAGATACTGAGTGACCTGTATCTCACCTGCTGTGATATGAGGTGCTCCAGGTCGTTTTTACTCACATGCCCAAACACATGTCCATACACGTGAGTATAGCCTGGGTTCCAGAAGACAGGTAGGGGTGGGGACGGTGGTAGAGGTGGGGGTGAAGCTTTGGTGAATAAGGCCTTGACCCTCTTAAATAGGGTCTGGATCCTTGAGCAAGGGTTCTGGGCTTCCTCAGGTTTCACAACCATGGCAGCGAGAGAGTCAGGACATTGAGGTTCAGATGCCTGGCAAGAGATTTGCCTACCAGCAATCATGTGGGAGGTTGTAAATTTGCCTAGTAAATTTGGGTCCCGGGGATAATGAGGTCACAGAGGCCCTTGTGACCTAGCTGGATATGGTGGACAGACTGAGGGTCTCCCCTCACTCTGCTCACCCCTCTAAACCTGTGAATGTGTTATGTTACATGAGAGGGGGGAGGGTGTTATGTTTGCAAATGGAATTTAGGTTACTAACCAACTGATAGGGGGCTGGACAGATAATTCTGGATCAACCAAATGGGCCCAAGGTACTCTCGTGAGTCCTTAAACAGGGAAGAGGGAGCCAGAACAGTTGGTGTTGGAGTCATACATTGTGAGAAAGACTTCAGGGCCATCGCTGGCTTTGAGGATGGAGGGAGGGCCACCAGCCATGGAATGCAGGTGACCTTTAGAAGCTGGAAAATGCCTTGGAGGCTCCAGAAGGAGCCAGCCCTGACGACAGCTTAATTTTAGCCCAGAGAGATCCATGTCATGTTTCTGCCCTCCAATATAATTCATTGGTGTTGTTTTAAGCCACCAGGTTTGGCATCATTTGTTACAGCAGCCATAGGAAACTACTACAGGGTTTCATTGTCATGGCAACAGGAGATGAAAGTGAGAGAGAATGGGACAGCTCTGGAGTTTGGGGGAGAGAGACACAGTTGATCCCCGCAAAAGACAGGAATAGGTTTGGAGTTAGGAAGACCTGAGTTTGAATCTCACCTCTACACTTGTTGCTGTGTGACTTTGGAGTACCCGCCTTACTTCTCTGAGCGTCAGTTTCCCCATCTGGAAATGGGAAGTAATGATAAACTCTACTAGATAGTGTTGTCAGTAGGATCCAACAAGAGTCTTCACTGAGGGCATCTCCATCCTCCCCCAAAACACCCTTTATTTTGTAGGTGGGGAAACTGAGGCTTAGAAAGAGAAGCTTGTCTGGTGTCACACTGCATGTCAGTTGCAGAGCCTCCTAAATCCCAGCCATAGCATCACGGGATATAAGGATGCAGACACGCCGAAACCGGTTTGGCTCAGTGGATAGAGGGTCGGCCTGCGGACTGAAAGGTCCCAGGTTCGATTCCGGTCAAGGGCATGTACCTGGGTTGCGGGCACATCCCCAGTAGATGTGCAGGAGGCAGCTGATCGATGTTTCTCTCTCATCGATGTTTCTAACTCTCTATCTCTCTCCAGTTGCAGAGCCTCCTAAATCCCAGCCATAGCGTCACGGGATATAAGGATGCAGACACGAAAATGGACGTTAACTGGTCCAATTAAATAAACTTAAAATGCTGACACTCTACGCAAGCATGGCGGTAGTAACACTGGCAATGCTAATTCCTTGTTGAAAGCTGTGTGTATTACATAACAATTTTTCTGGTGGCATGACTCCGAGATAGCAATATCCTTTGACCCACTCCTGGGAATTGATGCTAAGGACATAGTTCAAAAGAAGTAAAAATACAAAAGTTAGCAAGGTTTGATCCCTTATTTGAGTATGTGGAAAATCATATCTGTGGATGTGCGTATGTATCAGTGAGCTACTGCGACAGAATGAATTACCGCCCGCTCCCCCGCAACACACACACCCCACAGCAGCTTAAAATGCAAACAAGATAGTAGCTGCAGTTCACTTATAACCTAATCCTGGAAGTGATATACCGTCAATTCTGCTGTATCCTCTGGCCCAAACAAACTCACCTTGGTACAATGAGAGAAGGGATTATACAAGAATGCAAATACTAGAGGCAGAAGTCATTGGGGGATATCTTGGAGGGTGACTATCACGGTCCACACAGGAGAGTTTGGACATGTAAAGACAGGGAGAAAATGGAATGATGGGTCTACAAGCCAAGGAACACCAAGGTTTGCTGGCAGCCACCAGAAGCTGGAAGAGGCAAAGAAGGACCCTCCCCTGAAGTCTTCAGAGGGAGCATAAGCATGCCAACACCTCGATTTCTGACTTCTACCCTCTACAACTGTGAGAGAATAAAGTTCTGCTTTTGTACGTGTTTTTTAAAATGTCTTTATTGTTGAAAGTATTACAGATGCCCCCCTTTCCCCATCCCTCATGACCCCAAATTTCTGTTGTTTTTATTCATGATAGCCAAAAGGTGGCGAAAAGCCAAGTATCTACTGATGGGTGAATGGACCATCCAGACAATGGAATATTACTCAGCCTTCAAAAGGAAGTAAATTCTGACACATACTGCAACATAAATTCTGAGGACATTATGCTCAGTGAAATAACCCGACAAAAAGGACACATACTGTGTGATTCCCCTCACAGGAAGTCCCTAGAGTCAGATTCAGAGATAGGAAGTAGATGGTGGGAGCCAGGGGCCGGGGGAAGGGGAGTTAGTGTGTGATGGGGACAGAGTGTCAATTTGGGAAGGTAAGAAAGTTCCGGGGATGGATGGTGGGGATGGTTGCACAACAATGTGAATGTACTTAATACCACTGAACTGTACACCTAAACATGATTAAAATGGTGTGCTCGCGTTAGCAGCACAGGTACTAAAACTGGAATGATAGAGATTAGCATGGCCCCAGGCACAAGGATGACACACAGACTCATGAAGCAGTCTATATATTTTTAAAAAATGATTAAAATGGTAAATTTTATGTTAGGTGTATTTTACCACAATACAAATATATCCATCAAAAATGTGTTGTTTTAAGCCCCATTTGTGGTAACTTGTTATGACAGCCCCGGGAAACGAATACACTTGTGTACTTAGGAACAATACGAAAACAATTAGAAGGGTTCCTGCACCTGGACTTCTCCTTGCCCCACTTCACAGATGTGGAAGCTGAGGCTCAGCGGAGTCATTTCTTGGTCTCCTTCAGCTGTGAGTGATGGAAGATGGTCCATGTCCTTTTCCTGTGGGTAGTTTGAGGGTGCCCCACCTCCACCCGCCCCTTTCAGTAAAAACCACAATGAAAAGAGCTTAGAAATGTATTCCTTTTGTTCTTTTGCTTTGAAATAACACATACAGGCAGGGATGTGGGGCATGGCATAGGTGGGGAGAGGTGGAAGTCTTGGGGAGGTCCTTTACCCGTCACAAACAGTGGTTCCTCTTCTGTAGTCCTTTAATGGGGTTCTCCAAGGACTTGGGAGGAGTGGAGGAAGGGGTCCCCCAATTAAGAATCCAACCATAAAGTGCAGAATGTATATGGGGGTGTTGGGGCTTGGGGTGGGGTGAGGGAATGTCTGCTCCTCTCCATAGGAAAGTAGACCTGGAATGAGTTCTGGGGGTTTGGTTCGTTTTGCATGATCCGAAGGATGGTCTGTGTAGACAAACCTGCTCTTGGCTTCCACCTCTGAAGCCTGAGGAGAGGCTTGTAGTGCTGAGGCTGGGGGAGGTCCCCTTAATGTGTCCCCCACCTCAGATTGCCTCACTGCCAGCCCCCAAGAAAGAGCAGTGGGACCCTCCAGAGGACCCAGGCTCTGGGAGTTATCGGCTCATAAGGTGGGGAGTGGAAGACGCTGAAGAGGGTTAGGGGGAACGTTGGAGGGAGCAGTGTCCTCATAGGGCCCAGAGGTATAGCCATGCTGGGGAAGTGGGGGGATCCAGTGTCTGTGCAAGGCGTGAGAGGGGCATCGAGCCATATCAGGACATTGAATAAGTCCCATGGGTTTTCTGGAGCCAGGAGGCCAGGACGTGGGGCTCCTACAGGCTCCCAGGTCCGTGTTGTGGTGGGGAAGGTCTCTGGGCTCTCATGTGTGTCTGGGTGAGGGGCCATATGGAGCCATTTTGCTGTGATTAGCCTACCGGGATCTAGATGTGGGATCTGAGCCAGTGTCTGGGAGGATTCAGGTCAGAATCCAGGGGCTAAGGAGGTGGGATCCAGTGCCTGGGAGTGTCAGGGTCTGTTTCCTGTGGGTGGAATTTCAGTATCCAGGGCCTGCGTGAAGGGATTAGAGAGCCAACAGCTACGGTTGCCAGGACCCAGTGGCTCTGCCTCTGGGTTCTCATGACTGTGTTTTTAGGAGCCAGGAGCCGGTGTCTCAGGGCTTGTGGATCTGGAATCTGGTGGGCTGGGGGCTGAGGGTGTAGAGGTTTAAATGTAGGGATCTGGCAGTCAAAGCAGAGGGATCTGGGACCCAGTGAGGTAAAGGAAGTCAGGAATCCACTGGCCGGGAATAGGGGATCTAGGATCCAGTAGTGGGGGCCCCAGGATCTGGGCGTCACATGGCCAGGAGCTGGTGGCTGAGGTTTCTTAATATTCAGGATCCAGTGGCCAAGCTTGGGAATCCAGGGATTGGAGCGTGGAGATCTGGGATCTGCCAATGGGGCTGGGGATCTGGGATCTAGTGCTGTAGGAAGACACTGGATCTGGTGCCTGAGGGAGCTGGGGTCTGGGTGCTTAGATATAGGGATATGTGCTCCTGTGGTTAGGGTTTCAAGATTCATTAGATGAGTTGTGGGGGATCCAGTGGTTAAGACATGGAGGTCTAGGACCCAGTGTGTGTGTGTGTGT
>NW_005371360.1:1292746-1300619 GCF_000412655.1 Myotis brandtii
CAAGGGAGACAGGGAAATATGAAACCCAGTAGGTAGGATGTGGGATGCAGGACCCAGTGGATGAAGTACAGGGATCCTGTGGTTTGAGTGGGATCCATTGGCTGGGCCATCAGTCTCCAGTGGTTGAGGTGTAGGGGTCGTCATGATTGAGGCGAGGAATCTTAGTGAGGGTGGCTCTGGGTCCCTCACCTGGACGTGACCCCCAGAGCCTGCTTCATGTTCTCGTAGACCACATAGGAGATGCTCACAGCTGGGATAACCTTCATGAAGTTGGGGGCGATGCCCCTGTAGAGGCCTGGTATGCCCTCCTGGGACAGGATGTGACGGAACAGACCCAGCATGGAGAGCTGGGGGGCGCCCTCGATGGAGGCTGGGAGGGGTAGGGGCCAGGTCAGGTCAAAGGTCCTCCTCTCCCTTCCCCCTCCCACCCCTCAGGGCTGGGTCAGGTGGCAGTTACAGCAGGATAAAGGAAGGTTAGACTAACAGCAGGACCTACCACTCAAGAGTCGGGACTTCTACTGGCCTTGGAATGGACTGTTCACCTTTTCACTTCAATCTGGAGGGCCCAAGTTTGGGGACTATTCAAAACAGAGTAGGTATGAGTGTGTGTAGTGGGAGAGGGCACAGTAGTGTCCTCTTCCTGGAATGATTCGCACCCGCTTCTCCCAGCTAACTCATCCTTGCAACCTCCATTCTAAAGCCAGTTCTTCATGGAAGCCCTCCTGGGCACCCCAGTCTAAGTCAGGCTCCTTTTCCCCTTTATTCAACCCTAAATCCATACTCAATTGTGGAATGGCTCATTCGGCATCTTTCTTCCTCTCCAGCCTGTGAACTACATCTGTCTTATGCCCTGATAATCCTTCAGCGAAAATCATGGGACACAAACGCTAACATTTTCTAGGAAATTCTCAAAATAGATTCAGGGATAGTAGGGGAATCAAGGAAAGAACCCATGAAAGAAAAATACAGAGAAACACAAGATGATAACCAGCCTGGCCCTGCCCCTCCTTACCCCGTTCCTCACCTTTCCTCATTAACCCAGCCTTGCAAATTAGATCTCGAATTACCAGCCCAAATATGCTGAAGTCTACCAAGTGACCTCCCAGCTAAGATTGCTAGGGCCCTTCCACTACTCGTTGCATCCGCTCTCCTAGTTAGGGCAAAGGGCTCCCATTCCATGGTCACAAATGGGTACACTGAGGCCCAGAGAAAGGTTGGGAATTGGTTGGGCCATTCAAATCCAGGAGTATTCCAGCCTGGGATTCTACCTACCCAGGAGGAAGAGCTGGGGAAGTGGAGGTGGGACCCAAATTGTGAGACCTTCCCACCCATCCTCCCACCCAGGCCTCACCTTGGGCCTGCATACGGGTCCGGACCAGGGCCAGGGGGTAACTGGCTATCTGGCCACAAGTGCTGGAGATAGTGCCACAGGCCAGGAGCACGAGGATGCCAGGGTCAGCCGAGTCATGGCTATATTGCTGGAGCCACTGGTTCTTCAGGGTCTGGGGTGAAGAGGGGAATAGGGTGGGTTGAAGGTGGGTGACACTAGGACCTTGGCTTCAGAGACCTCGCTATATCCCATGACAGCTAGTTCAGCACTTTGTACCCCTAAATGCAACACAATCATTTTACCTGCACCTTCTCACTCATTCCCCACCTCTACCCTCTATGGTATATGGAATGATGGCCCCCCTAGTCCCTGGATCATGTGAATATGGAATCTTACATGGCAAAAAGAATTTTGCAATGGGATTAAGTTAAGGACCTTGAGATGAGAGATGATCCTAGAGTATTCAGGTTGGTTCAATGTGATCACAAGGGTCCTTATAAGAGTCAGAGAAGCTCTGGCCAGTGTGACTCAGTTGGTTGATGTTGTTTCGTGCACCGAAAGTTTGCCAGTTCGATTCCCAGTCAGGGCACATGCCCAGGCTGTGGGCTTGATCCCCAGTAGGGGGCATGCAGGAGGCAGCCAACTGATGTTCTGCTCTCACATCGATGTTTCTCTCCCTCTCCTTAGACATTCCCAGACCTGCCTTTTTGTCCACTGCTACTTTTGATTACATAGCCTGCTTTATTATCTTCTGTGAGTGCATCAGGATCTAAAATTACTTATTTGCTGGTTGACTTTGACTGGCTTCCTAGTTTGTTGAAGTGGTTTCCAGGAGGGCAAGGGCTGTGTTGTTCTCGTTTGATACAGCAGCCTGCCCAGTGCCCAGCAAATATGGGGTCCCGACTATCATGTGTCCTGAGACCCCGGAAGGCTGAACTGCAGGGGTAAGTGAAAGAGTGAGGCTATCTAATGCCTGAAAGGGTTCCCCAGGGTCCCCAGATCCATGGTGCTTCTCTACCCCAGGATTGTCTCCCCTGGTTCTGGAGTTCAACTGAGTCAGCCCCACAGGAATGGGTGGCCCGTGGGCAGATCCCAGAGGGAAGAAGAAAGGAGAGAGGGGCGGGCTGCCCACAGACCTCGTAGACGGCCAGGTCGATGCCCGCGTAGGGAATGATGCCCAGCACGTTGGGCAGGTAGCCATGGTAGAAGGCACGGGGCCCTTCTCGCTCCATGATCCGCCATGCACAGTCCAACAGCCCCTTGTACTGGCCCGTCCGGCGAAGGGTCAACCGTGTCTTTAGTACCTGGGGAGAACCCGGTTATCCCTGGAAAGTTGCCTCTGGAATCACTACACCCAGGAAGGAAGACACCTATAAATAGCTACTCCTGGAAGGAGATACCCTGAGAATAAGTGAATTTAAAAAACCGCTTTATCTAGAATCTTCTGGTATCTCTAATCTCCATACTTAAAAATGGTTACATGTGGCAGCCACTGCTAACAGTCTTCCAATATCATGGTCCCTTCTCCCTTAATAAAAGAAACCATAATTTTCAGGAAATTATGGTCCATAGCCTTTAGAAATAAAGACTACATTTCTCAGTTTCCCTAGGCGTAGGGCCATGTGATTAAGCCCTAGCCAATGAAACAGAAGCAGAAGGAGAAGAGGTATGCGTAACTTTCAAAAAGCATCCTTAAAGGCAGGGAGATGTTCTTTTCTCTGTCTATTCTTCCTTCTTGGCTGGAATGTGGATGTGATGACTGGAACAAGAAGTCATTTTTGTCCGCAAGGTGGATGCTACATGCGGAGGTGGTGGAACAAGATAGTGGGAAGGAGCCTGGGTCTCTAACACTTTGAAGCCACATGCCAGCACTGAACTGCTCACCGTTAGACTTTGCTTATGTGATTTGTGTTTTCCATCACTCAGAATCCTACCTGACGCACTACACAACCTAAAACCTACAATGATTTCTCTGAAAACAGGTTTACCTAGAAATGATACCCTTGGGAACAAGCATTTTGGAAATCAACATCCTTAGAAGAGGTATGTCCATAAATGGCTTCTCCCACAATGGCCGTCTAAACAGTTACAACCAACACCACCATCCCCAGAAGTCACATCTCAAATTGCGGTTCCCAGGGAGGCTAGACATGAAACAGCACTGCTGTAACGGGCTACAGTCTGAGTCAGGGAGAGGCAACATTACAATCCCAATGCTTATCACACCATGAAGAGAAATGATGATTGCAGGCCTCCCCACCCTGCAATGGGGCCTCAGTCAGGGTCCCCCCCTTCTCACCTCCATGGGGTAAATGATGGTTTGGGCTGTAGCACCAGCCAAGGATCCAGCCACAAAGCGCTCCTGCACATGCAGTGTCTCCTGCTGTCCCCGAATGGCCCGCTTGAACTGAGGGTGGGAGACACAGCGGTGGGCAGGACCTCAGGGGGTGAGCTTTCCATGCACTTGGACCGCCCCTTTACTGTCCTCCTGTCATGGGCATCATGCAGGGGAACAGATGTGCACTCCTGGGGACCTGCAGACATCCCCTGCCCCCAAGCCAATCCTCTGAATCCTAACTCATGCCTCCCCACAATTGCCCCCACCTGCTCATAGGCCATGAACTTGATAGCTGACTCAGGTGCAATCTTGAGCACATTGATCCCGTTGCCACGCCATAGAGAGCGCACGCCGCCCTCTTGGATCATGTTCCGTAGGCCCCCAAGGATGTTCAGCTGGTTGGTCTTGGAGGAATGGACCTATGCAGGGAGACTAGGTGACTTTGCAGTCCCTTCCAGGGGCCCAGGTCTCAGGAAGACGGTGCGTCTCTCCAGGGCCCCTTACCTGCATGAAGACCTTGAGGCGGTCCAGAGGGGCTGTGCCTGTCCGTGACACGGCGCCCGCCACTGCACCGGCCACCAGCTGCTTCCACCACATGCCGGTCAGCTTCTCCTGCTCTGAAAACTCATCAGGGATAGTCAGGCACTCGCCAATGTCCAGGACCTGAGGATGCAGGGGTGGAGAGATGTAACACAGCTCTAAACAGGGGTGTCTCCAAGAATCCTCAGACACCCAAACAGTCCATCAATGAATCTTGGAGATTCCCTACCAGATCCCACCAAAACATCCAAGTCAGTCATCTGTCTCCCATGTAAGATCCTAATATCCCTCCTTGGGGACTTTGACCAAATTCCATTGAAGGATTTGCCACATAAAGATCCCTCCAGAGTCAATCAGATCCCTCTGAAGGATCCCACTCAAGGGTCTCCCACATAAGGATTCCAGAAGATCCTTCCAGGGCCACACAAGATCCTACAGGGGACCTCTCAGATAAGGCGCCTCGCAGATCCCTCCCTAGGTCTCACCAAATCCCATAGGGATTTCTCCCACAGAGATAATCCCTCCTCTAGAGTCCTCCTATAAACTTCCCAACCAAGCCCCTCCATGAATCCCCTGATGAATTTCTGCACCTCCCAAGAAGATCTCACCATATCCCACAAATGGATCCCCTCCAAATGCATCAGTTCCTACCAGAAACACTGTTCAGGAATTCCCCCTCCCCAGGAAATGGCAATCTAGAGCACTCCTCCCAAATTCCCGTGGATCCCATTAGAACCTCTGGAGGCAGTGGCTTCTTGTCTTTTCAGCAGCAGAATCCTTAATTGAGGCATTTAAAAACCAGAAAGGGAGCTGCGTGGGTTGAGGGTAGGAGGCCAGGTGCCCTATTTGGTGAGCTCTTTCCTCCCTGCACTCCCAGTACCCACAGCCTGCTCCCAGAGGCCCCTCAGGAAGTCTCAAGGGCTCCAATCAGATTGCAGAGACCTCCCCAAATGGGTCCTCAGCCCCCCAGTTCTGGATGGAAGGAAAGAGGAGCCGAGTCTCATTCCTTGGCTGCTCCCAGTGGCTCCTCCTTCTAGAGCAGTGGTTCTCAACCTTCCTAATGCCGCGACCCTTTAATACAGTTCCTCATGTTGTGGTGACCCCCAACCATAAAATTATTTTCGTTGCTACTTCATAACTGTAATTTTGCTACTGTTATGAATTGTAATGTAAATATCTGATATGCAGGATGTATTTTCATTGTTACAAATTGAACATAATTAAAGCATAGTGATTAATCACAAAAACAATATGTAATTATATATGTGTTTTCCGATGGTCTTAGGCAACCCCTGTGAAAGGGTCGTTCGACCCCCAAAGGAGTCTGACCCGCAGGTTGAGAACCGCTGTTCTAGAGCATCCTGACCCAGCCCCTCCGTACCCTGGGGAGACCTGAGCTAGGCCCCCAGGGGAGGAGGAAAGCCACCCCCACCTCACCGTGGAATGCTTCCAGAAGTAGAGCACGTCTTCCATATTCTCCAATGAATGCAACAGGAAGTGGTCACGCCATTCCTGCCAGTCGATAGTCATAGTGCCGTCACGGTCCATGCTGGGGGGTGGGATAGAATCAGTGCCTGATGCTGGGGGGTGGGCTGGAGTGAGGCTCTGGTTGGATTTGGAGGCAGACCAAGCTCGACTGCACTGAGAGCTGGCCATTTTACAGTGGGGGAAACTGAGGCTCAGAGCAGTGAAGCAACTGGCCCAAGATGGACTTGACTCCAAAGCTCAACTTCTTAGCTCCGACCACCCTGGTACTTGGTCTAAGGCCCAGAGGCTCCAGGCAATCAAGGGATCTCAGGGGCCAGAGTTACCTGGGATTCTGGACCCCAACTACTCACCTGTGAAGAATTTTCTGTGCCTGCTCCAGAGAGATAGAAATGCCCAGAGCTTGGAAACTCTGCTGGATCTCAGAGACATCGATCTGACCTGGGAACCAAGGTGGGGAAGTGTGTGTGTGTGGGGGGGCCCTGGGGCCGAGGAGCAGGACAGTTTGAAATGGGAGTGGTTTAGCAAGACTGGGGATCCAGAAACCTGGGTGAAGTTTGTGGCAGGGTTGGAGAATCCCTGCCCTGCTGGGATCAGAGAAGTGGGACTGGGCAATGTTGGGGGATCCTCTGATCCATGAATAAATGAAGAGGTGAACGTCGGGGTAATTATGGGGCTCCCTGCACCACAGAGGATCAAGAGGTGATATTGGAGACCTAGAAGATACTATGGGGAGGAGGGTCTCTGTTCCATAGGGAATCCGGGAGCAACAGGGGGGCTCTTTGTCCCTTTAAAAAATCTAAGGGTAAATAATAGGGGTCTCACTCCAGGAAGAGAAGGTTTGATGGGCTGGCTGGGCCCCAAACCACCTACCTAGCTGGGGGTGAGGAGGGTTCTCAAAATAGCCTGTGAGTCATCAGGGAGAAGCGGGCCTTACCCCTCCTCCTGGCATCACCAGTTCTATGCCCATTGGCGTCTCCCTGGCTCCCACAGCCCCATCCCTGGGCCTTACCATCCTGATTCCGATCCAGACTGTGAAAAAGCAGCAGCAGGCGCTGTTCCCGCTCCTGCAGGTATTGGGTAAACTCTTCAAGGTCCAGCCCGCCATCTGGGTCAGCACCACCCTCTGGGGAGAGGCCCTGGCAGCGGGGAAGGAACAAAGGGAGCTCCAGGAGGCTGCTCCCCATCTGGAGAGGGCATAGCCAGCGTATGTCCCAGGAAGCCAGGGCCCCTGGTGCCTAGAGGACAGGGACAGGGGCATTCACCCCTCCCTCCGTCGGCTGGCTTGTCAGCAAGCTGTCCAAGGCCACAGTAGGGCTCTGGGGTGGATAGCGGTTGTCCAGTTTTGCCGGACAGCAAACTGAGGTTCTCCAAGGTCAAGGAACTCATTCAAGGTTACCGAGTTGGGAAGTGGGAGGTAGCACTGGGCTCTTGTCTCTGAAAGCCTGTCCTCCCAGCTGTCTTACAAAAACCTAGCCCTGTGGCAGTTTCAGCAGCTCCCCTTAGAGACAGCTCTGGGCAATGTGGGGCAAAGACAGGTCCAAGCTGAGCGGCTATAGGGCCGGTGCTTTCCGGCTGGAAGGTTGGACTGGAGGTGTCAGGATGCTATAGAGCCACCCCAGTAGCATCTGGGGCTACAGGTGTGGGGGACACCTGCATTGGCCCAGGGTCAAGTTCATGCTTTGATAGGTGCATTCCCGGAGGAGGTGGCCTCGGACAGGATCGGGTCCCTGGCTGGGACAGCCTGGGGCACAGAGCCAGGTCTGGGAAAGGGCAGGAATGTAAACAAAGAGGCTGGGGCAACTGGTGGGGAGGGCAGTGGTGGCCCAGAGGAGGGGGAAGGGGAGAGCGTGTCGCCGGGTGGGAGCAGGGTATGTCTTGGGCTGGGCAGAGTTGACCCGAGAGTGTGTTCGGGGCAGTGGGCAGGAAAGCAGACCAGACTCTATTCTCAGGAAGACATCCCCTGCCTCTGGGGGACGAGGGTGGGGACCCCAGCCGAACCGCAGGCTCCGGGCCACCCTAGCCCCGTTTAGAGCCCACTTGTTAGGCCCAGACACGGGTGGGCAAGGGGAAGGGAACAGAGCCGCCCAGGTTGGGCACAGGTGCTGGAGTCCTGCCACAGGCAGTTCCCGGCGGCTCCCGGCGCTCCATTCAGGGGCTCGGGTTACCCAGCGCCCGCG
>NW_005371360.1:1301030-1303655 GCF_000412655.1 Myotis brandtii
GTCGCCTTCCCGACCCTCTGGGGGAGGAGCCGGGGCGGAGCTGGGGGCGTGGGGAGGGTTGTCGGGGATGCTCGGGAATGGCACAGCCTAGGGCACAGCCTCGGGGTTCATTCCGGGAAGAGGGAAGAAGGGCCGGGTAGATCCGCGATCTCAGTTCTGTTTCCAGTGTGCCGCCTCCGCGTGCCTCAGTTTACCTTCTGCCCAAGGTGGCACGGTAGGGAGATATCAGGGGTTGGGCTCCGTCATCTCTTCCCACTGACCTCCCTCTCCTACCAAGGTCTCGTTTTCGCCAGACATGCTCAAGAACCAGCCCAACGCCATCTGGCCCTCCGTCTGCTCGCCGCTCACTGCACGTCCCCTCTCGGCCACAGAGACCGGGGAGCTCGGCGCGGCGCTGCCTCGCGTCCCTTCATGCCGCCCGCTCGCCTTCTTTCTCTGCCCCACTCAGACCGGGAAACGGAAGACCAACGCGCGGCGCAGCTGCAAAGTCCATTTCCTATTCGCCAAACCGCGGGCGCCTTGCCCGCCGGGCCCGCCTTGCCCACCCACCCCGGGCAGCCTCGGGCTCCGCCTCCCCGGGCTCGCCCTGTAGTCTTTCGGGGCCGAATGCTCTCTCCTGACCAGCCTAGGGTGGGGGTGCGGGGGGAGGGGGTCTCAGTGTCCCAGGCGCGGCTGGGGACCTGCACCGGGTGGCGGAGCACAGTAGGCGGGGCCCCAGCCAGTCGTGCCCACGGCAGCTGCTGAATGTCCCTCCCACTGGTTTCGGGCGCAGTTTCGCTATTTATCATTAGGGGGCGGGTCGCCCAGATCACTAGACAGCGGATAATAATAACAGCTCACACGGACACAGAGCGTTGTTCATGCCAGGCCTTTTACTCACCTCTCGGGTCGTCCCCGCCAAGCCCTATGAGGCAGGTGGGACTGGCTTTCCCACTTCCCGGGTGAGGAAACAGGAGACTCTGGCGCTCTCCCCAGTCCAGTGCCCAGTAAGGGCACAGCAGGAATTTATCCAGACCTGGGATCCTTACCCATCACTCTATACCCTAAAAGGGATTAACTTGCCCGTGAACATCCCTCTTCACCCTAGAGTCCCCAAGAGGAGGTCGTCTTATTAACGTCGTTCTTTATCCAAAGATGCAGCCATAAGGACTGGTTTCCACTCAGCTTCTGCCCCAACAGGTGCGTCTCAGACCAACAAGCCTCTTAGAGATGCTTTTATGTAAAGGTGGTCCTTGCAGGTGCCCTTCATCATGGGGGTTACAGATGTTTCCCACGGAGATACCCCAAACAGGTATTTTCTCAGCTACATCCTGACAGGTGGGCCTCAATACACACACACCTCTGTCCTGCTGCCCCCCCCCCCCGCAGGTGCTTCAATGTGGCTGTGCCTCCTACAGATCTCAGGTCTTTCTCTCATGTGAGCTCAATTCTATGCAGATGTTCCTCATACAAGACTACAGTGGGGCCTTGACTTACGAGTGTCCCGACTAACGAGTTTTTTTGAGATACCAGCTGTCTCTCGGCCGATTTTTTTGCATTGAGTTGATAGAGTAATTTGAGTTAACGAGCTCCTTAACGAGCTCTGTCTCGGAACGAATTAAACTCGTAAGTCAAGGCCCCACTGTACTTCCTTCACCTCACAGGTATGCTTCTCAGCAGAAATCCGCCCAGGAATGCGTTATACAGCGTCCCCACCCGCACGGGTGTTTTCGTGTTAAGTATACCCCCGTATGGGTCTGTTTCCGTATAACTGAGTCCCATACAGGTGTACTTAAGTGCAGGTGTGTCTCATACCGGTCTTGCCAATACATCTCCACACAGAAATTCCTTATCCAAGTGTTGTTCATTCCAGAGGTGAGCCATGCAGCCGCGTCCTCAAAACCGTGCGCCGGAACGCCTCAGCCAGGTGTTGGTTACAATACAGCTGTTCTACACAGCTGTTTTCCACACAGGTGTGCTTCTGGCCAGCTATACGCCAAATGGGTGTGCTTCAATGCAGATGTCGCCCACAGGTGTGTTTCTTACCTGTCCTTGCCAATGTCTTTTCTACAGGCTCGCCCCCATGCAGGTATGTACCACGCAGGTGTTTTTTCATGAGGGACGCCCCATCTGGGTCGGCCCCAAACAGGAGTGCCTCATGCCACCGTGTCTCCATGCCTCGTGTGTCTCCACACCTGTGCGGTCTTACAGACGTCACCGCAATCCACGTGGGAGTTTCCTCTTGCACTTCCGCGCTTCCGCTCCTCTTACTTTCCCGCATTACAGGATTGGGTTCCCGTTACAGGTGCGCACGCGGCGCGGCCCCACCTCCCGCCTGGCTCCGCCCCCTCATCTC
The DNA here is from genome assembly GCF_000412655.1 of Myotis brandtii. Taxonomy (NCBI): domain Eukaryota; kingdom Metazoa; phylum Chordata; class Mammalia; order Chiroptera; family Vespertilionidae; genus Myotis; species Myotis brandtii. The sequence goes on from NW_005371360.1 coordinate 1,303,366, forward strand.
GTTCAGGTGCACAAGCCGGAAGTGCGCTCCCCTCCCAGGTGAGTGACTAAACTTTCCGGGTCACGTGAGCGGGAGGAGCCGGTGTGGTCCGGCCGAGCAACCGAGGGACGCACGGAGGGATCGAGCGAGGAAAGCAGACCGGGAACCTGAGTGAGATCAAAGACGCCCGGGCCAGGTAGGGAGGCAGGTCGCGCCGCCCCCCTCTCCCTACTCCCTTCCCTTTCCAGAGCCTAGGAATGCACTTCCCCGAGTTAATTTTTAATCTCTGACCTCTGGCGGCGGGGCACGGC
>NW_005371360.1:1303826-1312483 GCF_000412655.1 Myotis brandtii
CCTGGCGGGGGGCGCCCCTCCCTGGGCCTGCGCCGGGGTCAAGCCTCCTCCCCCACGCCCTGGCCTTTCTCCGTCTCCCGCCCGCAGGTGCCAAGTCGTAAGTACCTCTGGCCCGAGATGCGGTAGGAGCGGCGCGCAAGAAGCCCTGTCCCTGGTGCCACCAGCCTATCTCCCCAGGCCCATGGCGAGCCCCAGCCTGGGGCTGCTCCTGGCGCTCGGCCTTACCGGCAGGGGCGCTGGGGACCCGGGACACCGAGAGGTCAAGAACTGGGGAGCGGGCATGGAGTGCCTTGGGGGCAGCAGTCTACAAGGTCAGGGCTGGGGATTTTGAATTCCTAAGTCCTTCCTTGGACGGGTCGCAGTTGGTCTAGAATTCCTGAGTTCCTGATTGGGGTGGAATTATGAGCTGGAGGCAGAGGAGGCCTGCATATCTGAGTCTCTGTGGTTGAGGTGTTTTGGGCTGTCTGGGAGCCTGGAGGAGGCCTGCCTGCCTGGGGCTCTGAGTCCAGGATGACCACCAGGCTGGCCATATGGGTGGACCCAGCCATTCAGTTCTTCCAGTTTCAAGAGCCTGGGGTGGGGATGGGGGTGGGAGTGGAATCAAATAGATACTCCAGGGAAAAGCAGGATCTGTCCAGATCTTTCAGAGCCAAGAAAAGGCCAGGTAGGTGGGGGAGGGGAGAGGAGGGGACAGTTGGGCTTTGACACCATCTTGTCATAGCCCCCAACTCAGCGCTAACTGCAAACTACTGTGGGTGGATTCTTCACTGCTGGGCTCCACTGGGCTGAGGGTGGCCAGAGTAGCAGTACAGCTGGCCTGGCTCCGACATGCAGAGCACCCACAGTCAGAAGAGCAGAGTTCTAACGGGGGTGGGGGTGGGGGGTGAGGGCAGGGGAAATCCCCAAGGAAGGGGGCAGATGTGCCAGGATGGGAGTGATAGATGGAGCTTCATTTATTCTCTCTACCACTTCCTCACAGCATTGGACCCCACTGCATACGAGAATAGCACCACTACCACCCCATACCCCAGCTTCAATGGGGCCCTGGTGAGTTGGGGGGTATATATGGCATGAGGGCAGCAGGGATTCTATTCAGGATGCTATCCACAAGTAGCAGGTGGAGGGGCCTAGATCCCCAGAGGTGGCAGGCCAGGATGGGGGTTGGCATTGGAGAACCCCAAGTGTGAGAGATCAGAATATCAACATGACAATTAGGGAGAGCCAGGGGCCCAGACTGGGGAGACCCAGAACCTCGGGAAGGGAGTGGATGGTGGCACGTGCAGTGGGTCAGGAGCCCTACAGGCCTCTTGGGAGGAGGGGGGGAATAGCTAGGAACCCAGATGTGATGGGTGCTTGGAAGGGGGACCCTAGACATGGCAGGTGTGAGGGACTGGGAGCCCCAAATGTGATAGATGGGGATCAGGTGGAAGAACCAGATCACCAAAAGGAGCAGGGGTGTGTGGGGGGATTAGGAACCCGGGATGCTTCTAAGGTGGGGGCGGACAGGATCCCCAGATTCAGGGAAGTCACACCTGTCTCCTGTCTCGCAGTCTAAGGAGGCCACCACTGCCATCATCGTGGTCTTCTCCCTCTTGGCTGCCCTGCTTCTGGCTGTGGGGCTGGTGCTGCTGGTGCGGAAACTGCGGGAGAAGCGGCAGACAGAAGGCACCTACCGGCCCAGCAGTGAGGAGCAGGTGGGTGCCCGAGCGCCACCACCCCCCAACCTCAAGCTGCCTCCTGAGGAGCGGCTCATCTGAACGCTGGGGTCCGCCACAACCACCACCACTACCCAGGACTGCCTAGCACCTGCTCCCACACAGCATCCACCACCGAGACACGAGCCCACGATGGCTCAGTTGGACTTTGGGGCCATGGGGCACCTGCCGGGTGGGCTCTGCGAAGCATGTCGCCTCTGCATGACTCTGCCTGCAATTGGGGGTGCCGGTGCTAGGGACCCGCCTTTCTGCTTGCTGCACCGTCTCCACACAGGCCCGACAACCCCCCTCTCCTTTCCTTTCAGTTCTCCCACGCAACCGAGGCCCAGGCTCCCCAGGACTCCAAGGAGAAAGTGCAGGGGTGCCTGCCCATCTAGGTCCCCTTCCTCTCTTCATCTCCCTCCCTTGCTGTGTGACCTTGGGGGAAGGCTGATCCCTCTCTGAGCCTTCAAAACCTGGGCTTAAGAATAGAAGGGGAAAAGGTGCTTCAAAACTCTGCCCCTGAGGGCAAGGGAGGGTGGGGATGCTGACATTTTATATATATATATATATGTGTAAAATTGGTAGTGAGATATAATAAAACTTTTTTTTGAACTGGTGGAGGCAGAAATTAGCCTAGATGGAGGAGGTAAATGCAGGGCTCATAGGCCGTGGAGGATGAATTGCAAGGTTTTGAGGATCTTAGGGGCTGGGAGGGTTTCCTGGAAGGGAGGCTTTTCACTACCATTTGGAGCCAGCAGGAGGCTGCCCCAGTGGGGAAGGTGGTGGATGGGATGGGTTTAGGAGCAGAGAGAGGGCCCCCAGGTAAACTCACCAGGAAAAACCAGCTTTGGGCTCTTGAGACTTTATTGAGGGAATGGCATCTCCTCCAGATGCCTGGTCCTTAACCTTCAAAACACTTTTTAAGCTCAGCAACTCTGGGCCGGTTCCTGGCCTGGGGCTCCTGCCGGTTGCTAGCGGGCACAGCAGGGGCTCTGGGGCTCTCTGGGAAACCGAGATCTGAGGTAGAGTCAAAGGTTGGAGATGTCCAGGTGATATCTGAGTTGGGCTTTGTGGGTAGCAGAGGTTGGGGGCTCTCTGGAGGGCTGGGATGGGTGGGCACTGTGGAGAGCTGGGAGCAGGAGCTCTTCTCGCCTCTGGGCTCTCCGGCGGCCTCGTGGAGAGGGGAGAGAGGTGGGGTTTGTTGATGGGGCTCTGTGAGAGAGGATTTGAGGTCCCCGCTGCTGCTTGGGTCTGCAGAAGCTGTTAACGATTGGGTTGAAGAAGTGATTTCTTGGCTGGCCTCTGAGAGAGTGAGGTTCTTTGAGGACCTGGTGGTATCCGGAGGCTGGGGGTTTTGTAGAGATGGCAGGCCGGCAGGCAGGGACTGGGAATGGGGTTCTGGGGGGTCCTCCTCATCTGGCTGCCACCTTTGTCTTCCTGGTAAGTTAGGCTGGATGGGGGGTGGGGAGATTAGCAAGTTGCTGGACTTTAGAGGGGGAGGGGGTGGCAAGTTGGGTGGGCAAGTGGGAGAGGACTGGAGGGCTCACCAGGCTGAGGCAGCTGTCCAAGTCCTCTCTGTGGCAGCAGTCTAAGCTCTGGCTGGGCCGCAGGCTGCCTGTCCTTGTGGCTCCCGTGCTCAGACTGTCTAGTATCTCACTCAACAAATCCAGTTCTTCCCCAGACCCCAGGAAGCTGCTGTCCAAAGCTTCCTCTGCCCAGGAGTCCTGGGTAGCCTCAGGGCTCAGAGGGGGTGTCCTGTGTGAGGTTAGGCAGCCTCAGATATCTGCCCCCAACCCCCAGCTCCAGTCTGGTGGCTCTGGCAGGTTTGAAATTTGGGGATCATCTTCCCCATTAGTTCTGGCCTCCCACTTACAATATTGCCCCCTCTCCTGCCTTTGAGCCTTACCTCTCCCCCAGGGACTCAGAAGGTCTCTCTTCCTGCCGGTGTCTCCTGCTGGGGCGAAGGGGCCGGTTCTGCAAAGGACAGGTTTGGAGGGGTGGGGCCCCAGGAGCTAGAGTCAGGGGAGCTGTGTGAAGGAGGGTGAGTGTGAAGCGGGCATCAGGTACTGGGGTACACGAGGAGGGAGGCAAGTTGTCTAGATGGAGATCGAGGATGGGTGGAGGACTTGGTGATAATTCCAGGTGTGTGTGTCGGGGTGGAGGCAGGGCATCTTACCTGTCCAAAGTGCTGGGTGATAGGCAGGCGCTGCTGCAGGTGATCTGAGCGACTGGTGAGGGAGAAAGCCCTGAGGGAGCCCCCCCTCTGCAGGCTAGAATCCCTATCCTAGGAAGAGGTTGGGTGAGCCAGGAGCCCATTTCTCCATTCCCCCCACCCCTTGGCCATTAACTTTACCTTGTACATCAGGAGGCTCTGCATTCCCTTCAAGCCACTCTTGGCCTATGGAGGAGCAAAAAAATAAATAAATAAATAAATAAATTAGATTTGAGGTGATTTGACATGGGACATTTGAGAACTCAGCCCCCTGTTCCCTAGAACAGTGGAGTCTGCCATCTATTCATGTTTATGTCTCACAAATGTATTCACAATTCCCCATGCATCACCTAAGGAGTCAATACACACTCTCGCCCCCTTGACTAATACAAAAGGACTATTCCTGGGGGAAAGAACCCCCAGATGAAATGGGGAGTGGCAAAAACAGAACATCATAAAAATGTGTCCGTGTTCAAAAGCCGAGTGAAGAATAAAATTGAATGTACAATTTGGAGCTGCAGAAGTGGGCCCCAGGAAACGGGCTTGGGAGAAAACCCCAAAAGGATAGAAGCGGGGTTTGCAGTGTCTGAGAAGGACAAAACAAACAAACAAACCCAATGAATCTTGGTTGCCAATTTTAAATAGGAAAGAAATCCTGACAAACATGAGAATAGTGAATGGAAAATGAAAGTGGGAAAAATTGTTAATGGTTTAACTGCTGATTCAGTTGATAAAAACGTGCACTTTAAATGTGGGGTTAAAATGTCCTCTGTCACCCCAGTAAACGGCCTGCCTAGCCCAGTCTCACCGAGCGGTACATGTTTCTGACGGTTGGTTGGGTCTTGGCCTTGACGGAATGCAGGAGGGCACCGCCACCTTTCTGGAGAGAGAGTGCCAAGGGAGAGAGGTGTGGGCATCTGGGGTTACCCCAGGATTGTGTGACCCCAGACAAGCCCTTCTCCCTTTCTGAGCCTCAATTTCTTCACCTCTATAAATGAGCAAAATGATGACCCTACTTGGGGACTGTTGTGGGATTAAATTAATCCAATAATAAACAAGACAGGTGTTCAATACCTTTAGGTTGTCTGCCCAGAGCTGGTAGGAGCGAAGGGTGCCTGGAATGAGGAGAGAGCGTGGTCATGGCAGGCATGCTCAGGCTGGGGGGGCTGCTGGGGGTAGGGACTCCAGGCTAGATTCAGGGCTCACCTGAGGAGGCCCCACTGCAGGTGATCTCCTGCTCAAACAGATCTGAGAACCCCTCTCCTGTGTTAAGCCTCTCCAGCCGGCCATCAATGAACTGGGGATGGGAGAAAGGATCAGAGTCACATCTGAATGCAAGGACTAGGAGTCCTCTCGCCCTCAGGAAGTAAAAGTCATTCCTGACCCGGCTAGGGGCCCACCCACAGGACCCAGGAGGTCTGGAGGCCACCTTTGGAAGCCAGAGGTCCAACCGCCTCCTATAGCCCCAGGTCAGGACCTGTTATCAGGGACCAGACCCCGCCCCTCACAGGGACCCGGAAGTTAGATTCTGCCACTTCGAACCGACCCACCTCTCAGTGACTCTGGAAGAGGTTGACCCCACCTTCAGGGACCCTAGAACCCACTCCCGCGCTGAAGGATCCTGGAGTCCAGCCCACTTTCCTCCAGGAACCCAGGAGTCCGATCCCGCTCCAGCCCCCTCCCAGGTACCCCAGAGTCCCGGCCCGCCTCCTCCTTCCTCCCAAAGGATGTGCGCATCTGGACACTCCCAGAACTTCCGAAGACGGCACGGACTCCCACCCTGATCCTGGAACTTGGTCCCACCCTTATTTCCCCAGGGCCCAAGGAATAGATTTTGTCCCTTAGGAAATCAGGACGGGAGCTCTCAACTTTAAGAAACCTAGTTCAGTTCTGTCTCCCCAATCTGAAGAGGGAGATTCCGCCAGACCGACTCTAGCCCCGCCCACAGTACCCAGGCGTGGCGTCCCTAACCCCGCCCCCCAGGTCCCAATCCCGCCCTTGGGCTCTGGCGCACCTGTTTGAACAGCTGCAGGTGCACAGCCCGCCGGTGGAAGGCCTGCAAGGGAGTCCCGGGCTTCTGGGCCAAGAAGTCTTCTTCACTGAAGGTCACAGGCTGGCCCTGGAAGAAGGATCCTCGTCCTGAGCTCCCGGAGGCTCTCCTGGACACCAGCTGCCTCCCTTACTCTACCATCTATCTATGTAGCAAATGTTGATTGAGCGCCTGCTGTATGCCTGCTCCTGTGCAGGACCTGGTGAGTCAAGGGGGGGATTTGGGCTTTTACCCAGAGGGAGGTAGGAGCCCTAGAGGGCAGAGGAGGGAGGAGACCTGACTTGGGTGCTCACAGGTGACTTCTGACTGCTTCAGGGAGGACAGACTATGAGGGTGAGGGTGGGAACCGGGGAGAGGGGACTCATCGGGGAGGCAAGCACACTTATCTAGGTGAGCAATAATGGGGACCAGTCCAGGGTGGAGACATGATGGGGAGAAATGGGCAGATTCCAGATGTGTTGTTAAGGCAGCCAACAGGAACATCAGATACTTAAATGATAGAACTTCCCCCTCCCTCAAGTTTTTATAGAATAGTGGGAAACTGAGGGAGGGGGTTGAAAGTTAGCAGATCAGAGTCCTGGGTTTAACACTCACCTACCACAGGACTTCTCCAAGCCTCAGTTTCTTTACATGTAAAATGGGACCATAATGGCACCTATCTCATAATACTGTCACGAGCATTAAATGAGATAGTAATAGTAGAACCTAGCATTTGAATACTCGTGATGTGCCAGGCACTATCCAAGCATTTTACTCACACCATCTGTTTGGGTGGGTACTATCTGGATCTCATTTTATAGATGAGCAAACAGAGGCATAGAGTAAACACTCTAAATGATATTATCTTCCAGGGTCCACTAGGCCTCCTCCTCAGCATCCCCCCTGCTCACCGGGCTGCAGATCAGCGCATCGCGGTACCCCCCAAAGAGCAGTGCCTGGGCTTTGAGGAAAAGACGGGACACCCCTTCTCCTGGGGCCAGCGCGACCTTTTTTAGCCTCAGCCTCAGCAGGGACACCTGGAGGACAAGGGAGCGGCGCTGAGCGGGTGGGTTTGGGGCCTCCCTCTCCCAGAAGCTGCGGGAGGGGTGATACTGACCACGTCGGGAGGCAGCGCCTGCACGTCGTCGAAGGGCGTCTCTAAGATATTGGAGTCCACGTTCATCATCACGACATCTTCCAGGCCTTTCTCCAGCACTCTCTGTGTTGGAGGGTGGTAGGGGGACCGCAGCTCAGAGTCCGAGGAACCCTGGCGGGGGAGGGTATCTGGGGATGCAGAGGGAGGAGAACTCCGCCCGTCCTTGCAGTCCATGGCCGCTCCCACTGACCTCTGTGAGACTGGCGTGGACTCCGATGAGGTAGGGCATGGGAGCGCTGCGGACGACCCGAGGGAGCAGGGTCATGCAGGCCCTACGCCCTGGTCCCCAGCCCCCAGGCCCTGCCCCTCCCTAGACTCCGCCCCTCACCAGCAGTAGTCCAGCAGGTGCGGCGGCAGTGTGGGGATCAGCACGTGCTCCCATTGCATGGGGTACAGGAGGGCACAGGACGCGTGGACGCACGAGGTCAGCTGGGGACGGGTGGGTACTGTGGATTCAGGGCCTGGACCCCCAGCTTCAAGAACCCTCTCTGGGGTGGTTCAAGAACCCTCTCGCAGCTCCATTTCCCACCCACCTCACCTTACCCACCCGCTGCTGGGTAAGAGGTGAAAAGTCACACCCCTTTAGGAAGCAGGTGGAGACCTAGAATTTGGCAAATTACAGTGCTTGGAGCAGGTGGCGCCAGGAAAGACAGGTCAGGTAAGAGGTGCTCACTCAGGGGGAGGGGCTTCGAGTGGCCTACGATTCAGGGCAAGTCCTAGGGTTCGGGGCTAATATGCAACCCTCCGGGATCCCTCTTCTTAGGGGTAGAGCTGTGACTAAGCCCACTAGCTTAGGGGTCAATACAAACTTGTTGTCCCAACAAGGCGGAGCTAACAGTCGCCCTAGCCCCGCCTCTAGGGGTGGAGCCACGACTCAGCTCCACTGACCCTACCCTAAAGAGGCGGAGCTAAAATTTACCTTCCTTGGTCCTGCCCTAGGGGTTCAGCCTCCACGACCACCCTCCCTGCCCTTAGGGGCCGAGCTGGAATTTAGCGCTCCCGGACCTCGCCCTCCAGAGGGGCGGAGCCAGTGGGTGGAATCTGGACTCCGCATTCCCAAAGAGGAGCTTGCAAACGGCAGCTAGACGCTACCACGCTGACTCCCCCCACCAGAGTGGAGCCAGCGTTCAGCTCAACCCTGACCTTCACAGGGGCAGAGCCAGGACTTTGCCCTCGGGTGACGCCGGGTGAGGTTAGAGTAGGAATCCGCCCCCGTCGTCCCGCCCCCAGGGACGAAGCCCGGTCCCGGCCCCTCCCGGCCCGGCTGGCCCCTGCCTCACGGTGCTCAGCTTGCTGGCGGTGAGCAGGACCCTCCGCTCGGCCAGGAGCGCCGCGAACAGCCCCACGATGTTCTCATCGGTCACCGCCACCACCAGCTCGGTTAGGTTCCTCTGAGGGACAGAGAGGAGCGCTGGGCGCCAGGGACGACAGGATCTGGCAGTCCCCGCGGGTTTCGGGACCTCTTCCCGCCCCCTCGGAGGAGTCCACTCACGTTCTCCGGAATGGATGGCAGGCGGCCGGAGTCAGGGGCCACGAAATAGGAAAGCTGGTGGTGGTGGTGGG
>NW_005371360.1:1312570-1318198 GCF_000412655.1 Myotis brandtii
TAATCAGGGGTTGGCTTCACCTGGGAGCCCAACCTTCCAGGATCCCCAGCCCTGCTCACCGGCCTGATGTTCCCGGGGGCTGGGGGCATCCTGCCGGGCACACTGGGGATCGTCACTCCGCTGCCCTGAGGGAGACGTGTGTTTGTGTGGTCCTCAGAGCTGGGGGGCTGCCTCCCCATCCACCTGGGGTCCCATACCCGGGGGTTCGGAGCTACTCACCAGCTCCACGGAGGCCTGGGTCTCTGGCAGGGTCCACTGCAGCAGGTTTAGAAGTTCCTCGACCTCCGAGACCTGGTGGGGGTGAGGTGTCTGAGTCAAAACCTAGCCGGTTTGGCTCTGTGGATAGAGCGTTGGCCTGCGGACTGAAGGGTCTTGGGTTCCGGGTTCGAGTCTGGTCTAGGGCACATGTCCGGGTTGCAGGCTCAATCGCTAGTGGCGGGGGGAGGGGGCGTGCAGGAGGCAGCCAATCAATGATTCTCTCTCATCATTGATGTTTCTATCTCTCCTCCCTTTCTCTCTGAAATCAATAAAAATATATTTTTTTTAAAAAGAGAAGAAAAGGTAGGTTGGGGATTCTGAAGGTCTTGGCTCAAGCTGGGTGTTCTGAGAGGAGCCCAGGGCTCCCGTCTGGCCTGTGAGTTCTGAGCAGGGCTGGGGGCTTGTGGGGTGGGGGGCCTATGGTTCCCGCGGAATGGGCTGGGGGCGGGGGGCTGGTCTCACTTGGTCCTGAGCCAGGAGGTCTCCCACGGTGTTCAGCAGCTTGTAGAACACCTCAAACCAGGGATGGTGGCTGTAGAGAGAAGAAGCGGGTTCCATGAAGTGCTCCTAGGTCGAGGCTCTCCCCCAACCCCTGCCCCATAGTTCACACCTGAGGATGCAAAGACAACTGTGGGCACCGGCCCTTAGGCGGCAGAAACCAAATCTACGGGTGCCGGTCAGGTCCGTGAGGGCGAAGGTGAAATGCTGTACCGCAGGGCTGGGAGGCTCCCTGGAGGTGGAAAATGCTCAGAGACTGGGTCCCAGCTCCTTCACCGCCCCCAACCCCGCCCCAAGTGCTCCTAGTACTGTGTCCATCATCTGGGGCCTAGTTGTTAGGGCCCCTGATTCCCTGGGTGTCTGAGTCCTTAGGTCTCCAGGTCGCTGGCTGTCTGCTTTCTTCCATACCTTTCCACATCAAAAGGGAAGCAGAATTTAGGCACCATTTGCATAGCTTCCTGGGGGTGAAAAAGAGCACACACTGTGTGGCCACTCATTTTGGGCCCCACAACCTCCCGCAGGGGGACTGACCCTGGTCCCAGGGGAGCAAGGAACCAGCCTGCATACCTGGTCCCTGAAGTCTGGGGGGAACTGCCGCAGAATGGGGGGATCTGCAGGGAGAACAGGCCTCTACATTCAGGGCCTCTACATTCAGGGCCCCACCTTCCATCTCCACTCTCCTCCCCCGATGTCCTCCCCCACTCACCCTCCTGTAGGGAGGCAGGGCAGGCTGCTTCGAAGAACCAATCAAACACGGTAGGGGGACCCTCTCTGTGGGACAGGAAAGGGCTTAGTGGGTCCATGGACTTGCTTCTGCGTGTGGTTGTATCTGCACATGTGTGACTGTGTATGCCTGTGTGACTTGTGCGACTGTGTGTGCATGACTCCCAAGGGTTTGTGGCAGTGATTGTGTAGATTGTATGACTGGGTGTGCATGGAATGGTGTTGATCGTGTGTGTGTGTGTGTGTGTGTGTGTGTGTGTGTGTGTGTATGTGTGACTGGGAGTATGAAGCAGAGTCAGGGAATGTGACTGTGTGTGTATGTGCATAACTTGCTTGAGCAGGTGTGTGTGTGTGCATGATTTGTGTGAGAAGGTGTGTGTGTGTATGGCTTGTGTGAGCATACAGATGTGTGTGTGTGTGTGTGTGTGTGTGTGTGTGTGTGTGTGTGTAATTCTATCTCATGTTGGCCTGAAAGGATGAGGCTGTCCAGTGTATGTCAGGTAGGACTGCGACAGTGTGATCAAGCCAAGCCAGTGTGAGGGTGAATAAGTCCATGTTTTCTTGTGTGGCTGTGAGTGTGACTGGGTTGATGTGCGAGCATTGCTCTGGTTTTGAGAGCAAGAGGCCCTGCCTGTGCATCTCTGTATGTGAGACTTCATGAGGCCCTAGGAGCTGACCTCAAATTTCACACCAGAGAGAGGACAGCATGCCCTCCTACTTCTGTGAGCCCTGCAGTCTACGCCTACCTCCCTTGTCCCCTGCTTCCGCTCACTACGCAAAGGATGCAGAGACTTGTGCTTAGGGAGAGAGATAGTGAACCAGGAGGCAACAGAAGAAGAGGATGGGGACTGACTACAGACACACCGCCCCTCACCTGGAGACCCCCAACACTTCACCCTCATGTTGATACAAGTCCTGCACAAGCACTTGCACACAGGGACACGACACACAATCCTCCCTCACTCTGCTGACACAGAAACTATGATATACCAAGAGGTGAGGTGCTCACTCAGCATTACAAACTTAGTCACATAGAGGCGCAGGTGTGGGGTTGGGGGAAGAGAGGAAAGAAAGGGTGGGGGAGGGACTGCGAGTGGTCTGAGTGTGTCTGAGAGTGGAGTCCATATTCTAAGCCAGCTGAGTCCAGCCTTGATTCGGGCCACCTGCCCCTGTGGCTCTGGCCTCCTCCCCACCCTGCCCCAGACCCCCTCCCCTCGGCCCCAGCCCAAGCCTGGTCTAGGAATCTTGGTCTACAGGATGGGGGAGGGGATGTTCTTACTCAGCTCTGGATTCCATGGTCCCTGTTGGGCAGGCCCGGTGGGGCCCTTTCCCCAAGGGTTCTGGGGGCCCGTGCTTGCTTGGGCCTGGGCCCTGAGCCGGCTCAGCTTCCTGTGTGGCGGAGAGAGGAAGTTTAATGGGTGACGTCCCCGGAGGTAGGCCCCTGCCCCCACCCACTTCGAGAAAACCAGGCATCCTGTCTCCTAGCCCTTCCTCGTGATGGATGGGCAATGGGTGGCTCAGAGGCCAGACCCCAGTCCCATCCTGCCAGGCCAGGCCAGGCCAGGCCACCTGTGGTCCCTGCTATCATACCCAATCCTTCCCCTCTCTGTGCAGCCCATGATTCAGTTTGCCTAAAGTACTTCCTCTTCCCTCAACTCTTCTTTCCTTTGGTCCATCTGCACCAGCTATTCCTTGTCGGACCACCAGAGGGAGCTGGGCCACAGAATGGACACAGGACACCCCGGAATCAGACAACCAACTGTGGTCAGAACACAGGCACAAACACTTGACAGATAACACACATGCAGCCAGAAGTGACTGACGCAGACAAACAGACCAGAACAGTCACAGACTTTAGACAAACACAAAGATACCAAGGCATTCAGGCAGGCCACAGTCATGGACACAAACCCACAAGCTCAGAGGGGCAACACACACAAGGAGCAGTCCTCACCCACACAGGTGATAGATGCAGAGAGATAACACAAGGATGCGGCTATAAACAGTTCCAGACAGGGCAACAGACAGATGGGCACACATACAGAGATCACAGCTGTCAATGCAAGCAAGATAATAGAGAAATAGACTCAGAAGACAGACAGAAATACATAGAGCACAGGCATAGCTAGAGCAGTAACAAAGGGACAGACAAGGTCAGGGCTCAGCCACAAGTCAGATTCACAGCCAGACATAGTTATGTGCGTGGAGAGAGACACAGTTGGGCACACCCAATCAGAGCTGCAGACTTAGAAAGAGACAGACACATAGGCATACAGATGCCATGTTGAAACACAAGGATCCATAGACAAACTTTTAAACCTGAATCAAGCTTTTGATATGTTCTGTTATTATGAAAGGCAGGTCAGGTAAGTGGTTAAGGGAATGATTTTGGAGACAGAGAGACCTGGGTTCAAGACCTGATTCAGTTCTTTAGTGTCTATGTGACCATAGGCAAGTCATTTGATCTCTATGTATTAGTTACTATTGCGGTGTATTAAATGTCCCTAAGTTAGTGGTTTGAAAGAATACACATTTATGATCTGACAGTTTCTGTGGGGACCAGGGCTCTGGGCACAGCTTAGCTGGGTCCTCTACAACAGGGTGTCTCAGCTATAATAGAGGGTATCTGTTGAGCTGTGGCTAGCCATTTACACATGTGGTGAAAAGAAATAGTAGAAACAGGCTGTGCAAAGGCCCTGAGGTTGAATCAAACTTGATATGATTGAGCACATGAAGAAGGTCATTGTGATTTGACTGGAGAAGAAGCTCTTTGAAAACTCCCTGTGTGACTGCTGGCAGGATTTAATTCATTGTGGATTATTGGACTGAGGGCCTCAGTTCCTTGCTGGCTGTTGGCCAAGGCTGCCCTCAGTTCGTTGCCATGTGAACCTTCCCAACATGTTGCTTGCTTTACCAACTTGAGCAAGCTGAGAAGGCAACGGAGTTCATCAAGACAGAAGTCACAGCTTTTTGTAATTCAATCTCAGAAGGGACATTGCATCACCTTTCCCTACCTTGTTGGTTAGAAGCCACTGCCAGGTCCAGCCCAAACTCAAGGGGAGGAGATCACACAAGGGCATGAGTGGAGGAAATGGGATCATTGTGGCCATCTTAGAAGCCATCTCCACACTCTCTGTGTCTTTGTTTCCTCACTTTGATATGAGGAAAACAGAACTCTTACTTACCTACCAGTGTGGCATAAAGTCATTCATTTGCTTGCTCATCCATTCAACAAATAATTACTGAGGGCCTGTGCTGTGTCAAGCTGTTCTAGGCATGTGTTGACCAAGGTAGATTCCTGTCCTCATGAATCTTACATTTCAGTTGGGAGAAACAAGTATGTAAACAGATAAGTGATGCAGAGCTACTGGGCGCTAATTTAGAGTTGCCAGGGAGGCTGCTCAAAGGAGATATCATTTGAACTGACACCTGTGGGTGAAAAGGGGCTAGCCATTCACACATTCGAGGAAAAGAAATAGTAGAAACAGGCTGTGCAAAGGCCTTGAGGTTGAATCAAGCTTGATATGATTGAGCACATGAAGAAGGTCACAGTTTATTGAGTGAGAGGGAGGGTGATGGGGATGTAGTCAACAGAGGGCGAAGACAAAGGTGAGAGTTTGGATTTCAATCTGAGTGAGACTGAAGTCATGGGGCAGTTTGGAGTAGGGAATAGACAAGTTCTTATTTGCTTGTAAAAGCTCATCTGGCTGTTGCAGAAGGAGGATACAGTGCAGGGGTAGGGGTGGCAGGAGGGGACTCAGGGAAGTGATTGGGGTTATCTGTATGAACAATTACGGTGGCTTAGATCAGAGTATAGACAGGTGGATACAGGACACAGTTTGAAGACAGAAACAATGGACTCAGCAAAAGATAGGAAGAGTGTGCTGGGTGTGGGAAACAAGGAATCAAAGCTGATTCCTAGATGGGGTTTGAGCGAGAGGAACGGCGTTGCTTATTGGGAAAAGGGATGTTTTAGGGGTAGAATAGGGAGTTCTTTTGTGGCCACATTAGGTTGGAGATGCCAAAGACAGCCAAGTTCATTGCCTAGTCCAGTGGTCGGCAAACTGCGGCTTATGAGCCACATGCGGCTCTTTGGCCCCTTGAGTGTGGCTTTTCCACAAAATACCACGTGCGGGCGCGCATGTACAG
>NW_005371360.1:1318213-1328900 GCF_000412655.1 Myotis brandtii
AATACCACGTGTGGGCGCGCATGTACAGTGCGATTGAAACTTCATGGCCCATGCGCAGAAGTCAATATTTTGTGGAAGAGCCACACTCAAGGGGCCAAAGAGCCGCATGTGGCTCGTGAGCCGCAGTTTGCCGACCACTGGCCTAGTCCACTGTCTGCTCCACCACCCAGTGCTGTGCTGGGCCTGCTCAGATGAGGGTTGCTGTGGGCTGGATACCCAGGCTGCCTTTCTCACACTTCTCCTGCCTCCTGCCCACCTGTGGTGGGGCCCAGTGGTGGTGGTGGTGGGTGGGGGAAGGCTGGGTCCCAGCATAGAGTGTGATGGGAATAGTTAATTGGCTCTCAGTATCCCTCCTTTCTTCTTTCTCTTCCTTCTGGTTTGCCTTTCTTTGTACTGCAGAAGCTGAGAAGAACCACATTTCCTAGACTTCTTTGTAGCTCTGGTTTTGGATGCAAATTCTACCAACTAGAAATGCTTGAGAGATTGGAAGGTAGAAGTGAGGTAGACCTCCCCTCCTCCGTGTGTGTGTGTGTGTGTGTGTGTGTGTGTGTGTGTGAGAATCCTGCTGGATATTTAATTAACTTTATATTCATTTTAGTTGATTTTTGCAGAGCACTCCAGTGGACCTATGTTCAGCTATGTGGGTCTTGGGAGGTGTTCTTGAACTTAATTAATGGCTCCGATGGCAGCCTGCTGGCTCTTTACCTTTCTCACTAAACAGAGGAAGCAGCTCCCTAGTGGTCAGCTTTGTGCTGTGCTGGCCTATTCCCGGGCTACTCAAAATGTGGTCTCATAGGCAGCCTCACCTGGGAACTTGTTAAAAATGCAAGGTCTTGGGCCCAGCCCTGCTGAATCAGAAACTCTAGGGTGGGGCCTAGGAAGCTGTGTGCTAGCAAAGTGTTCCTGGTGATTCTTTTGCACACTGAAGTTTAAAAATCACTTGCTTACAGCCCCTCTCTCAGTCCCTCCAATGGTGTTGTAATTCTTATATTAAATTCCTTTCTGCTTAATGTGCCTAGAACGGTCTTTACACTGAAGTGGAATAAGAGTTCTAGACTTAAACTGTCAGGCTTTGAACCCCCGTTCACTGCTTCATAGTCATGGGACCAAACTGTAATTTCCAAAGATGGCTACAGCCTTATATCTCCCACCCCACATGCTCTCGGGGAATCTTGCCTCTCTGCACTCCAGAGGTGTGTGTAGAGTTTACAGCCCACTCCCTTGAACATGGACATGACTTTGAGGAGTCCGGAGGACACCAAGTGACTCCTGAAGCTAGGTCAGAAAAATGCAATGCATTTTGCTTGCTCTCCTGGGATGACTGCTGTGAGGAAGCCCAAGCAGACTATGGAGAGGTACTGATGCCCTCATTCTACCTGCCCCTGTTGCATCCCCAGACGACAGTTGGCATTAACTTGGCAGCCATAGGAGTAAGCCACGGAGTAAGTAAATCCCTCAGTTGAGATTCTCTAGCTGATGCCACGGGGAGCAGAGACAAGCTGCCTTTCCAAGCCCTGCCCAAATCACAGATTTGAGAACTAAATAAATGACTGTTGTTGTTTTAAGCCCCTAAACTTTTTGGGGATAGTTACACAAGAAAAGCTAATGGATATGCTTTGTATCTCTAAATCTTGGTAGGAAAGAAGACAAAAGCTCAGATCTTACAGGGTTCGTGTGGGAGTTACATGAGATGAAGCATGTCAGGACATCGAAGTGCTCCATCCGTGTTAGCGACTGTTATTCTGATAGGACTGTCCCTTGATGCTAGCTCCAGGTTGCCATCTCCCCAGTGCCCTTCCCTAAAGACTCCCCTTCTGCTTTCCATACTTGCTAGATGCCCACAGAAAATGGCAACAGCTCCATTGCCAAGCACTCCTTGTGTCAGGCACTGTGTCCATAAGAGCTCCACAAATCCTCACAAACATTCCTGGGGTGTGTGTGGGGGGATCATGGGGCAAATATACAATCCCATTTTACAGGTGAGCAAATCGAGGATCAGAGAGCACAAGTGCTATGCCCATAAGAGCTCCTCGAATCCTCACAAACATTCCTGGGGTGTGTGTGGGGGGGATCATGGGGGCAAATATAGAATCCCATTTCACAGGTGAGCAAATCGAGGATCAGAGAGCACAAGTGCTTACCCAGCACCACACAGTTAGTGGCATAGTCCAGTCTGACTCTAGAATTTGTGCCCCCTTTCTTCCTCCCCAGATTATGTCCCTTCAGCACCCATCTCCATCCTTTAGGGGGAGCCCTTGCTTGTTGGCCTTCCCACAGGGAGATGGAAAATGCACTCAGCAGAAACATGGCAAGACAACAATTTATTTATTGAGGGTGAGTCAGAGGGAGGAGGTGGGGAGGGATGGGGGCACAGCCTCTCTTGTCCACATGTTCCAGGGCTGCTTCTCCCCACACAGCTGCCCTCCACCAGCCCTGGAAAGCCAAGGTCAGTTGGAGTTGAGGGGAGTGAGTTCAGGGATAAAACAGGGGGCTTACAGAGGCCAGAGAGCAGGTGGGGTCAGAGGGTGGTGGGGTCAAAGGTGAGGCAAGGTCGGAGGTGAAGGGAGGCTCAGAGGGCGAGGGGGTCGAAAGTAGACTGGAGTTTATTTGTCTGGGAGTGCATTGGAGTGGTGGGTAAGGTCATAGGTGAAGGAGAGGTCATGGAGAAACAGGGTTCATGGAGTTAAATGTGGGCCAAAGTGGGGCTCAGGGGTCGAAGGTCAGCTGAGGTCAGGGGAGAAGTCAAGGTTGTAGGGTCAGAGGGTCAGAGCTGAGTCAGGCTTGGTGGTGCTGCAGGGTTCTCAGGGGCCCAACAGGAGCTCTAAGGGGTCAAAGGTGAGCAGCCCAGCGGGGGTGGGGGCAGACAGGGGTGAACGAATGAGATGGTCTAGGCCACCTCCTCCTCGGCCTCCTCCTCAAACTCGCCCTCCTCGGCCGTGGCGTCCTGGTACTGCTGGTACTCGGACACCAGGTCGTTCATGTTGCTCTCGGCCTCGGTGAACTCCATCTCGTCCATGCCCTCGCCCGTGTACCAGTGCAGGAAGGCCTTGCGCCGGAACATGGCCGTGAACTGCTCCGAGATGCGCTTGAACAGCTCCTGGATGGCCGTGCTGTTGCCGATGAAGGTGGCCGACATCTTGAGGCCCCGCGGCGGGATGTCGCACACGGCCGTCTTCACGTTGTTGGGGATCCACTCGACGAAGTAGCTGCTGTTCTTGCTCTGCACGCTCAGCATCTGCTCGTCCACCTCCTTCATGGACATGCGGCCCCGGAACACGGCGGCCACCGTCAGGTAGCGGCCGTGGCGCGGGTCGCACGCGGCCATCATGTTCTTGGCGTCGAACATCTGCTGGGTGAGCTCGGGCACCGTCAGGGCGCGGTACTGCTGGCTGCCCCGGCTGGTCAGCGGCGCGAAGCCGGGCATGAAGAAGTGCAGGCGGGGGAAGGGCACCATGTTCACGGCCAGCTTGCGCAGGTCCGCGTTCAGCTGGCCGGGGAAGCGCAGGCAGGTGGTCACCCCGCTCATGGTGGCGGACACCAGGTGGTTGAGGTCCCCGTACGTGGGCGTGGTCAGTTTCAGGGTGCGGAAGCAGATGTCGTACAGGGCCTCGTTGTCGATGCAGTAGGTCTCATCTGTGTTCTCCACCAGCTGGTGCACGGACAGCGTGGCGTTGTAGGGCTCCACCACCGTGTCCGACACCTTGGGCGAGGGCACCACGCTGAAGGTGTTCATGATGCGGTCGGGGAACTCCTCCCGGATCTTGCTGATGAGCAGCGTGCCCATCCCGGATCCCGTACCCCCGCCCAGCGAGTGGGTCAGCTGGAAGCCCTGCAGGCAGTCACAGCTCTCAGCCTCCTTTCGGACCACGTCCAGGACGGCATCGACCAGCTCCGCGCCCTCCGTGTAGTGGCCCTTGGCCCAGTTGTTGCCGGCTCCGGACTGGCCTGAGAGGGAAGGGAACGGGACACAAGGGCCGTTGTGGGAAGAACCTCCCCAGCCCCTCCCCCAGCCATCCTAGTGGTTGAACAATAATGACAAAATTATTATTATAGATAACAAATTATTACAATTTTGTTGTGATGATTATTCATTGTTCTCGCTGCTTCCATCCTTGCCCCTCCCTTCAGCTGTTCCCTCTGTCTTGTACATCCTTCCTGCCTTTCCATGCCCTAATCATCTTTTAGGCCGCAGGCATTAATAACAATAATGATCGTGAAAACAACAAGTGCTTTATTTACCTTTTTCTCGGTGCTAGGCATTGTTCTAAATCCTTTACACATATATATTTTAAAAATATATTTTATTGATTTTTTTACAGAGAGGAAGGGAGAGGGATAGAGAGTTAGAAACATTGATGGGAGAGAAACATCGATCAGCTGCCTCCTGCACACCTCCTACTGGGGATGTGCCCTCAACCAAGGTACATGCCCTTGACCAGAATCGAACCTGGGACCCTTGAGTCCGCAGGCCAACCCTCTATCCACTGAGCCAAACCGGTTAGGACTAAATCCTTTACACATATTAATGGCTTTGAGCCACACAAGCCTGTGAAGTAGATTTTTTGTCCCTATTTTAAAGATGAGGAGATGAGCACAGAGAGACTGCCCAGAGTCACCCAGCTGACTGGATCAGTACCTGAGCTTTACTTGCTTATATTGCCATCCTCCCTCCGTCCACCAGGGTGCCAGCTCCAGGGAAGAAGAGAGCTTTGTCTATTTTGTTCTCATGTGTATCCCCCCTGGGGATACAGTAGGACCCGCACGCAGTAGGTGCTCAATAAATATGTGTAGAATGCATGAAGTGGCAGAGCCGGGGTTTTCATGCAGGAAGCCTTCCCTACCTACCCCCACCCACCCCCAAACCGGTTAGGACTAAATCCTTTACACATATTAATGGCTTTGAGCCACACAAGCCTGTGAAGTAGATTTTTTGTCCCTATTTTAAAGATGAGGAGATGAGCACAGAGAGACTGCCCAGAGTCACCCAGCTGACTGGATCAGTGCCTGAGCTTTACTTGCTTATATTGCCATCCTCCCTCAGTCCACCAGGGTGCCAGCTCCAGGGGAGAAGAGAGCTTTGTCTGTTTTGTTCTCATGTGTTATCATGTATATAGTAGGACCCGCATGCAGTAGGTGCTCAATAAATACGTGTAGAATGCATGAAGTGGCAGAGCTGGGGTTTTCATGCAGGAAGCCTTCCTTACCCACCCCCACCCACCCCTGCCACTGTATCAGATGCCTCCCCTGGGCTCCCACAGTCGCCCGGCTGTCGCCAACACAGCCATGACTGCCCTCTCCGCCTCCCCGCCCTGGGCTGTGGGGCCTGTGGTGGTGAGTTTTCACTAAGCATTTGGAAGTGAAAGGAGTGAGGAGGCTTCCCTGCCTGTACTCCATGCCTGGCACTCACCGAACACAAAGTTGTCAGGCCGGAAGATCTGGCCAAAGGGGCCGGAGCGGACGGAGTCCATGGTGCCTGGCTCCAGGTCCACCAGCACGGCTCTGGGCACGTAATTTCCTCCTGCCGGGAAGCAGATGGAGGTCAGCTGGGGTGAGCGCCAGGAACCAGCGTGCAGTCCCCCCACGTCCTTCCCACCCCCACTCCAGAAGGTGCCCCTGCATCCTACCTGTGGCCTCATTGTAGTATACGTTGATTCTCTCCAGCTGCAGGTCGCTGTCCCCATGATATGTGCCCGTGGGGTCGATGCCATGCTCGTCACTGATCACCTCCCAGAACTAGAGGGGTGGTGGTGGTGGGGTAAGAACCAGTAGAGAGGGAGAGGGGATCTAAGCCTTCCCTGACCTCCATCTTCTGGGCTCAGGACCGCCAACCACCTCCCTGGCTGCCACCTGTCCCCCAGCAAGGTGAACGGGGGCCCTAAAGGCATGGTGGGGAGGCAGGGATGAAACAGCAAGAAGGGAGAGGTGGGGGCAGGGTGAAGCAGAGTCGCCAGCCAAGACTGCTGGTGTCAGTGCACCCTGGCTGCAGCCAGCGCGAGAGTCTGGGACTCTTTGTGCGTGTGCAGGGGACAGTGGGCCAGCTGTGAAGCCAGCTGTGGCCAGCAGACAGAAGGCTGGTCCCCACCCCCATTGGCCTCTTTGTTCCCAGCCTGGTCCAGCCCCCGCGCCCCCTCCCTCACCGTCCCTGGGGTGCTGGCCTCCTGGAGACCCCGTTGGCCAAAAGGCCCAAGGTCGGGGAGCTCCGCGGAGTTCAAGGGCCCCGCTCCACTAGGCTCAGCCACCTCCGGGGGCCCGGTTCCCCGCGCACCTTGGCCCCAATCTGGTTGCCGCACTGGCCGGCCTGCAGGTGCACGATCTCGCGCATGGTGGCGGCGGCGCGGATGGAAAGACAGAAGCAAGAGCCGAGCAGCGGGCGCGCAGAATGCTACAACCGACGCTCCGCCGCCGTTTATATACCCGTAGCGCCCGCCTCCTCCAGCTTCCTATTGGGCTGCCAGAACGAGGCTGGCCAGTGGCCTCGTTTGATTGACTGCAGCCCCGTCAATCGAGCCGCCTAACGCCCGCCTCCTCAACTCCGCTCGCTGTTTATTGGCCAGGCGAGGCCCCTGCTCTCGCTAGCGCAGGACCCCCCATCGCGCTGCGGCGCTCAGCCCATTGGGTGTTTCAAATGATTGATTTGTCCCCTCATTGGCTGGCTAACCTTGGCTGGGAGACCCGTCAGGCGCTATCAGCATCTTCTACTCCCCCCGCTCCCCGCCCCCAGCCTGGTCTGGCGACTCGCGTTTTGCAGAGATTGGGCGGGGGAAGGGAGAGGCCGGGTAAACAAGCATGGAGACATCCTGTTTTCCACCCCCACCCTCCCCACCCGGGCCCGGGAGGCCCTGCCTCAGTTTCTCTGTCTGAACCATTCCTTGTAGGTACCCTTCCTAGAACCCTTTAATTACTGGGAGGACTTCTTGTGGGGTCAAACTGGTGGCTCCCGAGTTGCGATTTGTCTTGGAGAGGGGGAGGGCGATAGGTTCTTGGAGGACTTGAAGCTGCATAGTCAGTAAAAACAGATTTTCCTTCCATGTTTCCTGGGAGTGTTTGTGGAAGCTGATGGAGGCTTGCGCTCCCCCTGGACACTTCTGCTGGGCCTTGGGTTTGTAGCAGGTGGGGTCACCCTAGCCTTGACCGGGTTGGAACTTCAGGGATTAAGACTTAGAGCTGAATTTCAAGGGGGAGGGGGAACGGTGAGCTTTGGGGACTGCTTTGCTTTCTTCAGATGGGCACCTCTCTGCTCCAGTGTTATAATTTATTACAAGCTAGTACCCTACCTTTCACATTTCCTGTTGGCCATATGACCTTGCCTGGGCAGCTTTGCCTCTGTGGCTGAATTTTCTCATCTGCCAGACAGGCAGTCAGGAATACCCACCCCCCAGTCTCGTGGGGAAAGTCAGATGCGATGGCCCAGTGAGTAAGATGGCCCCGGTTTCCCCTCACACAGAGTAAACAATAAATTGTAGCTATTAGTATTACAATTATTATCAGGGGCAGTACAAAACTTCCTGTGATGTCCCTTAAGTGAAGGCCAGATCTCTTTTTTTTCTTTTGTTAATCCTCATGGAGGATATGATTTTTATAGAGTGGAAGGGAGGGGGAGAGGAAGAAACATTGATATGAGAGATATATCCCTTGGTGCCTCCCGCATGTGTCCTGCCGGTGTAGGGATCAAGCCTGCAACTGAGGTACATGCCCTTGACGGAATTGAACCTGCAACCCTTCAGTCCATGGGCCGACACTCTAACCAGTGAGCCAAACCGGCTAGGGCCAGACCCCTTTTCAAAAATTATTATTGTTATTATTTTTAAATCTTTATTGTTGAAAGTATTACATATGTCTTCCTATCCCCTATTCACCCCTTCTAGCACGCCCCTGCCCCTGCCTTCACCACCGTCTTATCTGTCTCTATGAGTTATGCATGTATGCATACAAGTTCTTTGGTTGCTCTCTTCCCACCCACCCCTTCCTTCCCTCTGAGATTTGATAGTCTGTTTCATGCTTCTATGTCTCTGGATCTATTTTGTCCATCAGTTTATTTTGTTCATTAGATTCCACATATGAGTGAGATCATGTGATACTTGTCTTTCTCTGACTGGCTTATTTCGCTTAGCATAATGCTCTCCAAGTCCCTCCACACTGTCTCAAAGGGTAAGCGATCCTTTTTACTGCTGCATAGTATTCCATGGTGTAAATGTACTACAGTTTTTTTATCCACTCATCTGCTGATGGGCACTTGGGCTGTTTCCAGATCTTAACTATTGTAAATTGCACTACTATGAACATAGGGGTGCATACATTCTTTCTGATTGGTGTTTTAGGTTTCTTAGGGTATATTCTTAGAAGTGTGATCACTGGGTCAAATGGCAGTTCCATATTTAATTTTTTGAGGAAACTCCATACTGTTTTCCATAATGGCTGCACCAGTCTGCATTCCCACCAGCAGTGTACTAGGGTTCCCTTTTCTCCACATCCTCGCCAGCATTTGTCATTTGTTGATTTGTTGATGGTAGCCATTCTGATAGGTTTGAGGTAATACCTCATTGTTGTTCTAATTTGCATCTCTCTGATGATCGGTGCCTTTGAGCATTTTTCATATATCTCTTGGCCTCTGTATATCCCCTTTGGAGAAGTGTCTATTTAGGTCCTTTGCCCATTTTTTTAATTGGATTGTCTTCCTTTTGTTAAGTTGTATGAGTTCATTGTATATTTTGGATATTAACCCTTCATCAGATGTATCATTGCCAAATATGTTTTCCCATACTGTGGGCTCCCTTTTCATTTTTTTTTGATGGTCTCTTTTGCTGTACAGAAGCTTTTAAAAAATATTTTTATTGATTTCAGGGAGGAAGGGAGAGAGAGAGAGTGATAGAAACATCAACGATGACAGAGAATCATAGATTGGCTGCCTCCTGCACAGCCCCTACTGGGGATCGAGCCCAAAACCTGGACATGTGCCCTGACCAGGAATCAAACGGTGACCTCCTGGTTCATAGGTTGATGCTCAACCACCGAGTCACACCAGCAGGGCCAGACTCCTTTTTGATGGCAGCCTCCAGTTCTGCCATCCAGAAACCCCCATCCTTGCCTCCTAGGGCTTCCCGCCATTGAGTCAGCCACTTCAGCCATATGGCTGGTCCTTCACATTCACCAATGGCCTCTAGTTTTAACCAGTGGTTCTTAAATGGGGGCGATTTGCCTTCCAGAGGACACTTGGCAATATCTGGAGACACTTTTGGTTGCCATGTCTGGTGGCAGTTGTGTGTGTGCTATTGGCATCTAGCGGGTGGATGGTGCTAGACATCTACAGTGCATAGGACGGTCTCTCTCCTCCCTTCACCAAAGACTTATCTGGGCCCAAATGTCAATAGTGCTGAGAATTGCTGTGTTAATTAACTGGGGAAAAAATTGAGTTAGCCCCCCAGCTAACTGGATTCCAGAATAAATTCCTAATGGATCAGATGGTATAAACCAGGTTGACCGCTAGTATCTGTGAGTCACCTCCTCTCCCCATTCCATTTAAATGTGTACAGCATTCTAGTGAGACAGATTAGTAAGCCAACACAAGTGGAAAAGGGAAACTGAGACAGATAGTTAAATGACCAAGCAGTTTACAGCCATCTAGTAAATTACAAAATCCTATCTTCCCTAACCAAGAACACTTAAGAGTAAATGGGCCCTGGCTGGGTGGCTCAGTTAGTTGGAGCATTGTCCCATACACCAAAAGGTTGTGAGTTCAAATCCTAGTCAGGGCACACAGCTAGGTTGCAGGTTATCCCCTGTCCGGGTGCATGAAGGAGGCAACTGATTGGTGTTTCTTTCTCTTTCTCTCTCTCCCTCTCTCTGAAGTCATATAAAATATTTAAAAAATAAAACAAAAACATATCCTTGGGTGAGGGGAAAAAACACAACCTCATGGACACAGACAGCAGTGTGGTGATTATCAGAGGGAAAAGGGGATGGGGGAGATAGAAGTAGGTATAGGGGGATAAATGGTGATGGAAGGAGACTTGACTTAGGGCAGTGAACCCACAATACAATATACAGATGACATATTATAGAATTGTACACCTGAAACCTATATCATTTTATTAACCAATGTCACCCCAATAAATTCAATAAAAATGGGGGGGGGGGAAGAAGAGTAAATGGTTTACACTTCTCTCCAACCAGAGGGTAAACAGCTTAAATTACCCAACTCAGGGAGATAGATAACAGAAATCCAACCAATGCCATTTGTGCCAACCACACCCAAGGAGGAATGAGGTCAGGGGAATAAATCTCATTTTGGTGAATCAGCATAATGCTGATAAATATTCTATTGAGATCTTCCTCTAAGACAGCGGTTCTCAACCTGTGGGTCGCGACCCCTTTGGGGGTCGAACGACCCTTTCACAGGGGTTGCCTAAGACCATCGGAAAACACATATATAATTACATATTGTTTTTGTGATTAATCACTATGCTTTAATTATGTTCAATTTGTAACAATGAAATTGGGGGTCACCACAACATGAGGAACTGTATTAAAGGGTCGCGGCATTAGGAAGGTTGAGAACCACTGCTCTAAGATCTCCCTAAAAGTCCCACCTTTAGAAAACAAATAAGAACTCTCAAGAAAAAAGACCCAGGAGGGGCTCTCTCTGGAGCACGTCCACACTTTTCTTCCTTTTCAAGTGTGCATCTTTACT
>NW_005371360.1:1329108-1333396 GCF_000412655.1 Myotis brandtii
GGTTGTCCTGGGCTAACCCTCTGATCCTGTCTCTAAGGCCCTCTTTTCTCTGACTTCAGTGAGCTAACAGCAGCCCCATCATGGCTCACTTCTCCTCTATAACATTTCCAGAGAGCCAAAGCAGAGCACCACCTAGGCTCTCTCTCTCTCACCCGTTGCTCCTTCTATTCTAAGCTCTTCCTTTGTTTCACTGTCCCCAGCTGTAATAAATGTGCTCTCAAAATCACCTGGGCTTGTGTTGTGAAATCTTTCCTACATGAAGTCAAGAAACACGCACTAATGGCTGGCCCGAGGCAGCCCTACATTGGGCCCAGTCCCTTTCTGGTGACACTAGGACCCCAGTAGTCAGATGGTTATGGAATGCAGGTACTTGGGGGAGGGGTGTCAGTGGAGCCCCCTAATGCAGGAATTCTCAGCTGGGGTTGTTTTGCCCCATAGGGGATACTTGGTGATGTCTGGAGACATTTTTGGTCGTTACAACTTGGAGTTGTTACTGGCATCTGGTGGGTGGAGGCCAGGGATGCTGCTCAACATCCTACAAAAAACAGGATGGCTCCCGCAGCCAAGAATTATCCAATAGTAATGAGATGGGGAACCCTGATTTAGACTTTTAAAAAAATCCTACCAGAGGATATTTTTTCCATTGATCTTTAGAGAGAGAGTGGAAGGGAGGAAGAAGAGAGAGAGAGAGAGAGAGAGAGAATTGATATGAGAGTGCAGCCAAGAATGATCCAATAGTGATGAGTTGGAGAATCCTGATTTAGACTTTTAAAAAAATCCTCACCGAAGGGTATTTTTTCCATTGATCTTGAGAGAGAGAGAGAGAGAGGAAGGGAGGAAGAGGAGAGAGAGAGAATTGATATGAGAGAGACATGGACTGGTTGCCTCCTGCACATGGGAATCAAACCCGAGATCCTTTGGTCTGCAAGCCAACTCTTTAACCACTGAACCAAACTGGCCAGAGCTGATTTAAACTTTTGAGGTTCTCACCCAATGAAGATGTTGTTAGCGTTGGTCCCGAGACATGGTGCCCAGACTGAAATAGGAGGTCCACCACTCCATGCTAATATACATCAAAAATTCATAAATGCTGTGTTGGCATTTCTTAGTTTTTAGTGTATTAAGAACCATAAAAATGGAAATGGAGGGGGTCCTGCTGGAAAGGGCTGACTTGGGTCTCAGCCCTAGAAAAAACAGGTTTCCTGTGTCACCCCCCCCCCCCCCGGACCGGCTTGATTTGGGGTGTGGTTTGTCCTCCAGAGAGACAGAGCTTTCTGGATTAGCCCACCTGGCAAGGGATAGCTCCCTGGAGAGTACAGGCCCTGCAGTGGGCGCCTTCTACCTTCCTCTGCATCAGGGCATTCATTGGGCTCCCTGATGGCCCTCGGGTGGGGCGGGGTGGGGGAACAGAGGGAGGGCAAGGGGGAAGAGAATGGAGAGCAGGGGGCAGGGGGCCTTCTAGCACCTGGAGCTGCAGGGACCTGGCATCGCTGGAGATGTAAAAAGACCAGAGATATAGAAAACCTGCAAGGATGATGTGGGGAGGGGTTTGAGGTGGGCTGAAGTCATCTGCACCCCGTGGCTGCTACCTCCCCAGCTGGCCTCTCCTGGGAGGTGAAGAATGCCAGGTATACCCATGGCTCCTGGCAAGCAGACCCTCCCTGGGAGCCAGGCGTCCATGGCATTACCTACCACTCAGAAAGCCATCAAGGCTCCTTGCAGGAACCCAAAGACCCTGTCATGGGGTGGTGCCAACAGTCCAAAATCGGGATGTAGCCACTGAACAGAGCCGGGGAGAAGAAAAGGAGCTGGATGGTGAGCCATAGGAGCTGGGTTTTCCATCCCCAGGAGCCAGCCTGCACATAGAGCTGGGGGGAGGGCAGGCACCGTGAAGCCCCAAGAGTAGATACCCATCCACCCCAGGCTGGGTTTCTGTGCCCACCCACCTGCCTGATCCTGGGTGACCAGGGTGTGAGGCAGGACATTCATCTTGCCGTTTTGTATGGAAAATGATTTCAGCATCTAGAGAGGGTATGGGCTGTGGCCCTGACACCATCATTGTAAGAGAGCTTTATGCTCTAATTACACACTGGTGTTGGGAGAATTGTTAGATGTGGGATGATTTCCCAAACAGTCAGGTGAGACCCTATGGGTAGGCTCCTGCGGTGGCCCGGAACTCCCACCTCCTGCCAGCCTCAGATCTCCGATCTAGCTAGGTGGGGCTCAGCAGGGACCTCTCAAAGAGCAGGGGTTGAGCTCCTGATTTTGAAATGGAAAACAGAAAACAAACAAACAAGCCCATTTTTATTTTTTATTCTATTTATTAGGGTTACATTGGGTAATAACATTATATAGGTTTCAAGTGTATAATTCTATACTATAGCATCTGTAAGAAAAAAAACCCCATTGTTAAATAATAGGTTAAATTTACTTCCTTGAAATTAGCAGGATGAATGAGAAAGTTGCTGTTGTGTGTTTCTGGGAGAAATCAGGTATGGGGACTTGGGGAATACTTGAGGCAAAGGAATTCAGGGAGACCCAGAACATTTTGCTCATGAAATTGACTGCCCTTTCTTTACCAGGCCTGCAAAACCAGGGAAATGCCTGCTTCCTACTTGTGAGTGATCTGTCTACTATGTGGGGGGCCACACTGCTACTCCCCCTGTGTACCTCGAGGCATTGCTGGCAGACACCCCAGCCCCAACCCACCCTGGGGTTTGTTTTGCCTATTACTAAAGATAATAGTCACATGTAGGCCAGATCTGGTTTAAGTGCTTTGAGTGTATCAGTTTGTTTGTTTATGTTTTTTTTTTTTTTAAAAAATATTTTATTGATTTTTTTATAGAGAGGAAGGGAGAGGGATAGAAAGTTAGAAACATTGATTAGCTGCCTCCTGCACGCCCCCTACTGGGGATGTGCCTGCAACCAAGGTACATGCCCTTGACTGAAATCGAACCTGGGACCCTTGAGTCCGAAGGCCAATGCTCTATCCACTAAGCCAAACCAGTCAGGGCTGCTTGTTTATGTTTTAACATGAAACCACAACCCTAGGAGGCAGTTGCTGTTTGCATGCCCATTTTACAGATGCAAAATGGGAGGCCTGAGAAGGAAGTTGAGTATCTCACCCAGTGTTACACACAGTTGAGGCTGTGATAGATCCGACTTCAAAGACCCTGTTCTCTTATCAAACAGAAGCTGTAGTTACTTTGTTACGTGGTCTTTTTTTTTTTTTTTTAAAGGCTGGCAGCAGAATGGGTTGTCTTTCAGGAAGAAATGTTGCTGGGTTGCTGGTGTGAAAACATCCGTGTGACTGTCACATGCCCAGTGGCCTGGGCCTTTGTCTGTGTCATTGTGTCTGTCCACCACGTGCCCAGGTGCTCTGGGCTGGCTCCCATGTATGTGATCCAATTCCACCACCAGAATCTATGCTCTCTTTGTCCACTGGGTCATCGGCTGCTTCCCAGCGGGTTCCCTTCTCCCCAGCTCCTCTTGCCACCTCACTACCAAAACTTTGGACCTGCACCTCAGCTGGATCTGATTTCCCTCCCACCCGCTCCTGGTGGAACCTAGCCCTGGGCATGGACCTAGCCTGGCACGGGCCGTCTCCAGCTGCGGGGAGGAGGAGACAGGGTTCTGGAAGTTGCCATTCTGGGACAGAGACACTGAATGAGCCTTAAGAGGAGATAGGCCCTCCCCATTCTTGCCCTCCCAACTCCGGGGGCACACACACAAGCTCCATGGAAGCTGTGCCTGGCACTGCTGGCACCAAGCATGGGTGTGTGTGTGGGGGGGATGGACAATGGAGCATTCTCTGACCTCACCGGGTGTGTGGCCTGTCTCCCGAGAGTACTTACCATCAGACGCACCATGGCATACATCCCGAAAGAGGCATGCTCAGAATAGAAGGATTTCCTGGGGGATGGGCAGGGGAGGGCCGCCATCAACTGTGGTAGGGGTGAGGGGACCCTTCCTGGGTTCTCCTCCCCAGCTGCCAGCTCGCCTGGCATAGAGGATGTCTTCAGCTTGCCTGGTTTGTGATGTAGCCAATTTTGCAGTCCAAGGAGGCCCGGTTGGGCAGGCACACAGCCAGGAAGTGGGGCCTCAGGTGACCTGTGGTCATCTTGGCAATGTCAGTCTGGGACCAGCTGGCCATGCCACCAAACACGAAGATACCAGGTTGCCTGTAGATCATGGCCTTGTAGGTGCTGCTCATGAAGGCTGGTGAGCTCAGCTGCAGGCCCGGAACATGGCTCATCTCTCCCAGGCTGATCTGCAGGATGGAAGTGGA
>NW_005371360.1:1333464-1336585 GCF_000412655.1 Myotis brandtii
TCCAACCCTTTTTTTCAGAGAGGTTGTATATCCCACTTCAATGGAAAGGAGGATATGGTTTCCCACTAAACCAGGCAAAAGGGGAGGTTTCTCATTTCATAGCGCTCGTACACACACACACACACACACACACACACACAAAAGGAATATATAGGTGGTAACATTTTGGGGCCTTCTCCCACCCCTGTGCCTGAAATGGGCAGGATTTCCTATTTTACTAAAGCAAGGGGCATGGCTCCCCATTTCACCAAGAAAAGGGGTGGGCCATCCTCCTATTTTACCTCAGACAGGGGCAGGAGTTCCAAATCTGAAAGAGGTGGGACATCCTGTTACCCAGGAAAAGGGTTGGATGGCGCCTAGTTTATGTCAGAAGTAGGCAGGGTTTCCTGTCACATATCCGAAAGGGGCAGGACTTCCTGTTACACCAGGAGAAAAGGATAGACTCCCGAATGCCTGAAAATGGTAGGACTTCCCTTTTTACCAGAAGAAAGAGGCAGGAGTTCCCTCTGTTTGAAAGGGGGGTATTTCCCAACTTCCCCAAAGCGGGCAGGATTGCTTCCTGCTTTATGCATGTAAGAGGTGGACTTCTTTGTTCACTGGAGGAAAGGGGATGCTCTTGTTGCATGCCCAAGGCTGAGAGGCTGGCATTTCCCCTATTTTGTGTCAGCAAGGGGTGAGCCTTACCTTTTCCTCGGGGAAAAGATTTCTTCTATGCCACCGAGCAGCAAGATTCCCCATTTCATTAGGAAAAGAGGTGGCACTTCCTCCTGCCTTAGGCCTGTAATGGGCGGGGTTCCCCACTTTGCCAGAAAAAGGGCTGAAGCTTGCCTGTGGCACCTCACTGCTGCATGGGGTGAAAGTGGCCAGCCCCTTACCGTGCAGATGGAGATGAAGACCATGGTAATGAGTGCTGAGTCCTCAACGATGTAATGAACCACCAGGGTGCATCTGATGGTGGTTTCATTGCAAAGAAGACCCGGATGTGGGGTACCAGCAAACTGCTCTCACTCAGCCGGGTGGGGATGCTGACTGCAGCGGGCAGACAAGACCCTACTCAGGGACAGGTCACTTGAGCTTACTCTTCTTAGGCATTCTGGGCAGTTTGTCCTCCCTGTGTCTCCACAATATGGACATGGTGGGGAGGTAGGGGGAGTGGTCTGGCCAGAAGGCCACAGGAGGACAGAATCCCAGGGACCCTTTCATGGGTGGACCCTGTGAATGAGGTAGGTAAGGAGTTAGGATAATGAGGGGACAAGGGTGGAAGGGCTCACTTTTTCTGTATGTGTCAGTCCTGATGTATGTGTGGATGATTGTGGTAGTGTGCATGTCTATGCATCTGTGAGTGTGTGTGTGTGTGTGTGTGTGTCTGTAGGTGCTTATGGATATCTATGTCTATGTCACCTGCTACATGAGTATGTCTCTGAGCATGTCTGTTTCCTAGTGTGGCTGTATGAATATATGTAGATGGATGTTTCCTGGTGAATGTGTAATTCTATGTAGCCGTGAATTGGTGTGAACTTTCTTGTGTCTTTTTTGGAGTGTTGGAGACTATGCATGTGACCATGTATTTTTGGAAGTGTGTGGTTTGTTCTGGCATGCACACCTGTGTGCTTGGGGATCTACATGAATGCAGATACACATGACTTGGTATGTGCACACGTCATGCCTCATGTGTATGTATGCTGTGAATAGGTCTTTGTGGTGCACATAGGTGCATGTGTGGGTATATATGCTCTTTTTTGTGATCTCAGTGTATGTAAGATTATGCATGTGTGTTCATGGATGTGTGGGTTGTGCTGGTGTGTGCACAACCCACACATCCATGTCTGGGATCTGTGTGTGTGTTCATGCCTATCTCTATGGCTCTGTAGCTGGTTGATCTAAGACAAGCATGTCAAACTCAAAGGCTAATATGGGCCAAATACACAAGGTTTAAATTTATGTGGGCCGCAAAAAAACAAAAACTTCAATTTTCATAGAAACGTAGGTTTATTTCGATAGAGACACGCTGAATACAAAGGGCTGAAATAAATAAGTAATTATTAATATAAAATAGAACATTTTAATAAAAACTAATATTTTTTCTTGAACATTAACTTACCAGACACTGAATAACTGCACAAATTAATAAGCATAACGCAAATAAAGCTATTTTTCTTGTTCTCCGAAAGCGAAATATTATTTCCTGTTGCTCACACCAAACAAGTCAGTCCAAGACTAATGACATGGCAATGGGTTGCTAAAATATTTGCTGCTAGTATTAGTGGGGAGAAATGGTGCGCCTATGTCTAAGACACGTAAGGGAAATAAATGCACGATTATAGTAATCAGTCATTAGCGAATGTTGTAGTTTGTTATTAATAATTATGTGTAACAGGATATTGTAAAAATTAAGTTACAAAATTTTTATTAAAATGTCTCTTACATACTGTTATATTGGCTGGGACGCAAAAATATTCATTGTGGGCCACATGTGGTCCATGGGCCGCGACTTTGACATGCTTGATCTAGGAGATATTGGTGTGAATGTGTGTGAGCAGGGTCCAGGCCCCTGACCCCACCATCTTAAAGTCAGGAAGGGCAGGGGGGCCTGTCGCCAGCAAGTGCCAGGCTCTCTATTAGGCCCATTCACCCTATGAGCCTACCTCCAGGCCTGCCACCTTTCTTTTGACCCTGTAATTCTCTCGCCCACTGTAGATTGGTGGAGCTAGGCAGTTGGAACCCAGCCTCTCACAGCACCCAACTCCCTTCCTGGGCTGGGAGCTCAAAGTGTCCCAGCCTGGACTCTCCTCCCCAGCAAGGGGGCTTTAGTCACTAATTTTGTCCACTGGGATATACACACATAAACACAAAATGCAACAATATACTCACAATACACATAGGTCCATATAGACCCAGAC
This sequence comes from Myotis brandtii, assembly GCF_000412655.1. Lineage (NCBI taxonomy): Eukaryota > Metazoa > Chordata > Mammalia > Chiroptera > Vespertilionidae > Myotis > Myotis brandtii. Next base: position 1,336,365 of record NW_005371360.1, read on the forward strand.
ACACACCTAGCTATGCAAATACCATTGGATCCACCCCCAACCCAGATGCATGAAAAGGCTCCCATAGACCAAGTATATGCATAGGACACAGTAACCATACCTTCCCCAAGCCAATACAACACAACACAACACAACACAACACAACACAACACACAACACAGAGACCCAAACACACACACACACACACACACACACACACACACACACACACACACAGAGAC
>NW_005371360.1:1339381-1341982 GCF_000412655.1 Myotis brandtii
GTGTGTGTGTGTGTGTGTGTGTGTCTGTAGGTGCTTATGGATATCTATGTCTATGTCACCTGCTACATGAGTATGTCTCTGAGCATGTCTGTTTCCTAGTGTGGCTGTATGAATATATGTAGATGGATGTTTCCTGGTGAATGTGTAATTCTATGTAGCCGTGAATTGGTGTGAACTTTCTTGTGTCTTTTTTGGAGTGTAGGAGACTATGCATGTGACCATGTATTTTTGGAAGTGTGTGGTTTGTTCTGGCATGCACACCTGTGTGCTTGGGGATCTACATGAATGCAGATACACATGACTTGGTATGTGCACACGTCATGCCTCATGTGTATGTATGCTGTGAATAGGTCTTTGTGGTGCACATAGGTGCATGTGTGGGTATATATGCTCTTTTTTGTGATCTCAGTGTATGTAAGATTATGCATGTGTGTTCATGGATGTGTGGGTTGTGCTGGTGTGTGCACAACCCACACATCCATGTCTGGGATCTGTGTGTGTGTTCATGCCTATCTCTATGGCTCTGTAGCTGGTTGATCTAAGACAAGCATGTCAAACTCAAAGGCTAATATGGGCCAAATACACAAGGTTTAAATTTATGTGGGCCGCAAAAAAACAAAAACTTCAATTTTCATAGAAACGTAGGTTTATTTCGATAGAGACACGCTGAATACAAAGGGCTGAAATAAATAAGTAATTATTAATATAAAATAGAACATTTTAATAAAAACTAATATTTTTTCTTGAACATTAACTTACCAGACACTGAATAACTGCACAAATTAATAAGCATAATGCAAATAAAGCTATTTTTCTTGTTCTCCGAAAGCGAAATATTATTTCCTGTTGCTCACACCAAACAAGTCAGTCCAAGACTAATGACATGGCAATGGGTTGCTAAAATATTTGCTGCTAGTATTAGTGGGGAGAAATGGTGCGCCTATGTGTAAGACACGTAAGGGAAATAAATGCACGATTATAGTAATCAGTCATTAGCGAATGTTGTAGTTTGTTATTAATAATTATGTGTAACAGGATATTGTAAAAATTAAGTTACAAAATTTTTATTAAAATGTCTCTTACATACTGTTATATTGGCTGGGACGCAAAAATATTCATTGTGGGCCACATGTGGTCCGCGGGCCGCGACTTTGACATGCTTGATCTAGGAGATATTGGTGTGAATGTGTGTGAGCAGGGTCCAAGCCCCTGACCCCACCATCTTAAAGTCAGGAAGGGCAGGGGGGCCTGTCGCCAGCAAGTGCCAGGCTCTCTATTAGGCCCATTCACCCTATGAGCCTACCTCCAGGCCTGCCACCTTTCTTTTGACCCTGTAATTCTCTCGCCCACTGTAGATTGGTGGAGCTAGGCAGTTGGAACCCAGCCTCTCACAGCACCCAACTCCCTTCCTGGGCTGGGAGCTCAAAGTGTCCCAGCCTGGACTCTCCTCCCCAGCAAGGGGGCTTTAGTCACTAATTTTGTCCACTGGGATATACACACATAAACACAAAATGCAACAATATACTCACAATACACATAGGTCCATATAGACCCAGACACACACCTAGCTATGCAAATACCATTGGATCCACCCCCAACCCAGATGCATGAAAAGGCTCCCATAGACCAAGTATATGCATAGGACACAGTAACCATACCTTCCCCAAGCCAATACAACACAACACAACACAACACAACACAACACACAACACAGAGACCCAAACACACACACACACACACACACACACACACACACACACACACACACGGAGTCACAGATACACTCTACACCCTGTACAGACACAGCCAGACCTAGTTGTATGCACACACACAAATACACATGCATGAGCACAAACATGGAATCATACATTCACATACAACACAGACAACGCCCAGACACATAGGTGGACCCAGATATGCAACTCAGAAAGTCATACAGCAGATGTGTCATAGAATTATACACCTGAAACCTATTATAATTTTATTAACCAATATCACCCCAATGCATTCAATATAAAAAGACATACAATAAATAAAACAGTATGAAAAACAAAAAGAAAATGGTTGAAGGGAGAAGATAAAATCATGAAAGACTGAAAACAAGAAAAAACACACAAAAACAACGCACAGCCAGCTGCTGATCCCAGCATCCAGACCCAGGAAGACAGGTAAACACACAGAAGTCACTTTTGTGTAGAATTCCCTTTCTCTCCCATTCACACAAACACACACTGACCCAGACATCCCAGAAATACGCCGATGAATGCACAGATGTGAAGACACACCACAGTCTCCAGCCTAGCCGCCCTTGGATAAAGACAAAAAGACAGGCAGACAGACCCCTCCACGGCCTCACGGGTGTCTCAAAGCTGGGGGTGGGGGGAGGGAGGGGAGGAAGGAGGCTCACCCAGCAGCAGACATAGCATGTCCAAAGCACCAAATCTTGGCGGTGAGGGAGTGTGGCAGCGAATGGGACGGGACTGATCTGCGCGGGTTCCTCAGCCACAGGCACTGGTAACCAGATCAGCATGTCGGGCAAGGCCCGTTAACACCCTGTGTGCTAAATTTATCGACTGTGGGTGGCGCGGGTGGGGGGGGGGG
>NW_005371360.1:1342009-1342535 GCF_000412655.1 Myotis brandtii
CCGGAAGAGGAGGGCTGGGGTGGTGCCGACCACGTGGGCAGGGGCAGGGTCCCTCTGCGGGGCGGCAGTTAGACGGCCAAGAGGAAGGGGCTTTCCCTTGGAAGGGCAGGGCTGGGGAAACTGAGGCCTCTCTCTCTCCATTAGCTAGGAGGCTCCATCCCACACCAGGAACTTGACAAAAAAAGGTCTTGATAGTGTGGGTGGGGCCTGGAAGAAGATAGGGCGGCGCACAAGGGAAGGAGCCTAAAGGAATGAGACAAAATGGTCAGACCCGCCGGCCGCTAGGTCCCCAGGGAAGTCAGATTAGGGTTGGGGATGGATTGAAGGCTCGGACTAGGGAGAAGGCATTGGGCTCTGGAGAGGAGGAACCTAAGGAAGGAGGGAGGATTTTAGACAGGAGTCAATGGAAGGGCGGAGCCTGGGGAGAGGGGGTGCTGGACCAAGAAAAATAGAAAAGTGGGTGAGGCAGGAGCGTGAGCAAGAGGCACCTGACCGGGGAGGTGGGCAGGGCCCAGGGAGAATGACG
>NW_005371360.1:1342653-1351636 GCF_000412655.1 Myotis brandtii
GGGGGTGGGCGCTTGGGGGGACCCGGGTCAACCCTGGAAGGGGCGGGCCCACCTTTTTCAGGATCCTGCGGGTCAAAGTGACGTCGGAGTTGGCGATAACTCTATGCTGGGGAGGCCACATCTTGGGCGATTCCTTGGTGGTCATTTTCTGGCTGAGATCCATTGTTGGGCGGGACGGAATCCTTCCCTCTGAGTCAACGATCGCCCCGCCCTACCGGGTGCCATCGCTGCGCCTCATTGGTCGGGCGCGGACCAATGGGAACCCACCTCTGGTTTCACTCTGTCTTCTCGGGTTCCAGCCCAGCAGGAGCCCGGCCCGACCAGGAGCTAAGTGGAGTAGGGGCGGGTGAGGGTCTTCTGTCCCGCTCCTGCTAAACTCAGCTCTATTTAGCGCCGAGGACCCTGCCTGTCCCGGCCCCGGACCGTCCCCCTGTTCCCTCACCCCGCTCTCCTTCCTCTGCAGGCCTTGCATTTGAGGCGGAAGACCCCAGAAGCATCTTTTCCTCCTTTCAGTCTAGACGCCCTCTCCTCGCCAACTCCGTGCAGCTCTGGACTGAGACTCCTGGATCACCAGGGGGCGCCCGCGGCCTACACTGGGCGCTGCTGACCAGAAAAGGAACCCGGAACCGGCTCTCTCTGGAGCACGCCCAGGCTTTTCTTCCCTCTCAGGCGTGCATCTTTACTTTTCTCTCCTAAACTCTAAGGGCCCCCACAAAACTTGCAACCAGGGGAGCAACAGGCGGCAGCAGCTCATCCGGGGCTTACCCCCTGAACCTGTCTCCAAGGCCCCCTTTTCTCTGACTTTGCTGTGAGCTGACAGCAGCCCTCCATGGCTCTTTTTTTTTGTTTTCTCTCTCTCTCTATAACGTTTCTTGAGAGCCAAAGCGGAGTATTGCCTAGGCTCTCTCCTGTTGCTTCTTATACACTAAGCCCCCAGCGGTCCCCAGCTTTAATAAACATTCTCTCTTTCTCTCTCTCTCAAAAAAAAAAAAAAAAATAAAGGAGAAAGAAGAAAGAAAGAAAAGGGACCCTGAAGTTCCTCGAGGGCGGGATGGGCACTCAGAAGGAGAGCCTGGATTCCTTTTAGAAGGTGGAGGATCTTGGGCGGTTTGAAGGATGGAGCCTGGGTCTCTACTGTGGGAAAGGCCTGGTTTCCTTGGGTTGTGTTCCCTTGCATTTTGTGTCTTTATTTCAAGTGTCTTGCTGGTCTCTGCAGATTTGCCTGCTGTGTCTCTGCCCACCCCAAAGTGTTTGAGTCTCTCTGAGGCTTTGCTTTAGTGGGTATATGTGACCATGGCCATGAGTGTGTCCTTGTGTCTGCTGGTGGCTAGCTTGTGTGTCTGCTCTTGTGTATCTATTATTGCCTCTGGGCATCTGTCTCAGTGTGTGCCTGTTTTGTGTATCTCCATGTCTGTTTTGGTATGTGTGTGATAGTGTGTGCGACTGTTCTGTTCTCCCTGTGCTTGATGAGATATGTCCCTCTGTGTGCTTGTTGGCTAGCTTTGGTGGCTGCTCCTGTGTATCTATAATTATAGATATGTATCCAGATATGTGTGTGTGTGTGTGTGTGTGTGTGTGTGTGTGTGTGTGAGAGAGAGAGAGAGAGAGAGAGAGAGAGAGAGAGAGTGTGTTTGTGTAGGTCTCTGTGTGTGTCTGTTTCATTTGTATAACTGCAATAGGGGTGTCTTGTACCTGTCTTAGTGGCAGTTGCCTCTGGACAAGTTGGAGAGTCCCTTCCAGGTGGTAGCCCAGCTGAGACTTCCTTCCTAGGGCAGGCTGGCTTGCTTCCCAGCAGAATGAGCTGGCTTCTCACAAGGGGCCCCTCTTAGGGGTCCCTGGGGCCCTGCTCTGGTCTGCCTGGGTGTTCCCCATCTCTGTATTACTCTGCCCTTACCAGGGAAACACCATTTCCTGTCTTTGATGTCACTGGGGCTAAATTTTCCCTTCCAAAGAGTTCAGGCCACTGGTTTCTTTCTTTGTGTATGTGTGTGTACTTGACCACTATTCCATGCTTAATATAGAAACCCCAAAACAAACAGTAGCACATGGAAAATGCAAGTGGGTGAAAGTACATACAGCAAAAGGTCCAAATTCTCTCAGTCCAAATCCCACATTTCTTTTATACCTTCCAGAAATGCACTATGCAAATGTACCTCTGCTCTGAAACAACCCCACATTTTGTATGTAGCACTTTATTTTTTAACCCTTAGAGATTTCTGTTACCCCCAAAGAGATGACTCAACCCTCACATGTGATTACTGAACTGATTTTCAAACAATAACCAGACAATTTCACTTTCGATGATTGTTTTGGCTATTTTCATCAGAACATCTTTGCAATAGATGTCCACACTAATTTTTGGACCCTGGTTGTTCATTCACAAGATCAACCCCTGCATACAATCATATAGAGCTACCAGACTGTCAGCCCCATCGGCAACCATGATGCCTACTGTATGCCAAATGTTATTCTGATTCCCTATTCTTTTTTTTTGATTCCCTGTTGTTTTTTCCTTTTCTTTGTTTGTTTTAATCTTTATTTTTTTCACCAACAGCCCTAATACATTTTATTTTTTATATATATTTTGTTGATTTTTTACAGAGAGGAAGGGAGAGGGATAGAGAGTTAGAAACATCGGGGGTTTGATCCCCTGTCTGGGCCATATTGGGAGCAATCAATTGATGTCTCTCTCTCTCTCTCTCTCTCTCCCTTTCTCATTCCCTTCTTTTTAAAAAATCTTTATTGTTGAGATTATTACAGATGTCCCTTTTTTTCCTCCCATAGCTCCTCTCCACCCGGTTCCCACCCAACCCCAGGCCCTTGCCACCCTATTGTCTGTGTCCATAGGTACTGCATACATACATATAAGATCTTTGTCTAATCTCTTCCAGCACCCCCCAAAACCCCCTTCCCCCCAAGAATTGTCAGTCCGCTCCATTTCCATGCTCCTGATTCTATTACATTCACCAGTTTATTCTGTTCATCAGATTTTTTGATTCACTTGTTGATAGATATGTATTTGTTGTCACTTTGTTGTTCTGATTCCCTATTCTTGACAATAATCCTGCGAGGTGGTCACTATTGTTAGCCACACTTCCCAGATAGGAAAAGCAAGGAACAGAGAGGCGAAAGAATTTGCTCAAAATCATACAACTAGCAAGAGGCAGAGCTGGGATTTGAAGCCCCACAGTTTGGATCTTGTGCTATTTGTTGTTTCTCAATTAGAAACACATCTGTGAACACATGGAGCCCCCTTTCCTCATCTCTGAACACAAAACATCACATTGGAAACACACAAGTCCAAAGTAGCCTGGGATGCACCCCAACTCCACAAAGCTTCAGTGTTTGTTTTTTAAAAAGTATATTTTTATTGATTTCAGAGAGGAAAGGAGAGGGGGAGAGAGAGATAGAAACATCAATGATGAGAGAGAATCATTGATTGGCTGCCTCCTGCACGCCCCCTACTGGGGATCAAGCCCGCAACCTGGGCATGTACCCTTGACCAGAATCAAACACAGGACCCTTCAGCCCGCAGGCCAACACTCTATCCACTGAGCCAAACCAGCTAGGGCGAAGCTTCAGTGTTTTGCATCACCATGCCTTGCAACATTTACACAACACGACAGGTATGCACATGTGCCGGCCCTGTGTTTTCCTGGCCTATCTAGGACCCAGCTTTTTGAGAGACTTGACTAACGTGGACAATGTAATTCCCCTCTCTGTGCCTCTTTCCTCCTTCAGTACATGTTACCACTCTCACAGACCTCATTGAATTCTTTCCTTCCCCCTTTTCTCTTTTTCTCAATTCACATCCCCTGCCCCCCAATTTGGTCCTTTGCTCACTAGCTTGTACACTCACTCAGCAAACATCACTGCCATCCTCTGTTAGGCGTTGCCTCTGCCCTGGGGGACACAGAGGATCCAGGACAGTAAAGTTGACACTGGGCGAAGCCACATCCAGGGGATGGGGACAATGGGAAACCCAGAGAAAAGGAAATGAAGTTTTCTAGAAAAAAATCAAGGCACACCTCTTGGAGCGGGTGCCTGTTTGTTGGGCCTCAGAGGTAGAAGATGGGGGCTCCCCCTTCAACGACTTCCTGCCCCATCCCTCCCTTGAGCCCTATGATGTTGAGCATGAGGATTCAGGCCCTACCCCTAGCGATGAGGAAAATGGGCCCACGCTCACCTCAGGGAGACAGCTGAGCACAGAGGTGTTAGGAAGGTAATGCCCACAGCTCCATGGTGGGTGGGGCTGCCTGGCTCAGATGTCCCAACCACAGCTGCACGTCATGGTGCTCCCTGGCTGCGGCCTGAGCCTTCCCCAGGCTGCCAGACTTCGTTGCCCCTCCCTGGAGGGAGTGAACAGAGCCATACTAAGCCCCTCTGTGTGGAAAAGGGTTTCAGAACACTCACTGTGCCTCCTTGGTTGAGTGACTTCAACTTGTGGAGTCAGTTTCTGCATCCACATCTTGGGATGATGGTGTGCCAGAGTTGCCGAAAAGATGCCGAGAGCATGACAGCTCCTCCCCTTTTCTGAACTCTCGCAAAGTGCCTGTCACTGCCTATATATGTAATACTTTCAACAATAAAGAATTATTTTTTAAAATAATTTTAAAATAAATAAATTTAAAAATAAAAACAAAATAAATTGGACTACATCAAAATAAAAGTTTTTGCACAGCAAAGGAAATCATCAACAAAACCAAACTGATAGAAGGTATTAGCCCAGTGGTTCTCCACCTGTGGGTCGTGACCCCTTTGGCGGTCAAACGACCCTTTCACACGGGTAAGACCATCCTGCATATCAGATATTTACATTACGATTCCTAACAGTAGCCACATCACAGTTATGAAGCAGCAATGAAAATAAAGTTATGGTTGGGTCACAACATGAGGAACTGTATTTAAAGGGCCAGAAGGTTGAGAACCACTGGCCTACAGCAAGCTCTCAACTGCCCTTTGAGATCTATTATTGTTCTCATTTAACAGATGTGAGAAATAAGGCTCTGAGAGGGGAAGCTGCTTGCCCTCAGCAAGAAATTGGAGAGCTGAGGCGGCCAATTTTTTTCTAAAATGGTCCAGAGAGAGTAAATATTGGCTTTGTGGGCCAGTCTCTGTCACAACTACTTAGCTCTGCTGTAGTATTGCAAAAGCTGCCATCAGGCAATATGTAAATGAAGGAGCGTGGCTGTGTGCCAATGAAGTTTATTTGTGGACACTGACATTTGAATTTCATATCATTTGTATGTCAGGAAATAGGCTTATTCTTTTGACGTTTACCAGCCACTTAAAACCAAAAAACAATCAAACAAAAAATTCATAGTTTTCAGACTGTAGTTTGTTGATCTCTAGAGCTGATGCTGTTAATTGCTGTAATTCATTAACTCACTCATTCCATAAATATTAATAGGCACTAGAGGTAGACTCGAAACTAGCCGTTGAAGATGCTCCTCTTCAGGAGATAACACTTTGGTGGGGAAAGTAATCGTAAGCAAGTAAACAAACAAGAATATTCTAGATGGCAGAAAGGGCTAGTAAGGAAATTTGGTGGGTGATGCAACAGGGCCGAGGGAGGGGCACTTTCATTTGGGTTGTCTGAGATGGTGACCTTCGGAGTCCTCTGAATTCCTCTTTTTGTTCTTTTTGTCAGCTTAGGCAATCTTTGTCTGTCGCCCGCTGTGGGCTAGGGCTTAATAATAAACAGATTGGCTTCTCGGCAGGGCAGTGATATCGAGGGGAGGGCGCTGTGGCCTCAGCATGTTTAAAGCTTTCTTCCTGGTCGGTCAGATTTCTCAGAGATGGGTCTGTCAGCATCCCATCTTCTGGGTCCCGATGCTGAGCGGGGCGAGGGTTGCGGTGGGAAAGTTTTATCGCCTGCATTCAGGTTCACAGGTTTGCTCAATAGTCCTGTGTTCAGAGAGATGTTTTCGGTCGATAACTGCTGTTCCTCTGACCAGAAACACTGCTATTTCCGCTCTTTGGGGGACAAAAGAAAACAGATACTTTCCCACCCTGATGGGAAGTGTCAAAAAAAACAAACAAAAAAAAGAATCTACTTCAAAATGGAGCTGGAGCTGCCATGTTAGAGAGACTTCCGTGCATATCTTAGGTCTCAAACCTTTGGAATGTTAAAAAAAGGGCCAAATAACCTTGGGGCTGCGCTTAAGAAGCCTTGTTTCCCCCAAAAACACTGTTTGTAAAGAAAGCAGGTATAGCCTGGCTGGTGTGGCTTAGTGGTTGAGCGTTGACCTATGAACCAGGAGGTCAAGGTTCTTCGAATCCCAGTCAGGGCACATGCCTGGGTTTCAGGCTTGATCCCCAGTGGGGGGCACGCAGGAGGCAGCTGATCAATGATTCTCTTCCATCATTTGATATTTCTCTCTTTCCCTCTCCTTTCCTCTCTGAAATCAATAAAAATATATTTTAAAAAGAAAGCAGATAGAATGACTTACTGGACTAAAAATTAAAAACACTGTTTAGCATTAACAACACTTTAAATGTACCAATAGAAATGCCTTCCGCCTATTGATGTAACTGTCCCCCTTCCCTTCTCATAAATACCCCTTGCCTTTGTCTCCTAAGTGGGAGGAAGACTGGTTTTCTGCCTGAATTGGTGCATCCCGAATAGCTATTCTTTTTTATTTCAAATAAATGCTTGTTTCCACTCGCTTTAAAAGGCCTTTTTATTTGTTGGTTAACCGGAGAAACACTGATGTCTCTTTTGGGAACTGACTTTCAGTAAACTCTTCTGTTTTAGTGGCCACCCATCACCCCCTCCTTCAGCGTTGGCGAGAGTCACCAATAACTGAACTTTGGGGGATGGTGCTGGTGAAATTCCAAGAGGCAAATAATATTTGGCTTTCCACCCTGCTGGCTAGCCATCTTGTTTTGGGTTTTAAAACAATCACTGAACTGTCACTGCAGTGGGGTTTCAGAAGAGTGAAAGTAAAGGCTGATGCCCTGTTCATCATCTTGACCCAGAAGGATGGTGGGAGCCGAGGCTGGCTGCCAATGTGGAGAAAGAACATTCCAGTCAGAGGGACTGCAGGGGTGAAGGAACAACCTTGGTCCAATGCAGTGGGTTCTCCAACTCGGGCAAACCTCAGAATCTTCCGGTTGGCTCATTCAAACACCAATTGCTGGGCTGACAGCTGGGCTTTTTCCGTTCCCAGAGTGTCGATAGACAATAGACGGAGGTGCTAGAATTTGCATAGGTGATGCTGTCGCTGTTGGTTTGGACACCACACGTTATAAACCGTTTGCATAACGGAAGCATTTAGCACCTTCGAATTAACCTGAGCCAGTATCATTATGGTTTTTCTCTCTGTAATTCCCCAGCAGGGCCCAATGCTAGAACTTCGAGCACAGCGTGGCATCCTATACCCAAATCCCCCCGCATTTCCTGGCCTGCTGGTGGAGGCCTGAGACCAACTGCCCAGTCCATCTTCCCATTGGGTCCTGGAGCAGCTCAGGGACTGACCAGTGTCCACCCGGCTGGTCTGGGCAGAGCAGGGCTTTCTTCCCATCTCTCAATCCAGGGTTGCTTCCTCTTTTGGGTTTTGAGTTATGGCAGCTTCTCTGCTCCTCCTCCCACCCCCGCCCGAGTGAAGGGAAATTTGAATTTCCTCTGTCTCAGTTGTGTCCTTTTCCTACAAGGGGAATTTCTCTACCTGGACTCTCCAGCCTTCCGCTTGTGGGGTCCAGGGGGGCTCCTGACAGGAAGCGATCTAGGTGGGTGGGTGGGGGCAGGCCAAGGAAGGGCGAGGGTCCCGGAGAAGTTGAGAGAGGGAGGGGGGCGCCCCAAGTATGGCACTCAGGGTTCCACTGGGGGGTTTTGCTCCAGAGGAGAAGGCAGCTGAGGTCTGGCTGTCCTCTGATGGTTCTGCAGAAATACTGGATTTAGGGGATCCCTGGGGGGACCTGGGTGGGAGTGACAAGGAGGGGAAAGAGACAAAGAGACAAAGAGGTTCAGAAAGTGAGAGCAAGAGACAGAGGGAGGGAGAGAGGGAGAGAGGGAGAGAGGGAGAGAGGAGCGGGAGGACAGGGAGGGACACTGAGACAGAGACAGGGAGAGTCAGAGCCAGAGCCAGAGCCATAGACATAATAAAGGATAGAACCATCCCGAGACCCGGCCCAAAGCAGACAATCAATGGACACAGGGACAAATGGGGAGAGACGCACAGATAAAAGGAAAGATACAGAATTACAGAGGGGCACCCAGAGAGGAAGAGAGAGAGAGAGGCACAGAGAGAGACAGAAAGAAAGAGACAGAGAGAGAGACAGAGAGACACAGAGACACACAGAGAGAGAGGCAGAGAGAGAGAGCGAGAGAGGCAGAGAGAGAGGCACAGAGAGAGACAGAAAGAAAGAGACAGAGAGAGAGAGAGAGAGACACAGAGACACACAGAGAGAGGCAGAGAGAGAGACACAGAGAGAGAGGCACAGAGAGAGACAGAAAGAGAGAGACAGAAAGAGACAGAAAGAGAGAGACAGAAAGAGACAGAGAGAGAGAGAAAGAGAGAGACAGAAAGAGAGAGACAGAAAGAGAGAGACAGAAAGAGAGAGACAGAAAGAGAGAGACAGAAAGAGAGAGACAGAAAGAGAGAGACAGAAAGAGAGAGACAGAAAGAGAGAGACAGAAAGAGAGAGACAGAAAGAGAGAGACAGAAAGAGAGAGACAGAAAGAGAGAGACAGAAAGAGAGAGACAGAAAGAGAGAGACAGAAAGAGAGAGACAGAGAGACACACACAGAGAGAGGGAGAGAGAGAGAGAGAGAACGCAGGAGCAAGAAGCAGTGGGGCAGAGATTGGAGGGCGAGAGAGAGCAAGGAGACCAGAGATGAGACCCAGAGAAGAGAAAGCTAGGGAAAACCTGGCTGGAGGGGGCGGGCGCTGGGATCCCCACCGTCTCCGCCCCGGAAAGCGGGGCTTCCGGGTTCACTATAAAGCGGGGAGCCCGGGACCCCGGTTTTAGCCGCCTACCG
>NW_005371360.1:1351772-1352416 GCF_000412655.1 Myotis brandtii
GGCCCGCCTCCCCGACTCCCCGCAGGTGAGATGCGCCCCTTCTTGGGACTCCTTCTCTACCCTGCACCCTGGGCCGACCCCCTTCTGCACCACGAGTCCCGGAAAGCACCCCTTCTTTATCCAGGACATGGGGGGGCACCCCTGCTCACCTTGTACCCCCGCGAGACCCCATCTGCATCCGGTACCCTAGGGCGGGGCCCTTTCTCCATCGCGGACCCCGAGGGGCACTTCGAACCTTTGAGGGGACCCGCTCTTTCCCCCTAACTCCCGGAGAACCTAGGTTTCCTCCCGGACCCCTGGGGTGTCCCCCTTTTCCTCCCAAGACCTCCCTGTTCCCAGCCACCTGGAGGGTTCACACTTATTTTCGGTCTTGAGTCCTGGTGGGTGCTGTCCTTGCAGACCCCACGGATTGGGGCCGGTTGAGCCCCCAAGTTGAGGTGTGCGTGTGCGTGGATGTTGGGGTGCTCTTTTGGAGGAGGGGGAAAGGAGAGCGGAAGGGCTGCGCAGACGCGGTGCGGCACTTTTCAGGGGGCTGCGGAGTGGTTGGGGGACCCTCCACTCACTTTCTGCCTTTCCTCCTCAGGATGTGGGCGTGTTCGCGCAGCTGGTGGCCCGAGATGGTGAGTGTCCTGCCCCATCCCTCT
>NW_005371360.1:1352448-1357748 GCF_000412655.1 Myotis brandtii
GAGGGTCCCGGGAGCCGGAGGCCTCCTTCTGACTAAATCGGACCCTCGACTCCTTCCCTCTGAAAGCTGTCTTCTCCCCTCTATGAATCTCACCTGTCTCTCTGGGCTCCCGCTGCTTCTCAGCTGACTTCCATCTGCCCACTAAAACCCACCCGCTCAGGCCTAGGGCGGGATCCCCAAACCCCATCCTGCTCTGGTCTCTCCCACTGGCCTCTGGGAAGTTCACCCTCTCCTTCCCACTCGCTTCCCTCCTTCCTTCCAGAGACCGCCCTCCCCTGCCCCTTTTAGAGTCTCCTCCCAATCTCTGCTTTCTTCTCTACACCCTTCCTGAGACCCGCCCACTTTCCCTTCCCTTCCTCCTTCTGAGTCCCCTCCTTCATGCTGTCCCATTCCCCCCACCTCCCTCTCTAAACCCCTTCCTTCACCCCCGAGTCCCTAGCCCTACTCTCCCCTTCCCATCCCCTTTTGCATCGCAAGTCCTCCTGCAGGTTCCTGTTCCTGGAAGTCTCTCACCTTCCACCCCCGCCCCTCTCCGTTCCCCCTTCCTCCTCTTGCAGCACTGCTGACAGAAGGGCTCCTGCATTGGTACAGTGATCCTGGCTTGAAAGGTGTGTTCCTGACACCGGGCCTGAGCTACGATGAGCACACACAGGAGCTGGTGGTGTCTGAGGCCGGCATCTACTATGTGTTTTTGCACCTGGAACTGCAACGTGTGGTGGCCGGAGCTGGCTCTGGCTCCGTCTCCATTGCCTTGCACCTGCAGCCGCTGGGCAGAGGGGTTGCAGCTCTGGCCCTGACCTTGGACCTGCCATCTCCATCCTCTGAAGCCCGGGACTCAGCAGCTGGTTTCCGGGGTGGCCTGCTGCACCTGCGCACTGGTCAGCGCCTGGGTGTCCATCTCAGGGCTGCGGCTGGGGTGCACCCCGCCTGGCAGCTTGCACAAGGTGCCACGGTTTTGGGCCTCTACCGAGTGGCCACCAAGGTCCCTGCTGGACTCCCCTCGGGACAGCCTTCATGAGGCTGGCGGGGTTGCCACCCCCTGCAGGGAGACTAAATCCTGCCTTTCTTCTGTGGGGCCTCTGGTGATGAGCCCTGACTTCTCTACCTCACCAGGCAGGGCAGGGGTTCTGGCTGCTGACCCCCTCCTCAAGGACTCTCCTGGTCCCTCTATCACTCCTGCCCCGAGTCAAACCCTTGATATTTATTATGAGCCTGAGCTCAGACAGTGGACTTTATATTTATCTGTTTAACTTATATTTATTGAGTGCCCAGGCCAGGTACTGTGCAGCAGGGCTGAAGAAACAGACCAAAACAAACAATAGCAAGCAAGACAGACCTCAAAAAATCCTTACTTACGTTAATAAGTGAGAAATAAAGACTCACTCCAAGCCTCCCCCTTTGGGATTTGTGGGGTAGTTTTAGGGGGTCTGCAGAATTCTTTGTTGTGTGAGTTTCATTCATGCAACTTGTCTTTTGACCATCTACTATGTGTCAGGCACTGTTTTAGGTGTTGAGGACACAGCAATGAGCAAAACAGACCCAAATTCCAGCTTTTGCCAAGCTGACATCTTATAGGCTGGTTTGCCACTATGACTGTGATTGTCTGTGACCTGGTGTGCCTGGGCCAGGGGACAGTGTGAATGGTGGATGGTACTGGGTAATAAAATGTTTATAAATGTAATGATGACTGTATTGAGCTTTTACTGTATACACCAGACAGTGTTATCTGAGACTCATAACTACTGTATGCTTTAAGGATTTTATTATTTCCATTTTACTATTATGTATGCTCTTGAGGTTATTTTCCTCTATGGAAAGTGGGTGGTGGAAATACTGTACAATACAGTTCTGCAGGAAATCACTTGCCAGCTCTGTTCAGTACCATCACCACCAGACAGTGTTATCTGAGACTCAGAACTACTGTATGCTTTAAGGATTTTATTATTTCCACTTTACTATTATGTATGCTCTTGAGGTTATTTTCCTCTATGGAAAGTGGGTGGTGGAAATACTGTACAATACAGTTCTGCAGGAAGTCACTTGCCAGCTCTGTTCAGTACCATCACGCCAGTAACTTAAAATCAGCCACGGGAATCAGCAAATGCTACAAGCCAGGGCTTGATTTATTGTCTGCTGGTCATCTAGACTTAAAGTAGATTAGACTTAAAAGTGTGTCTTGGCTCTACCTGTTATGTTGTGAATATCAAGGAAGTCTTCATCTAGTGTTTTCAAATCGTTATCTGATTTTGTAAAGAAGTTGCTCATGTTTTCACAAGCAAGTGAAGTGTGGACATACATCTATGGCCCGTTTTATCTTAGTATTTTTTAAAAAATTGATTTCAAAGAGGAAGGGAGAGGAAAAGAGAGATAGAAACATCAATGGTGAGAGAATCATTGACTGGCTGCCTCTTGCACGCCCCCGACTGAGAATTGAGCCTGCAACCGGGCATTGAATCTGGGACCCTTTAGTCCACAGGCTAACGCTCTATCCACTGAGCAAAACTGGCTAGGGCTTACCTTAGTCTTTAAGAGGAAAATACAATCTACATCACTTGTTTGTCATTTGCACGCAGGGTTGACTATTGGTACAAGAGTGGGAAAAATTAAGGCATTCTGCAGAGAATCAACGGACTAAATAGAATTTGCAATGAAGAGTATTCTCTATTTTATTCATAAATGGTGTCCTACACAATAATTTATGCCTACAAAATTTATAATAGACACACAATTTCATTCCCTTCCATAGTCAACCCTGCGTGCAAGTGACAAACAAGTGATGTAGATTTATTTTCCTTTTAAAGACTAAGATAAGCCCTTGCATGTTTGGCTCAGTGGATAGAGCGTCAGCTTGTAGACTGAAGGGTCCCAGGTTCGATTCTGGTCAAGGGCACATGCCCGGGTTGGGGGCTCGATCCCAGGTAGGGGGTGTGCAGGAGGCAGCCAATCAATGATTTTCTATCATCATTGATGTTTCTAGCCTTCTTTTCCTCTCCCTTCCTCTCTGAAATCAATAATAATAAAAAAAAAGACTAAGATAGAATGGACCAAAGATCTATGTCCACACTTCACTTGATTGTGAAAACATGAGCAACTTCTTTACAAAAGCAGATAATGGGTTGAAAACACAGCACCAGCATGCTGTTCCTCTCTCCAGACCTAGTCAGTTCTCCCTGCCCCATAATTTTGTCACCATGCACAACCCATTACTCCTAGTCCCCATTCATGGATACTTCCTTTGGACCCCTAGGACAGCCCTTGTGACGAAGCATCTAAAACCTTAACCCTTGGTGCATCCCTAAAATTCGTGGGGGAAAGGTTGTCCCCAGAATTCTTGGTCCAGGGACCACAGTCAAATCTGATTGGTCAGCGTCTGGCTACACTGGTTGTTGCCTATTGAATAACACCCTTGGTACCAGGTGATGCCTTCCCTTGGCACAGCTGATTGGGTGGGCTCATGACGCAAGCTGGGCCAGTTTCCACAGAGTGGGCGGGCTTGTTAGTCAGGAAATCGCACCTCTACAGGAGAGAGAAGCATGAAAGGGCCCATCTGCAGAGAGAGAGAGGAGAGGAGGATGCACAGGAATTCACAAGTGAGACCACAGAACCCTGGAGAGACAGAGGAGGGACTTAGGTTTTCTACTTGCCCCTTCTTGGTGACATGGGAAGCCCTATGCCTATTGGAAAACCCTATGACAGGGTGGAACAAAAGTAGGTTTACAGTTGTGAGTACACAAAACACAGGCTTTATTCTTATATTATTATTTATTAACTATTGTATTATTTTTCCATATAAATGATTGTCAACCTACTTTTGCCCCACCCTGCGGTTTCTGAGGGCCACAAACTGGGTGGCTTAAAACAACAGATATGTATTGTCCCCCCGTTCTGTAGACCAGAAATCCAAAATCAAGGTGCCAGCAGGGCCATACTTCCTCCAAAGGCTTTAAGGAAGACTCCTTACCTGCCTCTTCCAGCTCCCAGTAGTTGCCCACACTCCTCGGTATTCCTTGCTTCATAGCTGCATTACTCCAATCTCTGCCTCTCTCTTCAGTGGCCTTCTTCATTCTGTGTGTCTCTGTCTTCGTTTCTTTTCTCTTCCTGAAAGGACAAGTCATATTGAATGTAGGGCCCACACTCATCTAGTATGACCTCATCTTAATTTAATTACAGCTCAGTGGTTGAGTGTCAACCTATGAACCAGGAGGTCAGGGTTCGATTCCAGGTCGGGGCACATGCCCGGGTTGTGAGCTTGATCCCCAGTGGGGGGCGTGCAGGAGGCAGCTGATCAGTGGTTCTCTCTCATCATTGATGTTTCTATCTATCCTTCTCCCTTCCTCTCTGAAATCAATAAAAAAACATTTAAAACAATTTAATTACATCTGCAAAGATTCTATTTTCAAAAAGGGTCATAATCTGAGCTTCCATGGAGGATATGATCTTGGGGGGACACTTCAACCTAGTACATCTAGTATCTCCCCTTGGGGGCAGTGAGAAACTTCAGTATCCTATGATTTTCCTTCTGGGGAGGGTTGTGTTCTGTGCTGCCAAATGACCTTTAAGATAGTGGTCCCCAAGGATGCAGGTCCTCAAGGCCGTTGGTGTCTTTCCTCGTGGCTTTGGGATCTGAGAGACTATTTTCTGGGTTATGTTAGTCTGAGGGCATCCCACAGTGCTTGGGTCCCGAGTGTCTGTGGGATGTTATCAAGACTCAAGGAATGCAGATGGAATTCTACAGTAGTAACAATAACCATAGTTGAAATTTATTACTGCTTACTGGGCCAAGAAACTAATTGCTCTGCAAGGACTCCATCAGGAGGGTACTATCCTATTTTTTAAAAAATTCTTTATTGTAGAAAGTATTACATATGTCTCCTTTTTCCTCCACTGACCTCTCCCCACCCACTCCCGCCCCCAAGCACATGCCCCCTCCCCATTGTCTGTGTCCATTAGTTATGCTCATATGCATGGATACAAGTCCTTTGGTTGATCTCTTAACCCCCCCAACCCCCGCCTTCCCTCTGAGGTTTTTTTTTTTTAAATTAAATCTTTATTGTTCAGATTATTACATTGGTTCCTCTTTTTTCCCACCATGACTCCCCTCCACCCAGTTCCCACCCCATCCTCCGCCCTCACTCCCCACCCACTGTCCTCATCCATAGGTGCACGATTATTGTCCAATCTCTTCCCGCACCCCCACCCCCCTTACCCCCCCAAGAATAGTCAGTCCATTCCATTTCTATGTCCCTGATTCTATTATAATCACCAGTTCATACTGTTCATCAGATTATTTATTCACTTGA
>NW_005371360.1:1359905-1367131 GCF_000412655.1 Myotis brandtii
GCACCAGTTTGCATTCCCACCAGCAGTGCACAAGGGTTCCTTTTTCTCCACATCCTCGCCAGCACTTGTCATTTGTTGATTTGTTGATGATAGCCATTCTGACAGGTGTGAGGTGGTATCTCATTGTTGTTTTGATTTGCATCTCTTGGATGATTAGTGACTTTGAGCATGTTTTCATATGTCTCTTGGCCTTCTGTATGTCCACTTTCAAAAAGTGTCTATTTAGATCCTTTGCCCATTTTTTGATTGGATTGTTTATCTTCCTTTTGTTAAGTTGTATGAATTTCCTATAAATTTTGGAGATTAAACCCTTATTGGATGTAACATTGGCAAATATGTTCTCCCATGCAGTGGGCTTTCTTGTTGTTTTGTTGATGGCTTCTTTTGCTGTGCAGAAGCTTTTTATTTTGATGTAGTCCCATTTGTTTATTTTCTCCTTAGTTTCCATTGTCATAGGAGATGTATCAGTAAAGATATAGCTACGATATATGTCTGATATTTTGCTGCCTATGGATTCTTCTAAGATTTTTATGATTTTCGGTCTTACATTTAGTCTTTTATCCATTTTGAGTTTATTCTTGTGTATGGTATAAATTGGTGATCTAGTTTCATATTTTTGCATTTATCTGTCTAATTTTCCCAACACCATTTATTGAAGAGACTCTCTTGACTCCATTGTATGCTCTTGCCTCCTTTGTCAAATATTAATTGAGCAGAATGGCTTGGGCCATTTCTGGGGTCTCTGTTCTCTTCCATTGGCCTATATGTCTGTTTTTGTGCCTGTACTATTCTATTTTTATTCTAATTTTATAGGCAAGGCAACTGAGGCCCAGGGAGGTTAGCTCAAGTTACATATCCAATAACAGGTAGAGTGGTGGACTGTATAAGGTCTAGAGCAGACTTCCTTGAACCCTGGTCACTTCCCAGTGACCTCATAGTATACATAAAAATTTAGATTGAAGCATGCCCTCCCCCCAATTCATATGTTGAATTTCTAAGCCCCAAGACCTCAAAATGTGACTGTATTTGGAGACAGGATCTTTACAGAGGTACTTAAGTTAAAATGATGTCATCGGACTCGATCCTAATCCAATATGACCAGTGTCTTTGTAAAAAGTGGAAATTTGGAGATACATACATGCACACACACACATACACACACAGGGAAAATTCTGTCATGTATGTGTGAAGACAGCCATCTACAAGACAAGGGGTCAGGCCTGGGACAAATCCTCCCCTCACAGCCCTCAGAAGGTACCAGCCCTGCCCACACCCCAATCTCCTTTGGCAATCCTGATAGGAATAGGTTTATGGTTTTTCTTTATTCCTTAGCCAAAGTATTCATAAAGCAGAGGCACTAGTAGGCTGGATTATGGGGGCTGTCCCAGAAACCCCTGGTGGGGTAATATATGTGTAAAGTTAAAACTCTCAGGTTTTTTCCTTCCTGTTTGGGAAAAACCCACTTCTTCCTAAGTGTGTGTTTCTCTCCTGCAAGTCTCCTTTACTACCCACACAAAACATTTTGCTTCTGACAGTTCAGATCACCTAATACGTAGATGTTTTTCCCCACACCAAAAAATAATTCTTAGACACCAGCTGGGTGTTCAAGAGTTCAACTAATACTGATACCATTTAGCTGGTGATAGCATCAGATCCCACAGAAGGGCTCGGTCCCACAAGACTGCTGCCCCTGTGCCCACCCCCCACCCTTGCTTCAGAGGCCAGTTGAAAGCCCAGGTTATGCAACCTGTGCTTCTGATCAACCAGCTGTAGATCAAAGGTTCCAATGAGCACCCCCTCTTGGGTTCAATTAATTTTCTGGAGTGTTCACGGCACTCGGGGAAACACCGGCTTACATTCACCAGTGTGTCAAAGGGTATGAGAAAGAATACAGTGAGCAGCCCGATGAAGAAGTCTGGGAGGGTCCTGAGTGCAAGAGCTTCCATTCCTGAGGAGTTTGGAGGCGTCATCTTCCCTGTGTAGATGTGTTCGCCAACCTGGAATCTCCCTGAACCCCCTGCTGTCAGTATTTTATGGAGGCTTCCTCACGTAGGGATGATCAGTTATTAACTCCATTTCCATTCCTTTCCCCTGGAGGGCAGGGGTGGAAGCTGAAATTTCCTGGCTTTGAATCATGGCTTGGTCTTTCTGGTGACAGCCCCCACCCAGGAGTCACCCAGGAGTCTACCCAGAGTTGCCTCATTGGACCAAACGGTGCTCCTTGTGTTCTTATTACTATGGAATTTACGAGGGTTTAGGAGCCCTGTGGACAGAACCGGGACAGAGACCAATATGTGTATATGTATACGCTATCTCTCAATATGCGACATATATCACATTACCATTGCAAATTCTGGATTTCAAAAAACTTCTGGCTTCCAAGGCTTGGGATTAGAAATTATGGAATTTATTAAGGGATTGGAATGTGGATCAAGACACAGCTTCTCGTGGCATTATGTGTGTGCTGGCAGCCGTCCAGTGAGGAAGGAATGGAGATGTGTCTGCAGAGTATACTTTTTAAAAAAATTGTGCATGGGTGGACCTGGAGAGTATCATGCTAAGTGAAATAAGCCAGTCAGAGAAGAACAAGTATAACATGATTTCACTCATATGTGGAATCAAATGAACCAAATAAACTGATGAACAAAAATAGACCCAGAGACATAGAAGCATGAACAAACTGTTGAACCTCAGAGGGAAGGCAGGTGAGGGTGGGTGGGAAGAGATCAATCAATGAACTTTTATGCATATATGCATAACCCATGGACACAGACATGGGGTGGTGAGGGCCTGGGGCGGAGGGGAGATGGGAGTGGGCTGGAAGAGGTTAATGGGGGATTTAGAGGGGGGGGTGCTATGTAATACTTTCCACAATAAAGATTTAAAAAATAAATAACTAAATTGTGTTGCCCTGGTCGGTGTGGGTCAGTAGTTAGAGTGTCAGCCCGAGCACTGAAGGGTCTTGGGTTCGATTCCCAGTCAAGGCATGGATTGCAGGTTCGAGCCCTATTCCAGCTGTGGCATGTTTGGGAGGCAACCATCGATATGTCTCTCTCACATCCACATTTCTTTCTCTCTCTCACTCTCTCTCTCCTCATATCTCCCTCTCTTCCACTCTCTCTAAAAATCAATGAAAAAAATATCCTCGGAAGAAGATTAACAACAACAACAACTTGTGTTAAAGATACTTAATGTGAGATCTGCCTTAACAAAAAGTTCAGTGTCCAGTACAGTATTGCTAATTATAGGCACAATGCTGTGCAACAGATCTCTAGAACTTCATCTTTCCTAAATGATATTGTACAGTGATTAACAACTCTCCTCCTTCCCCCAGACTTTGGCTACCACCATTCTACTCCCTGCTTCTATTTTAGAGACCTCATATACTAGTAAGTGAAATCCTACTCTATTTGTCCTTCTGGCTTATTTCACTGAGCATAATGTCCTCAAGGTTCATCCATGCTATTGCATATGGCAGGGTTTCCTTATTTATTTATTTATTTTTTATTTTACACTTGATCTTAGCCAAAAGGCCGAGAAGCGATTATTTATTTTTTATTTTAAAAATATATTTTATTGATTTTTACAGAGAAGAAGGGAGAGCGATAGAGAATTAGAAACATCAATGAGCACACTCCCTACTGGGTATGTGCCCACAACCAAGGTACATGCCCTTGACCGGAATTGAACCTGGGACCTTTGAGTCCGCAGGCTGACGCTCTATCCACTGACCCAAACCGGTCAGGGCCTTATTTTTTTTTAAAGGTTGAATAACATTCCATTATGTGGATGTATCACATTTCCTTTATTTCTTTATCCACTCATCTGTTGATGGACATTTAGTAGTTTCCAGATCTTGGCTATTGTGAATAATGCTTCAGTGTACATGGGAGTGTAGATACCTTCTTGGAACCCTGATTTTAATTCTTTTGGGTATACTCCCAGAGCTGGGATTGCTGGCTCATACAAAACAGGCATTTTAGGGTCCCACAGAGCTGAGTTCCAGCCCTGATCCTGCCATTGCTAGCTAAGCTGTGAATCCTTGGGCAAATGCCTTCGTGTCTCTGGGCTTAGTGTCTTCAATCGTAAAATGGAAACAAACTTTGCAGCTCATGGGCTCTTGGGAGTATTAAGTCAGCTAATAGCACAGTGTGTGTGTGTGTGTGTGTGTGTGTGTGTGTGTGCGCATGCGTGCGCGCATGCCAGGCATTTGATCCAATATGTGGAAGATGAAGTTCATCAAGAGAGGATTTGGAAAGTGAGCTCCAGGTGGGGAAGACAGCATGTACAGAAGGCTAGAGGTAGGAGAGTGGCTAGAGTAGTGGAAATGGAAATGAGAGGGTCAAACCATGTGGCTTGTGGATGCCAGCCCAAAGCTTTATCCTGAGGGTGATAGAGTATGAAGAAGACAAGCAGTCAGATTAGCTAGTTAGAACCAGATCTCTGTCAGGGGTGTAGAGTTTGCACAGGTAGCAAAGAATGGAGGCAAGAAGGCCCATGGAATCATCCCAATGAGAGATAGTGGGAGGTCTGAAATGGAGTGTGGCTTTGAAGATGGAGTGGCAATGAATGCAAATAAAAGATACACGATAAAAGGAATAGGACTTGGCAAGGCTTTGAATGTGGTTGAGATGGAGAAGCCAAGAATTTTGGCTCATGCAACTGGATAGAGAGTGGAAGCATTTATGAATTTGGGGGACTCTAAAGATCACAGGTCACGTTGGGATATGTGGAATTTTCAAGTGCTTTTGAAGGGACAGTTTGGAAATATTGAGTTGATTCGGTGGCTATGCAAACTCTTTGTCTGGGAATGGAAATTTGAGAGTTGTTGGTGTATTTACATAATGGACGTTTGGGGCAAGGAAGAGGTCTCTTAGAAGAACAAGTACAGACATACAGATGAGAGGGTCTAAGATCAAGCATTGAGGGTCTCCAATAAGTAATGGTAAGGTAAGGGGCCAGGCTGCACAGAAGCCTGAGCCGGAGCAGCTGGACAGGAAGGAGAGAAACAGCACCCCAAGGAATCTGTTTCAAGAAGGAAGTAATGGTCGATGGTGTCTGACACTGTTGAGAGTTACTTAAGATGAGAAGTGAAAATATTTACTGGTTTGAATCATCAGACTCAGGGGTGGTTTTATAAAGACCATATTCAGTGAGTGGACAGTCGAATTAGTGTGGCCTGAGAAATTAATGACAAGTGAAGACCTTGGCATCGCCTCAATAGACAGCTTCTTAAAAACAAGTTCGAATTAGGAAATAATTTCAAATTTAGAAGAAATGTTACATGAATAAGAAGAGTACAAAGAACAATGTAAAATCTTTACCCAGACCCACTGATTGTTACTTTTTACCCCATTTGCTTCATTATTGCTCTCTCCCCTTCCCTCCCCCACTGTGTTGTGAATAGAAATTAGAAGTATTAATTTAAGATGAGTCAGACAACATCAGGATTAGTGAGAAATAAAACGAGAGGAAACCATGAGCTCGAAGCTGGGGCAGTTTGAGGAAATTCCAAATGTAGTGTCGTGGATTCAGAAAAATGGGAGGAAGTTCTGGGGCATTTATCAAGGTGATTACTTAGAAAGAAACACAGGAGCCGGCTGGGTTAGGTTTACCCTCTGTTCTGCTGCATATTCTAAGCTGATCCAATGGTTTAATTTGCCCTGAGGCTGTCAGTGGATATAAAATATCAAATTGCCAGCATTCCCTTCCTGAGTCAAATTATAGCAAATAGAATGGGCAGGAGAGCTGGAATTTTCAAACATAAAGATGAGCAGGCAACTAAGAGTCACCAGGCAAGTGACCAAAATCTACACTAGGAAAGAGACAGCACGAACTCCACAACAGCAGAAAAGAACCAGCCCCTGAAGAAATAGAGTTAACAGAACAAAAGACTCCCGAGCAAGTTTAAGTCCTCTTCCTAGAAAGATTTTATTTTAGAATAAATGATATTTAAATACACCAATAATAAAACCTATGAGGACACTCAGGTTGAGTGAAACCCTTCGTTATCAAACTTTCAGAGAGATAATGAAAGTTTGAAGATGAAATACCATTGCTCATTAATATTCCAAGACACGAAGGTGCAAAGGAATTGACTTACCAGGGTGAGATTAGAGAATACTTTTTAAAATTCACTTATTTATTTATTCAACAAATGTTTGTTGAAGGATTTTCTTAAAATAAAATGTTATTGATTTCAGAGAGGAAGGGAGAGAGAGAGAGAGAGAGAGAGAGAGAGAGAGAGAGAAGAGAAAGAGAGAGAGAGAGAAACATCAATGATGAGAGAGAATCACGAACCGGCTGCTTCCTGCATGCCCCACACTGAGGATTGAGCCCGAAACCGGGCATGTGCCCTGACCAGGAATTGAACCCTGGCCTCCAGGTTCATAGGTCAATGCTCAACCACTGAGCCACGCCAGCCTGGCTGTTGAAGGTTTTTAATGTATCAGTACTTCCTCCCCCCAGGTCCCTACCCCACACATCAGAAGGAGGAATTGCTTGCTGGCGATCAGAGAAAATTTGTTCTGGTTAGCATTGTCTACCTAGGTAAGTATTTTTATTCCTAATGTAATGAATGCTTTCTTCTTTTTTGCTTTATTATCACTTTTTATTTTTCAATTACAGTTGAAATTCAATATTATTTTATATTAGTTTTAGCATAGTGATTATACTTTTATATAACTTACTAGAGGCCTGGTGCATGAAATTCATGCATGGGTGTGTGTGTGTGTGTGTGTGTGTCCCTCAGCCCAGCCTGGATCCTCTCCAATCTGGGACCCCTCAAGGGATGTCTGACTGCCCATTTAAGCCCATATTCCACTGGACATCCCTCTCACAATCCAGGACTGCTGGCTCCCAACTGCTCGCCTGCCTGCCTGCCTGCCTGATTGCCCCTAACTGCCCTCCTCTGCCGGCCTGTTCCCCACCAACTGACCTCCCCTGCAGGCCTGGTCCCCCCTAATTGCCCTCCCCTGCAGGTCTGGTTGCCCCCAACTGCCCTCCTCTGCTGGCCTGATTGCCCCTAACTGCCCTCCTCTGCCGAACTGCCCTCTCTGCTGGCCTGATTGCCCCTAACTGCCCTCCTCTGCTGGCCTGGTCCCCCCAAACTGCCCTCCCCTGCAGGTCTGATCCCCCCTAATTGCCCTCCCCTGCAGGCCCTCCTCTGCTGGTCCGGTCACCCCAATTTCCCTCCCCTGCAGGCCTGGTCCCCCACAACTACCCTC
>NW_005371360.1:1369516-1370358 GCF_000412655.1 Myotis brandtii
GGGGAGCTATGGGAGGAAAAAAGAGGAACAACTGTAATAATCTGAACAATAAAGATTTAATTAAAAAAAAAACACAATACTAGAGGCCCGATGCACGAAATTCGTGCAAGGGCCTTGGCCTTGGCCCCCGCCGCCACATCTGCTGCAACCACCCGCTGCAGGTTTGTCCGGTCTAATTAGCATATTACACTTTTATTATTATAGATTATTGACTATGCTGTACTTTACATTCCTATGACTATTTTCCAACCACCAATTTGTATTTCTTAATTCCTTCACCTTTTTCACCCAGCTTCCCAACTTCCCTCCCACAGCAACGATCAGTCTGTTCTCTGTATCTATGAATCTCTTTCTATTTTGTTTGTTTTTTTTTCTTTAGATTTCACATATAAGTGAAATCCTATGGTATTTGTCTTTTTCTGACTTATTTCACTTAGCATAGTACCCTCTAGGTCCATCCATGCTGTCACAAAGATTTTATTTTTTATGGCTGAGTAATATTCCATTGTGCTACTTCTTTTTTTTTTTAAATTCCTTATTGTTTAAAGTATTACGTATGTCTCTATTTTCCCCCATTGACTTCTCCCTGGCTGTCCCCACGCCCCCAGCACATACCCTCCCCCCCTCCCGCCACTGTCTGTGTTCATTGGTTATGCTTATGTGCATATATACAAGCCCTTTGGTTGTTCTCTTACCTGCCCCTCCCCTGCCTTTCCTCTGAGGTTGGCCAGTCTGATTGATGCTTCTCTGTCTCTGGATCTATTTTTGTTCATCAGTTTATTATGTTCATTATATTCTACAAATAAGTGAGATCATGTGATATTTGTCCCTCTCTGATTGGC
>NW_005371361.1:0-1758 GCF_000412655.1 Myotis brandtii
GAAACAGGCACAAAAAGATAAAATAACTTACCCAAATCATAGGTAGATCAATTCAATCCCAACTCTGTACCCAGATCTCACCATACTCCTAACTGTAACCCTATACTGCCTCTTTGTAATAAGGAAAATTACAGAGTCTGCGGTCAAACATGAATTTGTATCCTGGGGCAGTCTCTGCATAGCTGGATAACGTACTTTGAACAAGTCATTCACCTTCTCTGAAGCTTAGTTTTCTTATCCATAACATGGGCTTGAGACTCTATCCCAAGGGAGCAAATGGAGGAAGTAAATGAGAATGTGTGTTTTAGTGACTGGCATACAGGAGCTCCACAAAAGTGTGTTCTCTTCTTTCTTTAATGACTCAGCCTTCTCTCAAGGAAAAATGTGTCTTATCCTCCGTAGTACTTAGGGAGCACCCCACAGCTTGCCCTTATCTGGCTCTGCTCTGGGATTTTTGATGCAAGAATTTATGTAGCTCTCACTTCCCAGCTAGGCAGTGAGCTCCTTGAGGCAGTAAGTTTGGCCTTTTGCTATTGTTTACTTCGCATTCTCCAGAACATTGGTTTAGTGTTGGTAGCCCATTAGTGCTTGATAATAATTACTGATGCTTCTTTTTGATAATAAGAAAATTAAACAAGAAGACTTTTGAATGTACAGACAACCTGATTCTGCCATCCCTGAAAGGCATTTTCTCTCTGTCTTGAACTCCACAGTGGCCCTCAATCTAAGTGTTTGGGGCTTGTGATTAACAGGAAGGGCCACTATCACCAAGCCGGATTCTTGTCATCAATGTTAGCCAGACTTCACAGTCAACTTAATCAGTGTCACCGATTCTCCTTGGCCCAGCAGCTTCATCAGTAGAGACACTGTGATAATGTTGATAGCAGCAACATTTATTGGAGTCACTATCATGAACAATTTATAGATATTGCCTTATTTAATGCATACCCAAAATGTAATTTGTAGGCAGTATTATTATAGTTGAGGAAACTGAGGTACATAGAGAATAATTAGCTCAAAGTCATATAGCTAAGACAAGGTAGGGTTTTGAGGGCTCACTGATCTTGAGCTCTTGCAATTTTCCCCTTTCCATTCCTTTCTCTATAGCTCCTCAACTCCTCCCTTCCTGGTGGATGATGCATTCAGTCCTATAGGTGAAAGTAGAAGCTTGCTGGGCTGGTAAATATCCAATTTTCTTAGGATGACTTTGCAAATCTTTGCTTAGAACCCCTGGGTTAGCTATGAACTGAGATTATGGTAAATATTTAATTGTTTATTTTCTTTTTCTCCTTACTAAAATGTAAGCCATGCCCAGATGTTTATTGTGTTCACTGCTACATCTCATTGTGTAGAAGTTTCGGCAACATAGTACGTGCTCTATAAGAATTTCTTAAGTGAGTGAACCCAATGCTTGTTGATTTCATAGTTATCAGAGGAGTCATCTCATTTCTAAGCTATTTGGAGGCCCCTCACTGCCCCCCCCCGAAAATCCACATCATCATATTTTATCTTCATAAGATTATTGTTCTTAAATGGTGAGAGCACATATGTTAAATCATAAAGCACTTTAGATGTGTAACCCATAAAAACAGGGTCCTCTTCTGTCCTAGTCTGTATGAATCTGTGATCTGAGAACCCAGGCAAACTCACAGAGTACAGTGGGGCCTTGACTTACGAGTTTAATTCGATCTGTGATCTGAGAACTCAGGCAAACTCACAGAGTACTATAAAAGGAAGCTCAATGTTTACTTGTGTCCT
>NW_005371362.1:0-454 GCF_000412655.1 Myotis brandtii
ATCCTGAGAAAGAAGAACAAATAGGAGGGATCTCAATGCAGGGTATCAAGCTGTATTACAAAGCCACTGTTCTCAAAACTCACTGGTACTGGCACGAGAACAGACATATAGACCAATGGAATTGAATAGAAAACCCAGAAGTCTACCCAAATCATTATGCCCAATAAATATTTGACAAAGGAGGCAAGAGCATACAACGGAATCAAAATAGTCTCTTTAATAAATGGTGTTGGGAAAACCGGACAGATACATGCAAAAAAATGAAACTAGACCACCAACTTACACCATACACAAAAATAAACTCAAAATGGATAAAGGACTTAAACATAAGACAGGAAACCATAAAAATCTTAGAGGCATCCACAGGCAGCAAAACCTCAGACATATGCCAAAGCAATATCTTCACTGATGTAGCTACTAGGGCAATGGAAACTAAAGAGAAAAATAAACAAAT
>NW_005371363.1:0-735 GCF_000412655.1 Myotis brandtii
GGAGGTTCTCCATCTTCGTTTCTGAATATGACAGCAAGCTCGGTTACACGGGGAGAATTATATCTATCCAGATCACTGTTACGATCGTATTTAATCGCCATTGTTACCTCTGTGGGAGCAATACCTTTTGCTGCTGCTTCAGATTGGGCTTCCTTTTCTACCTCATGTAGCATCTTGTACGATTTTGTTAATTCATTTATTTCTTGCATGAGGTTGTTGATGTTGATCATGAGTCTTTCTGAGCAGCCCTGGTTTTCTGGCATTGCTAATCTTTTACTTGTCGCTTCGGCTGTATCCAAACTATAGAGTTGAGCAAACTTCCGAGAAACACCATCTGAAGAATGTAAAGGTCCACTACGGTGATAAACTTGTCCATGTATTCTAAAACAGTATGGCCCATATCCTGATGGTGATGCAATATTTGCACCCATGGAAGCAAAAGCAAAATAACTATTTATGGAACGAATATTTTCCATGAAATTTTTACTGTCAAAATCTTCGTTTGTCATTAATCTTTTTAAATACGCCAGGTAATCTGGAAAATGTATATCTTTTGGACAGACTTTCCCTTTGCTACAGCATCAAGTAAATTTCCCATCGGATGGCTTTTCATCTGAGAAATTGAGTGATAGGCAAAATTCACATCGAACAGTCATTCCACCACAACTATGTTTGAGGATTGCATCATCATGTACTCGATTTTCGCTGAGAAGGCAGTTCCTACCGGTATTGGTA
>NW_005371364.1:0-928 GCF_000412655.1 Myotis brandtii
ATTAGGAAGAATCTAAAAATCTCAATAGGCCAATAACATTGGAGGAATGGAAGCAGTCATCGAAAACCTTCCAGCAAACGAAAGCCCAGGACCAGATGGCTTCACAGGGGAGTTTTACCAAACATTCAAGGAAGAACTAAAGCCTATCCTCCTCAGACTACTACAAAAAACTCAAGAGGAAGGAACACTTCCAAGCTCATTCTATGAAGCCAGCATCACCCTAATACCAAAACCAGGTAAAGACAACACAATGAAAGAGAATTACAGGCCAATATCCCTCATGAACATAGATGCCAAAATACTCAACAAAATCTTAGCAAATCGGATCCAACAGTACATCAGAAAGATCATACACCATGACCAAGTAGGATTTATCCCAGGAATGCAAGGATGGTACAACATCCGTAAATCAATAAACGTAATACATCACATAAACAAATTGAAAGAAAAAAACCACATGGTCATATCAATTGATGCAGAAAAAGCATTTGACAAAATCCAACACCCATTTTTGATAAAAACTCTCAGCAAGGTGGGAATAGAAGGATCATACCTCAACATAATAAAAGCCATATATGACAGGCCCACAGCCAACATCATACTCAATGGACAAAAACTAACATCATTTCCCCTAAGAACAGTAAGAAGAGAGGGAAGCCCACTCTCACAACTCCTGTTCGATATAGTACTGGATGTATTAACCATTGCAATTAGACAAGAAGAAGAAATAAAAGGCATCAAAATTGGAAAAGAAGAAGTAAAATTGTTCTTATTAGCAGATGACATATTATACATAAAAAGCCTTAAAGACTCCATCAAAAAACTATTAGACTTAATAAATGAATTTGGCAATGTAGCAGGATACAAAATTAACCCCAAGAAATCTACGGAATTTCTCTACACCAATAGTGAACTTACAGAAAGAGAG
>NW_005371365.1:0-1428 GCF_000412655.1 Myotis brandtii
ATAATCAAGGGAAGTGCGTGCCATAGATACGACCACAACCGGTGTAACGAGACACCGACTTGCGCCTGGCTAATCGGCACGGCCCACAGTCCTCTCTCCTCCCCTTACTATAAAACCCCTCTCCCCACAG
This sequence comes from Myotis brandtii, assembly GCF_000412655.1. Lineage (NCBI taxonomy): Eukaryota > Metazoa > Chordata > Mammalia > Chiroptera > Vespertilionidae > Myotis > Myotis brandtii. The sequence goes on from NW_005371365.1 coordinate 131, forward strand.
GGCTGGCCCTCTCTGCCACTTGCTGCTGCATCAGTAAGGAGGGTAGGGGAGCCAAGCCAGGGTTTGAATAAAAGACTCACTGCTTTTGCATCAGACTCGGCTGGCTCCCTGTTGGTCTATTGGGGATCCTGAAATCTGGGCATAACATTTGGGGGCTCGTCCGGGATCTCCAAGACCATCGAGGGACCCTTGATCCGGAGAGTCTGACTGACTGCGGTAGGTATCTGTGTCATTGTGTGTTCTGTTCTGTGCGAGCTCATTTCTGAAATCTGTAAGTGCCCGAAGTGTGCTAGGTGGATGCACTGCTGAAGGACCACAGGCCGGGGGATTCGGAGGATGCTCCCCTCCCCATCTGGAGGGATGCAGAAACCCCTCAATCTGAGACGAGGCGGGTCGCTCCCACCGGTTGGCGCATTGCCATCGTCTACCTTCTGGTTTTGCTTCCACGGAGTTGGAAGGCTGTTTTTGAGTGTACGTTTTCTGTGTTTTTCTGTCTTATTTTATGGACTTACTGGACGGACGTTATAGTATAGACTCAAACTACTCCTTTAAGTATTATGATTAATCATTTCAAAGAGATTAGGGGAGGCTATAGAGCTCCCTCAGGAATTGGGAAATTGTTAGGAATTGGATGGATTGTTTAAACTCTGAATGAATGTCTGGTGAAAGTGTGTGAGTGTGGAGGGAGGGGGCCTGCCCTCTCACCTCCTTTGTGTGGCTCCATGACTTCGGTCAGGTGGGCATCTGAGTGAGGATCTCTGAAAACAGGTCACCCCCTCCCCAAGTAAATGCGTCTGGAATTTCTGTGCACATGTAAAGAGAAAAGCTGGCTTAAAACTAATGTGCGCATTGTCCGATTTTGGATAGAGTTTTGAGCTGGAATCTCTTTGCAAATGTGCAGGATGGAGTGCAAGACTGATCATTTACCCAAAGAAAAAAAAAGATGCTAGCTAGATTCTAGCAGAAGGATTGGCGTTTCCATAATAAAGAACAGTTTTTAAATGCTAACAAAGGGTGTTAAGGCTGGCTTCCCAAGGAAGAATGTGGTCAACTTACATCTGAAAAGACTAGGTAGGTCAGAACCTGTTTTGCAAGGCTCAAATGTGGTTTTCCAGAGCCGCTTGAAAGTAAAAAGTAAAGTTTACTCTAATTTGCCTCATGAAAAATCTAGAGAACAGAATTAAATCTGTTGGTTGAGTATTGAGAAATGCTGAATATTTAACTTGCCAGCTAAAAGTTTAAGGTTCAGATTGAATTGGGAAAAATTATGTAATTGTAATAACTAAATGCCTTTGCTT
>NW_005371365.1:3314-4197 GCF_000412655.1 Myotis brandtii
TGATGCCAATATTATATTTCATTGTATTGATATGTTATATTGACCTTTTATTCTCTTGCAGGTTTGAATGTATGTTGACTATCCTGAAAGGGGACTGTGTGGGGAGAACCCCAAAAGTAAAGCATGTCTAGCTGCCAAGAGGGCAGGTACCCAACTTGGCAGGGAAGAGTGCCCATCAGGTTTTGGTCTCTGTTGAGAGACAGTTGACAGTTGGCAGCCTGTATACTATCTTGCAGGCCTGCGTAACCATGCCCATGTGAGGGGTAGTAAAAACCTCAACTGTAGAAAGCTGGGAAAGGCCTGTTTGGAATAGAAGGTCTGAGGTATGGTTATGCATAAAAAGAAAGTTTAATACCAACAGTTACTGTTTTTGTTATAACTCCATGAAAAGAAATTGGCAAGAAAAATCAGAAAATCATAGAGCAGATCAGTATGTTTTTCTCCTTGTGTAATTCCTTTGAAATTTGGCAATGCTAAATAAGTTATGGCAATACATTTCTTTGCATAGATTCAATAAGACTGGTTTCTAATAGTGGTTTTATTAACGGAAAGCTTTGACTGGAGTATCATGTTTTAAAGAGCCCTGTCTGAGCTCTAAAGACTTAAAGCCAGTAAAAATGCCACGAAGAAAGCCTGGTATCCTGCTTGGGAGCCCTGAAGATGGCTGGCGCTGGAGCGTCAGGCCCATGCCCTACCATCACTGGCGGTTGGAAAGAGTAGAAGGGGAGCAGTAAAGATGCCTCTGCATCCCTGCGGAACCCCCACACACTCTGGACCGCAACGAGTAGGAGGGCTACTGAGATGGGCCTTAAAGCCTAGAGCGTGGGCTCAGGTGGAGTTGCTACAGGTGAGGGATTCACCTAACTCAGCAGATACTGCAGGC
>NW_005371365.1:4375-8312 GCF_000412655.1 Myotis brandtii
AATAAAGATCCTATTTCAATAGAAGTTGTTAAAGCTAAAATGGTTTCTTTCTCTTCCACCGGATCGTTTGTTAAGCATATAGGGATAGTTCAGTTGATAGTTCTCTGTGCCCAGTAAAGGCCTCTAGCAACGGTGAAATATAAATGCAGTCCATCTCATGATTGAGCCGGAAGTTCCAAGACAAAGGGGGAATGAAAGGGTGAGGGCTACTCTCTCCATCTTGCCCCGAATCCTCCATTATTGGGCAGCAGCCATGTGCTCAGCAAGGAGCTTCTTCCCAGAAGCCAAGCCTCTGCTAGCCACACCCAGGACGTCTTTGAACTGACCAATGACAATCAAGGTAACTGCACGCCATAGATATGACCACATCCTTTGTAACAAGACACCGACCTGCACCTCTCCAATTGACAGAGCCCACAATCCTCTCCCCTCTCCTTACTCCAACCCCCCTATAAAACCCCAAGCCAAGCCAGGTTTGAATAAAAGACTCACTGCTTTTGCATCGGACTCGGCTGGCTCCCTGTTGGTCTATTGGGGATCCTGAAATCTGGGCATAACAGTATCCACCAGCCTTCCATTGTTCTCTTGGTCCATTCTTTCTGGGCCCATTTCTCCTCCTGAGGAGTGTATTTTGGAGGGTCAGGTAATTCTGGGCCAACATGATCCATGCCGGTGCTGCTTTTTCTTTAGCAGCCAGCTTTGCTGTGGCATCAGCATGCTGGTTTCCTTCTGATACCAAGTCTTTCTCTTTCTGGTGACCTTTGCAATGGATGATGGCTATTTCCTTAGGTTCCCAGACTGCTTCTAGTAACTTTAAAATCTCATTCTGATTTTTGATTCCTTTTCCTCCTGCTGTCAAGAGCCCCCTTTCTTTATATATGGCCCCAGGGACACACAGGGAAGGCATAGCACGAGTCAGTGTAAATGTTGGCACGCTTATTCTTCCTGAGTTCTGGGGCTCTTACTGGGGCCCAAAGTTCTGCCCTCTGCACTGTCCATCCTTCAGGCAGGGCCTGTGCTTCAATTGGCTCAAAGTTTGATACCACTGCATAATCGGCTCGTCTTTTTTCTTCATCTGAGAAGCTGCTGCCCTAACCAGTTTGGCTCAGTGGATAGAGCATCAGCCTGCAGACTCAAGGGTCCTGGGTTTGATTCTGGTCAAGGGCATGTACCTTGGTTGCGGGCACATCCCCAGTGGGGAGTGTGCAGGAGGCAGCTGATCAATGTTTCTCTCTCATCTATGTTTCTAACTCTCTATCACTTCCCCTTCCTCTCTGTAAAAAATCAATAAAATATATATAAAAAAAGAAGAAGCAGCTGCTGCTGTCTGTGAACAATACCAAGTCCTCGTTTTGCAGGGGCCTATCCCTTATGTCTGGCTGACTGGAATAAACCTCCTCTAGGACTTCCAGGCATTCATGTTCAGGGGCCCCCTCAGTGATGGCTAGAAAGGTGGCAGGATTGAGTATTCTCCCTGCTTCTAATTGTACCCACAGATTCTCACATAACAGCCCTTGATACTGAGTCATTCGAGCATGAGTCAGCCATTGCTGCCCCCTTGCTTCCATCAGGGTGACAACAGCATGAGGTACTTTTACATTTAAGTTTTGTCCTAAGGTAAGCTTATCCGCTTCCTTGACTAATAATGCCAATGCTGCAAGGGCCCTGAGGCACAGAGGTCACCCGAAGGCAACTGGGTCAATCCGCTTGGAGAGATAGGCTACTGGTCTTTGCCAGGGTCCAAACTCCTGGGTTAGTACTTCTAGGGCTACCCTGCTGTTCTCATGAACAAAAAGATTAGTCTCCATTCTTCCTCCCTAGTCACTGCTAAGGACAGGATCATTGGGGAGGTCTCTTCACCAAGGTGAAGCTGTGCTGAGCCTTCTGGAGCAAAAGTGGTTTCTGCTCCCATTTTGGCTAAAAGATCTCTGCACACTAGAGGTACCGGGCAATCTGGCAAATACAGAAATTTATGAACCACCTGGTGGTCATCTAATTGACATCGGCAGGGGTGGCAGAACGGTCTGCAGCTGTGGTCCCTGGTAGCTCCAATAATGATGACTTCCTGTCCTGAGAGGGGATCTACCTTCTGAGTAACTATCAAGTGTTCTGCCCCTGTATCAACCATAAAGTTCACAGTCTGGCCCCTGATTTTCATTTCGACCATATATTCATGGGGGCCCAGTTGGAAAGAGCCCACCCAGTCTGTCCTAGTCAGTCAGCTGTTGCCAGTCTGATGAGATCTGCCTCAGGCGGCTCTGGCCGATGGCGGCTTTGTGGTTTGGATGGCCTTGCCTGCTTCTTCTGGCAGCTCAGGCATTCATTCTTTCAGTGTCCTACTTCTTTACAGTAGGCACACTGGTCCCATTTAAGATCCATCCTTCCTTTTCCTGACTGTCTTTCCTTGCTGTCTCCTTTCCTTTTCTGGGAGCAAGCTTCTATAACAGCTGCAGCAATCAGAGTCACTTTCCTTTTTAGTTTTTCCTCTTCCTTCTTTTTTAGCCACATTGTCCCAATTAATGAAAACCTTGTTTGCTATTTCTAGTAGCTCAGTTGCATTCTTTCCCGCAAATCCTTCAAGCTTCTGTAGCTTTCTCCTTGTGTCTGGCTGAGCCTGACTAACAAAGGCTGAATTGACCATAGTTTGATTTTCTGAGGACTCTGGGTCAAAGGGAGTGTAAACTTGATATGCTTCACAGTGTCTCTCATAAAATGCTGCCAGACTTTCATCAGGCCTCTGGAAATGCTCAGAGGTCTTGGCCATATTACTGGGCTTCTTGGCCTCAGCCCGGAGCCCCTGGAGGAAGGCCAGACAATATCTCTTTAACCTGGCCCTCCCATTCTCCAAATTTGGGTCCCATCTGGGTTCCACATCTGGTAGCCTCCATGGCCCATCTCTCTAATGTCCCTGGCGGGACCTGGGTTTGGAGCCATTTCCAAGCTTCTGTTATTATTCTCATGCATTCCTCAGTGTTAAAGAGCATGAGAAGGAGTTGCTTGCAGTCGACCCAAGTGGGCTTCTGGGTCTGAAAGGTTGGCTTGAGGTTTTTCAGAATAAGTGGGAGTGTGATGCTTCCAATTTAAGATATTGGTCATAGTGAAAGGCTGGTAGTAAAAGATCAATCCCCCCTCTTGTGGGGTCCTGTTTTCTCCAATTATATGAGGACCCTGCATTTCTTGGAAAGGCATCTGGAAATCCAGGAGTGGTTCTGCGCTCAACTGAGTGCAAACGTCATTCAACTGGTTCTGGAGCAGTGGTTCTCAACCTTCCTAATGCCGCACCCCTTTAATATAGTTCCTCATGTTGTGGTGACCCCAACCATAAAATTATTTTTTTTGCTACTTCATAACTATAATTTTGCTACTGTTATGAATCGTAATGTAAATATCTGATATGCAGGATGTATTTTCATTGTTATAAATTGAACATAATTAAAGAATAGTGATTAATCACAAAAACAATATATAATTATATATGTGTTTTCCAATGTTCTTAGGCGACCCCTGTGAAAGGGTCGTTTGACCCCCAAAGGGGTTGCAACCCACAGGTTGAGAACCGCTGCTCTGGAGAGTCCAGTTGCGGGGAGACAGAAGGAGGTGGTGTATCCCTGGCTAGGCAAAGGGCCACTGGGTACTGCTTGAGGCACATATGGAGGTGGTAGAACTGGAAGGGCTTCCTCAGAGGGTTCCTGCAGAATAGGTGGCTTATTCTCCTTCTGAGGGTCCTGCCCTTTTCCCTTATATACACAAAACCAGATCCAAAATGGCTTAAGCTCTGCTATTTCTAGCCACTGGTCAATATAAGGGAACTGGTCAGGATGACCTGGGTCTCCTGTGATAATTCTGTGAACATGCCTGATTGTGGGGAAATCCAATGTGTCCTCCAGTTGCCACCCTACTCCAAAAGATCGCCAGTCTATTTCACACATCCTTTTTA
>NW_005371365.1:8341-13367 GCF_000412655.1 Myotis brandtii
GGTGGCCATCCACATCCTTTTTAACTCCCAGGGGACTAGTTTTACTCTGTAGTCCCCAACAAACCCCTTTTTAAAATGCCTTAACATACATTCTAAGAGAGTAGAGTTTGAGGAGGAGCCATTACCCATGTTGCAGGGAGGGACCAGGTTGCCTCCTCTTTAAAAAATACCTGAATAAAAGAACTAATCAAAATAAGGCTTATTTTCTAACTTCATTTGTCCTTCGGTGTGGGACAGTAAATGACACTAATTTTATCAGTCTCCCTGAGTACATTGACATAAACTGTTTAACCTCTGTTTAGGGAGGCAAATGCAAATCATTTACTCCCAAGTGTCCTTGGTTTAGGGAAGACAGGATTTCTGCTCAGTTTCCCTATTCTACTTGTCCCAGCTTACTGGCTTGTCAGCCATTCAACTTTCTTTCAACATTTCTTTTTACCTTCTTCCATTACACCAAAGCCATACTTTCCAGGTAGTTAGAGCTCTTAGCCTTAATTTTTAGATGACATGTAAATAATTAACATTCCTCAGATTAGCAATACATTTATATTTTTTAAGACACAAACAGAAATTTCACTAGCTAAACAATTTTAAACAAACAACAAAGACACATATTTAAACAATAAAGACAGATAACATTCCCCATTAAAAACTTTGAATCACCACAGAAACTCGGGGGAGGTTTAGAAGGGTTTTTTAAAAAACAAAACAGAAACAAACAAACATAAAAACACTTTTACACCGGAACACGCCACATTTACACCACAGAATACCCCCAAATAAGTTTCAGTTGTGCAGAGATACAGAACAAGTCCCTGAACAGAGGCAGTAGAAAACTGCCTAGGAAAGCTTCTCTCCTACCTTTTTCAAAGGCAGGCCAGACTCGGACCCTTTTCAAAATTTTCCAAAATGCAATTGACAACAGTGGGTTTACTTTTTCCCAAGCCCATGATGATCGGTGGTGAGAGACAGACAAGGGTGCAGGGAAATTTACTAAAAGCCTGGAGGGTCTCCTTAATGAAAAGATCCTTAATTCAGCACAGGCAGGGGGCAGAGTCCTTAAAATCTCTCTGCCCTGGGGAGCTGTGAGCCCCACCCCTGAAAGTCCCAGTCAGACAAGAAATACCTTTAAATCTACCCCAGAATTCCAAAATTTCAACCTAACACAGCAAAATCACAGAGCAAACCAAAGCCCCTGGTACACAAACATAGAAATTTTTACTACGTGGGCTGATTCCTCCCATGATAGCAAACGTGTCTGAGAAAACTAACAACAGCACTGCTTGAGACTTTTGCAGACCATCACGGGTTCAGCCTTCAGCAAATCGAACATTTTAACCAGATGAGCGAACAGAGAATCAAAGTAGCTTTCACTTTTACACAGACCAGTTAATCAGCAGATAATTATGCCAAGACAGACAAACATCTGTACTCACACTCTTTCAATAGACTAGCCCAGACTGCAGCTGAGCAGATAATGCCCAACTCCCTAGATGGGCATGCGGGCACTCCTGGCACCCATGCCCCAGGCTAGAATTCTCGACCGATGTCTCAGTGAGAACCTACCAGAGGAGTTAAGACTGCATCCAGCCTTCCTTTTTGGTAGCAAATTGGCTAGTGCCACACACAAACTGAAGAGTGAATCCATAATTCCTTAATCGAATCTGAATTCCCTCACCTCTGGAGTCCTGATTCTTGATTTACCTGACGAAGTCCCATGACTTCCGGGGAGGTAATCAAACTCCCCCTTCCACTCACTTGGAGTGGGCCTGACTGACTGGAACCCCTACCTTACCGATTCTGTTGACAGGTCCAGAGGTGTTCGTCCACTTTCTCCAGATGCTGGCCGGGTCCTGGGCTGAGGTCCCGGAGTGCCTGGAGTTCCCCCTGGTTCAGTTCTGCTAAAATCAGCAGTGCACACCTTCCGGAGGCCTGTCCTGCACCCCTGGGCCCCAAACCTCGTTTATTAACACTAGTGGAATAATTTCCAAATCAGAGTGAAGAAACATGCAGAGGGCTTCACTTTTTATAACCTTCTGGGGTCTTTGTCTTGCAGATATGGTTCCACCCCCTTTTGTGGGCTTATAGGAAGGCCCCCAGGTGTTGGGGGTCTCCGGGGCCAGCGATAATGACCTTCCCCTCCCCCCAAGGGCAGTGCATTTGTTCACAGTTTTTATGGCCTTACACACCTTGCAAGACCAGTTTCCTCCTCAATATATTGGGCCTCTCCTCTACTTTACTCTCTCTCAGGTTACAGGGATACTTGCCCAGACTCAACCTCTTGAATTCCCAGTACATCTTTACCTACCCAGTGATCACATCCTGATCAAGACCTGAAAGGAGGACAAACCTGAGCCAGCCTGGGAAGGACCTTATTAGGCGCTCTTCACAACTGAGGCCACCCTTTGCACTGTAGAGAAAGGTTGGACCCACTATACTCAAATTAATGGAACTTAGTCCTTGGATCAGGAGAAGCAATGGGCTGTTACCCAACACCCAGATCCTCTCAGGCTAATGGTGAAAAGACTCTGATTATCCCATTAATTCTAATTCTCTTAAGCCTAAGGGTACAAACTAATGTAGCTAAATTTTTTACTAATGTAACTATGGGTACAGATCCCCTGACAATACAATTTGATGCTTGTCAGGTCATACCATGTGGTAGTCTTGCCAGCCAAAGACAACTTTCCCCAAACATAAGTACCTTTGCCCTTCTCGAGAGGGAGACCTCCCTGGCCCCTCCTGGAGTATGGTCTGGTGGACTACTCAGTACAATGGGTGGACTGCTCCCACTTACAAATATGGTCGGTGAGGAGCCCTCTTGGTGGCTCCTTGGCAGGCATCACAAAAGAATCTAGTATCTCTAGTACAAGGGACTCCACCTCATGACTGTCAAAACTTACAATGTAATCCACTTCTATTAACCATGGAATCAGGAAGTAAATTAACGTTTACACAGTGGTTTGGTCTTGGTGCAGACATATCAGGCAGAGACCCCGTAGGAATGTAGGAACATTAGGCATCTGCTGGAGGCTAGGAACAGTAGTTAGCATAATAAATGTAGGAGTCCATCAAAAGGTTGATGGATACCTTCAGCAGGGCTGAAAATCTGCATGTTATTACCTGCTGCTGACACAGCCAAAGGCAGTTCCCCTAACCTGATAATCTTTTATTGTTTACCAGGCCTTACCTTTGATATGTATATCTGCTTTGCTAGAGGGCAAAATGTGTGAATAAAAAGCCCTGGATGCAGAGATTCCAGGAGCTTAGTCCCTAGAACTAAGTTTCTCTCTGGCCCTCCAAAATCCCTTCCAAATTCATATTTCTTCTTTAGCCTCTTCATTCATTTATGCACAGTCCTTTTCCAGATTCCTGAACCCTTCTAGATGCTGAGAATGACCCCAGCAGGCATCCAATTGGTTACCCAGCCTAAGCCCTTTCTGAGTCCTAGTTCCCCCAGTCAGAGCCCTAAATAGGTTGAACAGATAAGTCATAACCAATTCCTCAACTCCAGTAATGACCCTACCAAAGTCACCATAGTAGAGGTTAGAGACCTTCACCAAATTATAACGATTGAGGTTGGATATGGGGAGACAAATGCCTGGCTGGAATGGATTAAATATTCTGTCCATGTTCTAAACAAAAGTGACTGTTATGCTTGCATGACAGGGAGGCTGGAAGCTCAAGTAGTGCCATTTCTACTTGGATGGACCTCACACACTGTGGGCATGGAATACATGATAGCCCTCTTTCCAGACAGCCAGGCCTGGGTCAATGAGTCTTGTAGGACCTTATCACTGCTGTTCCTAACTGCAAAAGGTCCAAGGTAAGAGCCTTCAAAAATTGTCAAGCCCCCAACCCTGAATATTAACTACACCTTGTGCCTCTCCAGGTCGGGGGAGCAGTCAGTATTTCTGGGCAATGTGACTGAGTGCAGTCAAGGCTGATCCTCTGAGGAGTTAAGTAATCAGTCTACACTGACTATAGCCAGAGCAGATGTCTGGTGATATTGCGAAGGCCCGTTGCTTGAGACTTTACCAGCCGATTGGAGTGGAACTTGCACTCTAGTTCAATTTGCCATCCCTTTCACCTTCGCATTTCTGAAAGGGCGAGGGCTACACCCTCCATCTTGCCCTGAATCCTCCATTTTTGGGCAGCAGCCATGTGCTCAGCAAGGAGCTTCTTCCCAGAAGCCCAAGCCTCTGCTGGCCACACCTAGGATTTCTTTAAACTAACCAATGATAATCAAGGGAAGTGCGCGCCATAGATACAACCACATCCTGTGTAATAAGACACCAACTTGCGCCTGGCCAATCGGCAGGGCCGACAGTCCTCTCCCCTCCCCTTACTCCAACCCCCATATAAAACCCTGCTCCACACAAAGCTCTCGGGCCCCCCTGCTGCTGCGTTGGCGAGTGTGGTGGACGGGGAGCCCGAGCTAGGTCGAATAAAGACTCTAATGCTTTTGCATTGGACTCGGCTGGCTCCCTGGTGTGGTTTCTTGGGGATCCTGAAATCTGGGCATAACATTTGGGGGCTCGTCTGGGATCCCCAAGACCCTTGAGGGACCCCCAATTCAGAGAGTCTGACTGGCCACGGTAGGTGTCTGTGTGTTTGTGTGTTCTGTCCTGTGTGAGCTCATGAGGGACGTGTATTCCCCTTGAAGATCTGAGACAAGGCGGGTCGCTCCCGCCGGTTGGCGTACTGCCATCGTCTAGCTTTTGGTTTTGCTTCCATGGAGTTGGAAGATTGTTTTGGTTTTGCTTCCATGGAGATTGGAAGACTGTGCTTTTGGGCCCTTTAGCTGTCTGTGTTTGTGTTTTTTTCTGTTTTATTTTGTGGACTTACTGGATGGACATTATGGGACAGACTCAAACTACTCCTTCAAGTATTATGATTGATCATTTCAAAGAGATTAGGGGAGGCTATAGAGCTCCCTCAGGAATTGGGAAATTGTTAGAAATTGGATGGATTGTTTAAACTCTGAATGAATGTCTGGTGAAAGTGTGTGAGTGTGGAGGGAGGG
>NW_005371365.1:14799-25188 GCF_000412655.1 Myotis brandtii
ATTTCTGTCTGTTTGTTTGCTGGGGACTTTGATTTGCTATGTGATATTTCTGTGTTGGGTTGGAATTTTGGAATTCTGGGGTAGATTTAAGAGGTATTTGTAGCTTTTCTAGTCTGATTGGGACATTCAGGCGTGGGCTCACAGCTCCGCAGGGAGGAGAGATTTACTGGCCCTGATCCTGCCTGTGACTGTGTTTTGTTTGACTTGCTGTTCTGAAAGCATCTGTAACTGATTTCACAGCTGTGGTGGCTTTTCTGGCTGGTAGGGGGATGGCTTCACATGCAGCTGCTACTCCTTGAACTGGGGTGGACTGCTCACATGGCTGCTGTTCCTTGAGTGGGGGCTGGCTGCACGTTGCTATTGTTCCTCTGATGTGGTGGGCTGCTTGTGGGGCTACTGCTCCTTGGACTTGGACAGGTTGATTGTAAGTCTGCTGCTCCTCAGACAGGAGTGGGCTGCTTGCACTGCTGCTACTCTTTGGATGGGAGTGAGCTGCACACGTGGCTGCTCCTCCTCAGATGGGGACGGGCCACTTACCCAGCTGCTGCTCCTCGGACAGGTGCAGGCTGTTGTGGTTCTGCTCCTCGAACTGGCGTGTGCTGCGCAGGGCTGCTGCTCCTCAGACGTGGGCGGTCTGCTCCTGTGGCTGCTGCTGCTCCTCAAATGGGGATGGGCTGCTTGCAGAACTGCTGCTCCTTGGATGGGGGCAGGCTGCTCACACAGCTGCTGTTCCTCGAATTGGGCAGGCTGCTTGTGCAGCTACTGCTGCTTGGACGAGGGTAAGATTCTTGTGCAGCCTCTGCTCCTCGGACTAGTGCACGGTGAGGGCTTTGTGCAGCTGCTGCTCCTTGGATGGGGGCGGGCTGCACAGGGCTGACGCTCCTCAGACGTAGGTAGACTGCTCGTGCGGCTGCTGCTCCTCGGACAGGTTGGACTGCTTGCGTGGTTGCTCCTCCTCGGACGAGGAAGCGGGCCACTCACACAGCCTCTGCTCCTTGGACAGGGGTAGGCCACATGAGGCTGCTGCTCTTAGACCTGAGGCTGGCTCCTCACGTGTCTGGTGCTCACATGGTTAAAAACATAATGTGAAAAGAAGTAGAAAGTAAACAACAAACAAGAAAAGGAGAACAAAGAAAAAAGCAGAAAAAGAGCAAATGACAAAAAAAGGGAAAATAAAGAAAAAAGCAAAAAAAAAGCTAACAAAATAATATTAAAAAATAAAAATGAAAAATTGAAATGTCATTCCTTTGGCTGGCTTAAGATCCCAGTTTTCAGGAATGTCTGTGCTTTTTGTTGTTGTTGTTGTAATTGCTGGGACTGAAAGACCCTCTATAGGCGAGACCTTGTTAACTCCCAGGGACTAATCAGATTATTTTAATCCTTCATTTTTTTGCATGTATCTGTCCAATTTTCCCAACACCATTTTTGAAGAGACTATCATGACCCCATTGTATGTTTTTGCTTCCTTTGTCAAATATTAATTGATCATAATGGTTTGTGTCAATTTCTGGGTTCCCTGTTCTGTTCCACTGGTCCCCTTTCTCTCCCCAGCCTCTCCCCAGATTCCACTCGTCAGTACCTTCTCCCACTCTTCAGTACAGGTAAGTGTCTGTATCCGAAATGTCCTATGAACAGTTTGTACCAGTACCAGGAAGTTTTGAGAACAGTGCCTTTGTAGTATAGTTTGATATCTGGTATTGTGATCCCTCTAATATTGTTCTTATTTATCAGGATTATTGAAACTATTTGGGGTCTTTTTTTATTCCAGATGATTTTTTGGCTGGCTGCAGAAACGAAGAGGACTGATTCTCTGTAAGCTCCTCTCTTACTGGCACTGCATGCTCTGGTCAGTTCTTCAGGCTGCCCCCTTTAGGCTCAGTCCTCCGTAATTACTTAACCCAGATCTCAAATCCTCCAGCGCCAACAGTCCCTCAGATCTCCTTTCCACAGTCAGGGGCTGTGCCCATCCCAAGGGATGCGGCTGGGTGCTGCACGGTCTCCCTCTGACCCTCTGGGCTCAGAGATCTGGCAAACTTTCCTGCCCAGATCCCTGGTTTTTACGTTTCCAGGGGAACTCTGCCCTTCCCGGCTGCAAACTGTCTCACTAGCTGAGTATACTTCGCCAATTCGGGGTGGATGTTATTAGTTTCAGCTGCTCATTCTATTTGCTTTGGGACAAGCCTTGGGACGCGTCTGCCTATTCCGCCGCCTGGTTTTCCATGTACAATATCATGTCATCTGTGAATAAGGCCAGTTTTACTTCTTTTCCAATTTGGATGCCTTTTATATCTTCTACCTGTTTGACCACAATGGCTAATACTTCCAGTACTATGTTGAACAGGAGTGGTGAGAGTGGGTATCCCTGTCTCATCCCTCTTCTTAGGGAAAATGGTTTTAGTTTTTGCCCATTGAGTATGATGTTGGCTGTGGGTTTGTCATATAAGGCTTTTGTTATGTTGATGTATGATCCTTATATTCCCACCTTGCCTTGAGTTTTTATCAAAAAAGAGTGTTGGATTTTGTCAAATGCTTGTTATGCATCAGTGGATATGATTATATGGTTTTTATCTCTCAGTTTGTTTATGTGGTGTATCATGTTTATTGATTTGTGGATATTGTACCATCTTTGCATCCCTGGAATAAATCTCACTTGGTCATGGTGTATGATCTTTCTAATGTAATGCTGGATTTGATTTGCTAGGATTTTGGCATTTATATTCATGAGGAATATTGGCCTGTAATGGTCTTTCTTTGTATTGTCTTTACTAGTTTTGGGATTAGCGTAATGCTGGCTTCTCAGAAAGAGCTTGGAAGTATTCTTCCTCTTGAATTTTTTTGTAATAATCTGAAGAGGATAGGTTTTAGTTCTTCTTTGAATGTTTGATAAAACTCCCCTGTGAAGCTGTCATGTCCAGGGCTTTTGTTTGTTGGATGCTTTTGATTATTGCTCAATGTCCTCCATAGTTATCGCCTGTTCAGATTTTTTTTTTATTCTCGCTGAGTTTTGGAAGGTCGTATTTTTCTAGGAATATATCCATTTCTTCTAGGCTGACCAGTTTGTTGGAATAGAGTTGCTCATAGTATTTTTATTTATTTATTTTCCATTTCTTCTAGGTTGACCAGTTTGTTGGAATAGAGTTTCTCATTGTATTTTTTTTATGATTCTTCGTATTTCTGTAGGGTCTGTTGTTATTTAGCCTCTTTCATTTCTAATTTTGTTTATTTGGGTCCTCTCTCTTTGCTCCTTGGTGGGCCTGGCTAGAGGTTCATCATCTTATTTATCCTTTCAAAGTATCAGCTCTTGGTTCATTGATTTTGTGTGTGTGTGTCTATGCATTTATTTCTGCTCTGATCTTTATTATTTCCTTTCTTCTGCTCACTCTGGGGTTTTCTTGTTGCTCTCTTTGTAATTCTTTAAATTGCAGAGTTAGGGGGTTTATTACCATTTTTTATTTATTTCTTATATTTTTCTTTCTTTCTTTTCTTTCTTTCTTTTTTTTGAGGTAGGCTTTTAATGCTATACTAGTAAACTTCCTTCTTAGGATTGCTTTTACTATGTCCCCTAGATTTTGGATTGTTGTGTTTTCCTTGTCATTTGTTTCCAGGATTTTTAAATTTCTTCTTTGATCTCTTTGGTAACCCACTCATTTTTTTAAAAAAAAATATATATATTTTATTGATTTTTTACAGAGAGGAAGGGAGAGGGATAGAGAGTCAGAAACATCGATGAGAGAAAAACATCGATCAGCTGCCTCTTGCACAACCCCTACTGGGGATGTGCCCGCAACCAAGGTACATGCCCTTGACCAGAATTGAACCTGGGACCCTTCAGTCCCCAGGCCAACACTCTATCCAGTGAGCCAAACTGGCCAGGGCCCCACTCATTTTTTAATAGTATGTTATTCAGCCTCTAAGTGTTTGAAATTTTATGATTTTTTTATTGTATTTGATTTCTAATTTTATGCCATTGTGATCTGAGAAGATGCTTGATATGATTTCAATCTTCTTGAATTTGCAAAGACTTTGCCTATGTCCCAATATGTGGTCTATCTTTGAAAATGTTCCATGTGTGCTTGAGAAGGATGTATATTCTGTAGTTTTAGGGTGAAGTGTTCTAAAGGTGTTTATTAAGTACATTTGAACTAGTGAGTCATTTAGGGTTGCTGTTTCTTTGCTAATTTTTTGTCTATAGGAGTTATCCAGGGATATTAATGGGGTATTAAAGGCTCCTACTGTGATTGTATTGCTCTCAATCTCACCACTGATATCTTCCAGACATTTTTTATGTACTAGGTGTACCAGTTAATAATGCAAATTTTTCAATAGATAGAGTTACACATATGTTGATATATATGTGAATTGATATATATGCTATTTTGTTATATTGACAACAAGCTTCAAAACTTCATATGTCAAATTTTCTGAAGGTGTTAACATCATAGATATTTTTACGCTTAAAAATGTCAAATTTCATGCCAAAAAAGAGCATTTATGGGATGTCTTAATTCATTATTTTATTTTGAAGAAAAGTGCTGCTGAAAGTTATTGTATACTTTGGGAAGCTTATGGTGAACATGCTCCATCTCATGATACTTGTGAATCCTGGTTTAAATGCTTTAAAAGTGATGATTTCTGGTTATTTCTATTGGCGCGGTTGCGGAGTGGCCAACGGAGTGCCAACGGCCTGCAGAACAACATACTGAAGTTTTATTGTGACTACTGTGATACGTATCTCACCGATGACTCTCCATCTGTGAGAGAGACACACTGCAGTGGTAGGAAACACAAAGAGAATGTGAAAGACTACAATCAGAAATGGATGGAAGAGCAGGCTCAGAGCCTGATTGACAAAACAACTGCAGCATTTCAGCAAGGAAAAATACCTCCTACTCCATTTTCAGCTCCATCTCCTGCAGAGGCGATGATCCCACCTCCCCCCGGTCTTACAGGTCCACTTTGCCCTGGTATGATGCCAGCACCCCATAAGGGGGGCCCTCCCATGATATCAATGATAGTTCCTCCTCCTGGGATGATGCCAGTGGCACCTGCTCCTGAAACGAGGCTGCCTATGGAAGGGCACATGCCAATGATGCCTGTGTCCCCAGTGACAAGACCTCTCGCCCATCTCATGATGGTGCCCACTTGGCCCAGAAAGATTCGACCAGATGGATAAGGAGAAAGGGGAGCCTCTTTCTATCAGGCGTCTGTTGCTTGTTTTACTTCACATGGGATCAAGGTGCTGTGACTCTGGGTGTTTTCTAACAGCAGACAAGGAAGACTCACTCCCTCTTCCTAAGAGAGAATAGTTTTTGAGGGGAGTAGTGGGACAAAAAAACACACACAACAATTTTCATTTGTATTGTGAAATGTGAAAATAAAATTGTCAACTCTTTTTGTTAAAAAAAAAAAGGTGATGATTTCTACGTGCAAGACAAAGAATGTTCAGGTCAATTTGAACCACGCTTTGATTGTAAAACAATCAGAATGGGCCAGAAGACATGGCAAAGTAATTTTGCTTAATGATCATGCACCATCACACACTTCAAAACCTGTTAAAGATACATTAAAAGATCTTGCCTGGGAAGTATTAACCCACCGGCCGGATTCACCAGATCTTGCTCCTTCAGATTACCACTTGTTCTGATTGATGGCACACACACTTTCTGAGCAGCACTTCAAAACATATGAAGAAGTGTAAAATTGGGTCTCTGAATGGTTTGCCTCAAAACAAGAAAAGTTCCATTGGGACGGTTTTCACAAATTACCTGAAAGCAGGGGGAAATGTGTAGCTGGTGATGGACATTACTTTGAATAAAGCACTCTTGATGTTTCTCTTGAAATTATTGTGTTTTGTTTGATTACAAAATATGCATTATTAACTGGTACACAGAAGCTCCTGATATTTGGGTGCTCTTTCATTGGGTGCATATATGTTTATCAGATTTATATACTCTTGTATTGATCACTTTAGAATTATGAAGTGGCCTTCCTAGTCCCTTGTTATGGTCTTCTCTTTGAGGTCTATTTTGTCAGATATATGTATTTCTACCCCAGCTTTTTTTTTAAATTTTCATTTGCCTGATAGATACTTTTCCATTCCTTCACTTTCAGTCTGTATGAGTTTCTTGTTCTGAGTTGGGTCTCCTGTAGACAGAATATATGTGGATCATGTTTTCTTATCCATGCATTCACTTGATGTCTTTTGATTAGAGCATTTAATCCATTTACATTTAATGTTATTATTGATAGATACATATTTGAAGCCATTTCTGTACTTTATGCCTGTGTTACTTCCTCCCTTTCTATTTCTTCTTTTAACAGCATTCCTTTTAGCATTTCTTGCATTGCTGGCTTGGTAGTGGTTAACTCCCTTAGCATTTTTTTCTTTTTGCCTGTGAAATTCCTGATTTCCCCTTCAATTTTGATCGATAGCCTTGCTGGATAGAGTATTCTTGGATTCAGTCCTTTGCTTTGCATCTCTTTGTACACTTCATTCCATTCCCTTCTAGCTTGGTGTGTTTCTTTTGAGAAACTACTTGATAATCTGATGGGGGATCCTTTGTAGGTAACTCTCTGTTTCTCTCTTGCAGCCTTTAAGATTCTCTCTTTGTTGTTAACATTTGCCATTGTAATTATGATGTGTCTTGGTGTGGGTCTTTTGGGATTCATCTTTCTTGGGACTCTCTGTCTTTGTGAGACTCCTCCCCACCTCCCAAATCAGGGAAGTTTTCCGTCATTATTTCTTCAAAGAGATTCTCTAATCTTTGCTACTCTTGTCTTTCTGGAATCCCTATTCTGTATGTTATTTCATTTCATATTGTCCCAAAGCTCCCTTAAGCTCTCCTCCTGTTTTTTAAATTTTTTCTCCAGTTGGTGTTCAGATTGGCTTGATTCTTTACCTTATCTTCTAACTCACTAATTCAGTCCTCTACTTCTTCTAGTCCTCTGTTAAAACCTTCTATAACGTTTTTGATTTTTAGCTATATCACTTTTGATTTCTTCCTGATTTTTACATAGGTTGTTGATTTTTTCATCCATCTAGTTTATGAACTGTATGACCATTACTCAGAATTCTTTTTCTGTTATATTGCATGCCTCCGTTTCACTTACTAGTATTTCCTTCCTTGGTGATTCCTTTTTCTTTCCTCTGGGGATTGTTTCATTGCCTCCCCATTCTATCACTAGAAAGTCCAAACACTGACACCCAAGTGTCACTGAAGAACTTCGACACCGAGATGTGTGGCTGTTGTGGGTCAGTGGGTCCTCACACGTGCTGAGAATCAGAGTCAATGGCACTCAGTGCAGCCTCGTGCACGTACCTAGAATCAGGAACCCCACATGCGCCATGCTGAGAGAAAGTTCCTGTGGGCATGTGCTGAAAATCAGGGTCCCCTAGTGCTCACCAGGAGTCAGAGTCCCTGTGTGCACATGCCAATAATAAAGTATGAGTCTTTGTGGTTTGGTGCAGCCTTGCACCGAGAATCAGGGTCCCTGTGTGTGCATACACTGAAAACTGGAGTCACTGGCACTCAGTGTGCATACATTGAGAATCAGGGATCTTGTGCGTGTGCAGTGAGAAACAGAGTCCTGGTGTGTGCATGCTGAGATTCAAGTCACTGGTGCTCAGTGTTGCCTTTTGCAGGGGTGGGCTCAAGAGGCGTACCTGAGGGAAACCACCCACTGCCCATACTATCACGAGAGTGCATCAAGGAATGCAGAAGGGTGATGGACCTTGGGTGTTGGCAGGGCTAATACCATGCACCATTGTTCTGCTGAGATAGTGGTGGCTTGAAGCAATTTCCTGGCCTATTAGCCTCAAAGTAAATGTTTACTGAATCTTACTGATCTTTACTGATCTCTATTGACCTTAGAGTTGGTCTGTCTGCTACCTGTTTGCCGTGCTTTACTGAGGGCAAGATGTGTATCTAAAATCGAATAAAAAGCGAACAAGGCCAGGTTTTGGTGTGCCTCTCCAAAAGAGAGGATTCCACCTGGCCCCCATGCCTTCTAAATTCATATTTCTTGTCTAGTGTTTTCATTTATGCATTGGCTCCTCCTTCAGATCTTGAACCTCTGCTGCAAAAGATTGCGGCATTCTGGCACCACAAATAGGAATCTGGAGAAGATTCACCTGAGCAAAAAATGAAGTAAAAAAGAAAAATTGGAAATTCACCAGAAAGGTGGGAAGTTCACCACGCACAAAGCCTGTGCCAACTTCTGAGTCTCAACTGTAAGTGGATGAGGAACATTTTGATTCAGCCAGGTTATAATGAGGGAGAATTTGAGTAAAAGGCAAAATCATCACTGTAAATTTTTAGCTTGCATGCTCAAGGACAAAGGGATTAAGGTGTCAAAAAGTACTTTCTTAAATCAGGCTCAAGGAAAATGAGTGCCCTTGTCATCTTTAACTATGTGGGCTCTTGTTCAAACTGCATTATGCCCACTTCATATTGGGGATCAAAAGTGTGTAACACCTAAGGCCTCAGATCCTCTGCCTCTAGTGTGGGAAGGCTCAACAGCTAGAGAAAAGGGGGTTAACAGTCATTTTACAAAAGGACTCTTTAATGCTTTGTCTGAAAATTACCATATGACACCTTGGGACAGGCAGGTTTTAGCTAAGACAGGTTTAGACACCAGTCAGTGTTATGGAGAGCAGAATAGGATAAGATCTGTAAATAACAGGCTGAGGTCTAGGCTGCATTCTGGTTGTTAGTCCCAAGCAATGTAAAACATTGGAAAGATCCATCAAAAGAACTCTGATTTATTAAGTCTTGTGTTATGCTTGCTTGTCTGTTGATTGTTGTTTTATCTGTGTTTGTTGTCTGCTTTAATTTGTTTATTGTTAGTCTATTAAGCATGACTTCAATTTAATTTAATAGAAAAGAAACAGTAGATGGCCAGGCCATTACTAAATTTCCCCAGAACAAAACAGAATATGAGGGTGGGGACAAAGAATATGAGTGGTACACGTGGACAATAATATAGGTCCTAGGAAAATTCCTTAGACAAAAGGAGGTAACTAAAAAAAGGGCCCAGCTTATTAATTACTAGTTCTTTTGGTGATCTTGCAAAATGGATGCCCACTCCCAGGAATGTCATAAAAGTCTCATTTCACCATGTCTTTTATTTCCCAGTCATTTGAAATTTGAATAAATGAGACATTTCTCACAATTTAGGGATACCATCTGGGACTTCTATACCCTTGAAGAGAAAAAGACTAGTTCAATGGGGAAGTGCCCCACTCAGTTTTGGTTGGTCTCTTGGCCTAAGACCCATCTCTTCACGGATGCTATAGAATAGGCCACAGACTCTTTTTCTTTAAAAGATGGCAAAAATGACATAAGGAAAATATACAGGTTGGGTTTGGGCAACAAAATTAGTGTTTTCATAATAACAGGTAATTCTTGAGTAATAATGGACTGCATTCCAAGGTTGACTCACAGGTCCAGGGAGCACTCCTGTTTTTATAAAGGAAAATAAAATAAAATAATACTTTAACATTAAAGCCACTGAAAGCCAGTGAGTTATTTGTTACAGAATTTTCCAAAGAAAATGCCTTGAATAATAATAATTGGCTTTAAAATCTCAAAGTTGTTAAGGCAAAATATACATAAATAAAATGAAAGGTATATGGCAGTGATGGCAAACCTTTGGAGCTCGGCATGTCAAAATTTTGAAAAACCCTAACTTAACTCTGGTGCCGTGTCACATATAGAAATATTCATAATTTTTTTAAAATATTTTCAACCATAGTAAAAAAAGATTTATATTTTTGATATTTATTTTATATATTTAAATGCCATTTAACAAAGAAAAATCAACCAAAAAATATGTATAAAATGAACAAAAACATAAAAACAATGTACATTTAGGAAAAAATAATAAAAACAAGGATAATCAAATGGTAAGAAAACTAGAAATTAGTGACTTTTTTGGTGCTGAAATTTGTCTGCTAATTCTTTGATTGCAGGTTCATACTTGGTGCACTTCAAGGCCAAGCAAGTGACACTAACTTCATCTGTTAGCTGGTTTCTTTTGTTCATTTTAATATTATTTAATGCTGAGAAAAAAGTTTCACAAAAATATGTTGATGAAAAAATTGTTAGCAAAGCCATCTCTAGATTTTTTATTTCGCTAAAAGTGTCAGGTCCTCTGTTCCAAGCACTCAAAATTTGTTTGTAATTGCACTCTTCTTCATTATTCAAACGATTTCGTTCCAGATTTTCAAGTTTCGACCTTAAGTCGACAAACACATGAGTCCAAATGCTACCTTGAAAATCTGCAAGTAGCATCTCTAAATCGTCAATTTGCATCCATTGGAAATCCTTTAATTCCCAAGTACTGTAAACAACTACATCTGGATACTTAATTATTTTAATGGTCTGTTCT
>NW_005371365.1:27951-32380 GCF_000412655.1 Myotis brandtii
ATTAATGTAGCCCTGGTAACTTTGTGTGTGTTTAGCTAACCGTTTTGTAGTTTCTGTGTATAAAAGGCTGGCCTAGAACCAGGTTCAACGCTGTCGTAGGAGAGAACGCCTATGGCAGTCACTGGCCAGTTTCAATAAATCCTCGCTTGCTGCTTAAGACCTAATTGGAGTCGGTGGTCTTACTCTCGCGAATGTTGGTCCACAACAATCTGAGAAATTCCAAGGATTTCTCTTGCCACCTAAAATTTAAGGCTTCTAAGAGTTTAAAGTTCAAATTAAGTTAGGAGAAATTATATGGTTGTGATAATAAAATGCATAAAGTTTAGAAATACATTTTTAAGAAAAATAATTCTTGCCATTTTTCTGGAGAACTTAGTAGTTCAAAATAGATTGTAGTCCTTATGTGCACTCCATGTGGTAAAATTTCAACCTAGGACATAATAGTTTATAGGCCTGATTACAAAAGAGGATTAATTCTATGATACCAACCAAATTTTTAATATTAAAACCAGTTTAAATTTAATTGATATATTTTAGAATAATTACAAAAAGTGTATAATATAATCTTTGGGTTATGTATATTGGTTAGTCTTTCCAAGTTAAATTTCAAGTCTTTAACTGAGAGATAGCTTTGGGACATTTCAAGGGCCCTAGAATGATTCAAGGATTTATTCTCTCTTCTTAAAAGAAATATTTTTAACTAGATTAGGCTGATCTAATATACTTGAAATCACATTGGAAGCTTTAGCAATTAAAAATTAATAACTGTATTCTGTTTATATATATACACATTTTAAATGTTATAAAGGTTTCAACCTCTGAGCTTGGCAGGACAAGGTTGCTGAATACTTCGTTAGCTTTTCACAATATAATCAAGGTCTCGTATAAACTAATTTATATGAGAAGCCAATATTTTATGAGCAATTGGTCTTAGTAAAGTACAAAGTAAAATTTTCATACATATGCAAATGAGCACTAACCAAAAAGAATGCTGTTTAAAAGTAAAATTTAAGTTTAATAAAAAGGAGAAATTTTAAAATCTCTTCCACTACTATTTACAAAGTAAACTAAAAATTATTGTACAAGATTAAATCTCACCATTAATGAGACACTATATATAAAAAGAAAGTTACTTTTACTTGAAATGTATGCATTGCAGTATTGACCAGCATGTCTCTCTCCTACCCATTTTTCTGAAAAGCAACCAAGTTGGTTGCTGTTTAAAAGAAAGTAAAGATTTTTAAAAGAAACTCCCTAAATGTGGCATATAAATTGCTCTGGAAGGAAATACAGAGGGAAATGCCCTTGAAATATCTAGAAACTGTAATTAAAAATCAATGTATTAGGCCTTAAAAAATAGAAATACAAAAGAATTGCCTTAAAACCTTAAATGACTTTTGAAAATTATTAGGGGACATTAATTGGTTAAAACCTTATCTAAAAATTGAAAGATCAGACGGAGGCCTAAAAACAGGACTACAGGCTTTATTAGAGGAGAAGTACCTGCCGGGCTGTCTCACAAGGGGAGAGCAGCAGCACGTTCAGGGGTGGGCACGCCTTTTGAGGGGTGGAATGGGAAGGGGTAGGGGGACTTAGTGTACTCGGCTCACACTGATTGGTGGCTTACTGTATTGTCCATATAGGACAAGGGCTTAGGGTATTTGGCAAGTGTGGATTGGTGGTCCAATGTATAGTCCATATAAGGTACCTGGTTAGTCACTCAGGTATTTCTGGGCTGCAGGTTACGTCATACCTAGCCCGCCAGTTGGGGGAAGGGAGGATCTATCAAAAATCTCTATGGTAGAAATGACAAATTTATTCAATATACTTAAGGGTGACTCTAATCTTTCCACACCCCGAACATTAACAGATGAAGCTAGGAAGGAGTTACTAAGAATTGAACAGGCAATCTCCTCAGCCCAAGTAGCATGGGTACTGCCTGAATTGCCTTTATTAGGACAGATTAATCCTACTGCAAATAGTCCCACTGGAGTCATCTTCCAAAATAAAAACTCTCCTACTAAGGAATGTCCCACTTGGATGTTACATCTGCCTCAAGGGCCTAATACAGAAATTAACCCTTGAGGATTAATACGGAACCATATCTGGCAAATGGATGTAACACATTATATTCCTTTTAGAAGCCTTAGGGCATTACAGTCTCTGTAGACACTTTTTCAAAAGTCCTATGGGTTACTGCATCTACAGGGGAAATGGCAAAACAGGTCATTAATCATTGCCTAACTGCTTTTGCTGTCATGGGAATTCCAAAAATTATTAAAACTGATAATGGACCTGCATACACAAGCTATCATTTCCAGCAATTTTGTAAAAAGTGGAAAATTCAGCACATTACATAAATACCATACAATTCCCAAAGACAGGCAATTATAAAATGCCAACATCAGCAGGTAAAATCCTAACTTGAAAAACAAAAAGGGAAAATAGTGGTGAAATCTCCTGTAAGTAGACTACATCAAGCCTTAATTACTTTAAATTTTTTCACTTGTAACACTGATGGCAAGACATCTATGGAATTACACTGGTGTCAGAATAAGCTAAAGCAAAATTATCTGGTTAAATGGAAAGATCCCGAGTCTGATATATGGAAGGGTCTTAACCCCTTGTTAACATTTGATTGAGGATATGCTTGTGTATTTACAGAAAACTCCTCCAAGTCCATGTAGATTCCTGCAAGGAATATTAATGAGGACCTTGCACCTGGAGCCTCATCCTATAGCTGTGGCTGCAGACATTCGATTACTCCAGCCACAGATAGCAATAGCCCCAAGCAATACACTGAAGACAAGGAGTAGAGGAGAATGAGACAGACAACAAACAGTCTGGAGATGACCTGGAGGATGGTGAAGTAGATGGTCCAGAAAGCTTAGCAAACTTGTGAGGAGACCAAAACCCAGGAATACCTGAGAACATTTTCCTTACCATGCTAGCAGCCATCAGTTGTGCAGTAATACTATAAGGGGCAAATGGAGAAGTATATTGGACTTATGTTCCTGACCCTCCATGGGTAAGACCCCTTACTTGGGATGATTCCCTGCCTAGTGTAGTCACCAATAATACCAAGCACCTTGGTTATCCAGGGGGACCACAGGTGGGACAAGGAAGTATCTGGGTGAAATATAATTACACAGGTGTTGCCATCCCTTTTATATGACACAGAATCCAACTACTGCTCCTTTGTGTGTAGAATTAAAGGTTTCTGGCTAGCATGGACACAAAAGTAGAGGGAAGCAAAAGCCCAAATACATCTACTATCACTACTTACTCCTGGGAGAGTTACAGGAAATGTAGCATTACTAAGACATCCCCCACCCCCCCCACTAAACCATTATGTAAAACATTTTATGAATGGCACCCCACCAAGGAAGAAATTAATTGGCAAGACTGTTATAGTGACACCCCACCAGCAGCAAACTTGTTTTTATAACTGTTTTAATAACAGTTTTTCCTTTGTGGACTGGATCCCCTACGGGTCTGGTAACAATCACACCCTAAAAAGGAAGGGGAGCCCACCCTATCTATATGTTGAAGCTAATTACTCCATCTCATGGCATGGAGGAGGATTTGTTGGATCTCAGTTACAACATGATAACTGGCCCCTACAAAACACGCAATGGAAATTAGCTACTGCATTTGCCTCCTTTCTCGACCCCACTGGGGCCTTCAGGCCCTGCGCTGGGACGGTGAACTGGGGGTTGTTGGTGGTGGACGTGGTCCCTTTCTCAGGGTGGCCAAGGGCTGGCTTCCTCCTTGGGTGGGTAGTAAACCTCCTGTGGTCTCTTCCCCCTATCCCTCTCCTTGGACAGCAGGCCCTGATTGGCCCGGCCCCGATTGGCCTGGCCCCAATCAGCCCTGATCGCTGGCCAGCATAGGGACCCCACCCATGCACAAATTTCATGCACCAGGCCTCTAGTTGGTATATAAAAAAAGCCATAGATTTCTTGGTGTTAATATTGTATCCTGCTCTGTTGCTGAATTAATTTATTAAATCTAGTAGTTTATAAAATCTTTATTATTGTGATTATAAGGAATGTCCCTTTCTCCCCACCCCCTACCATTTTTCCTATCCACCCAGTTGCCACCCTGCCCCAGGCCTTCGCCACCCTATTGTCTGTGTCCTTAGGTAATGCATATATGCATATACGAAATTTGTTTAATTTCTTTCCGCTCCCCCAATCCCTTCCCTCTGAGAATTGTCAGTCTGTTCCATTTCCATACCTCTAATTCTATTTTATTCACCAGTTTATATTGCACATTAGATTTCTTATTCATTTATCTTAATTTTAGATTCAGTGTTGTTAGTATATATTTGTTGCCAATTTGTTGTTCATATTTTTTCTATTCATGAACAATATATTTTTTATTTTATTGTTTAAAGTATTATACATAGTAGTACATATATCTCCTT
>NW_005371366.1:0-764 GCF_000412655.1 Myotis brandtii
TAATATGCTAATGATATGCTAAGGCCACTCAATTACTTGCTATGACATGCACTAACCACCAGGGGCAAATGCTCTGACCAGTAGGTTAGCTTGCTGCTGGGGTCCGGCCAATTGGGACTGAGGGAGATGGGCCGACCACGCCCTGGAGCACTCCGCAGTCCCTCCCCAGCTGGCCAACCTCCTGCATCTCTCCCCTGCCCTGATCGTGCATCAGTGGGGTCCCTTAGCCTGGCCTGTGCCCTCTTGCAATCAGGACCCTTTGGGGGATGTCGGAGAGCCAGTTTCAGCCCGATCCCGCAGGCCAGGCCGAGAGACCCCACTGGTGCATGAATTCCTGCACCAGGCCTCTAGTTGAAATAAAGAATTGAATGTGAAAAAGCTTAATTTATATATATGCTAATTTGTTTCTTTTTTTTCTAATTCATTTCTTAAAGAGCACAATTTCTATTTATCTTTTCAACATGTGCTGAAGATATTTAGCTGCAGTGTAATGCTTTCTGTTTTCAGAAATTCCAAGTTGCTCAGTGAAGTGAAGTGGGTTTTGCACTTCTGGATACAGAGGGATGGCTGTGTGACCTCTGAAAGTCACTTTGGTTAAGCTCCATGTTTTAATGATTCTTTGGCGCAGTACCAAACTCACATAATGTTCAGACTGTAAGCCACCAGCATCAGTTTTAAATTTGAGTGCACGACACTGGGCCTCTAGTTATGATACATTCTTTTAAAAATAATATATATAGGGTGGGGCAAAAGTAGGTTTACAG
>NW_005371367.1:0-1670 GCF_000412655.1 Myotis brandtii
CCTGAATGTGTCCTTTATGGATCTGAGGAGCTGCAATGTGGATGGTGCCACTCTGACCACCGGGCACACTGGCTCCTGGATCTCTAAGGAGGTGCTAATCTAGCCTCTGCCTGAGGCTATCCAGCAGGAGCCAGGTATGAAGCAATGCAAGTTGCCTGGGGCCTTGGGCCAGCTGCTGTTTGTTAGGTAATTTTCAGATTGCAAAGGGCCAGGCCTTTCATATGCAAAAGCCTCCTTGGTGGCTTGTGCCTTGGCGGGGCGGGGTCCCAGGGGATTAACAGGGCGGAGCAAGCAGCTATGGCTGCCCTCAGAGGTCCTGCTTCTCAGTGTCCCGGCAATTTCTGCAAGCACCTCTGAGAGAAAGCCGCCCTCGAGTTCCCACCGATGCCAGACAGTCCAGTTTCTCCCGTATGAGTCTGGGTCCCCAGAGACTCGCCCGGAACTGGAGCTCAGAGCTTGAGCCTCCCTCCCGATTGAAAAAGACAACCGTGAACTCAGCCGGCAGCCCTCTCCGCATGCGCCTCCGTACCTCTGTGCTTCCGCACCGCACCTCCTCTGAGTCTCGGTATGCTTTTCTCTTTCCTTCTAGTTGTAGAATTTCCACTCAGCCAGCCTTCCTGTGGTTTTGGATGATGTCCGTTCCATCTTTTAGTTGTATTCTTAAAGTGGTTGTGCGAGGCAGCAATCTCCGGTGTTTACCTATGCCGCCATCTTGGTGTGTGTTTTTTCTGTGTTGATATATTGATGTGGAAACTAGGATTCCCATGTCTTAATCCTTAAAATTTTTAGTTTAGGATGTTAATTGTGGGTAGGATGAATTATAATAACTAAAATAATTGCTTGATTATAATACAAGTAATGTCTCCTTTACTTACTTCTTTGCTTTCTGTCCAATTATTTGTCTTCCCTACTGTAATGGAGTTTTATTACACTTTATTCTTGGTGTTTACAGCAAGTATATATTATTGAATACATATCAGTAATATGTATTCAAAGATAGGTTTTTACATTTTCTTTAAAAATTTTTCAAAATTAAAGTTTATATTCAATATTATTTATATTATTTTCAGGTGTACAGTACAGTTGTTAGACAATCATGCACTTTACAAAGTGATTTCTCCCGATATTTCCAGTACCCACCTGGCAACATACTTATTACAATATTATTGACTATATTTCCTATGTTGTAGTTACATTCCCATGACTGTTTTGTAACTACCAGTTTGTATTTCTTAGTCCCTTCACCTTTTTCACCCAGCCTCCCAACCCCCCACACATCTGGCAACTATCAGTCTGATCTTTGTATCTTTGAGTATTTCTATTCTGTTTGTTCATTTATTTCACTCTTTTATTTTCCACATATAAATGAAATTGTATGGTATTTATCTTTCTCTGTCTGATTTATTTCACTTAGCATACCCTCTAAGTCCATCTGTGCTGTTGCAAATGGCAAGGTTTCATTCTTTTTTATGGCCAAGTAATATTCCATGGTTTCTCTGTACTGCTGCTTTTTTATCCACTCATCTATTTTATTAATTTATTTTTTTATTGATTTCAGAGACAAAGGGAGAGGGAAAGAGAGATACAGAAACATCAGTGATGAGAGAGAATCATTGATCGGCTGCCTTCTGCATGCCCCCCACTGGGGATTGAGCCTGCAACCTGGGCAT
>NW_005371367.1:2136-3968 GCF_000412655.1 Myotis brandtii
ATTTTTTTTTTACAGAGAGGAAGGGAGAAGGAGAGGGATAGAGAGTTAGAAACATCGATGAGAGAGAAACATCAATTCAGCTGCCTCTTGCACACTCCCCACTGGGGATGTGTCTGCAACCAAGGTACATGCCCTCGACCAGAATCAAACCTGGGACCCTTCAGTCCGCAGGCCGACGCTCTATCCACTGAGCCAAACCAATCAGGGCGGCAGTTTCATTTTTAATTTTGAGGAACCTCCATACTGTTTTCCATAGAGGCTACACTGATCTGCATTTCCACCAATAGTGCACTAGGGTTCCCTTTTCTTCAACATTCTCCCAACACTTTTTTGGTGATTTATTGATGATAGCCATTCTGACAGGTGTGAGGTAATATCTCATTGTGGTTTTAATTTTCAATTCTCTGATGACTAGTGATGTTCAGCATCTTTTCATATATCAGCCATTTGTATGTTCTCTTTGGAAAAGTGCCCATCTGTTCTCGCCCATTTTTTAAAATTGAATTGTTTGAATTTTTGGTGTTGAGTTGTATGAATTCTTTATAAATTTTGGATATTAATACCTTATTGGATCTATCATTGGTGAATATGTTCTTCCATTCATAGGTTGTGTTTTTGTTTTGTTGATGGTTTCCTTTGCTGTGCAGAATCATTTTAGTTCGATGTAGTCCCATTTGTTTATTTTTTTCTTTTGTTTCCCTTGTCTAAGGAGATAAAGAAATATTGCTAAAAGAAATGTTTCTTTTACTGCCTATGTTTTCTTTTAGAAGTTTTATGGTTTTGAGTGTTATATTTAAGTCTTTAATCCATTTTGAGATTATTATTGTGTATGGTGTAAGAAGGTGCTCTATTTTTACTTTCTTCAACTGTCCAGTTTTGCAAGCACTGTTTACTGAATATATGGTCTTTATACATTCTTGCTGCCTTTATCATATATTAATTAACCATGTAGGTGTGGGTTTATTTATGGCCCTCTATACTGTTCAACTGATCGACATGTCTTTTTTTTGCCAGTACCATACTGTTTTGATTACTATAGCCGTATAGTATTGTTTGATATCAAAGATATGTTTTGAAAGAATGATTATAATGACATATTATTTGTTGAGTGATTACCACATCAGGCTTGTACATGTTGTACCCCATTTAATCTTTGTAGCAGTCATATCAGGTAGTACTATAATTATCCCCATTTTATGGATGAGGGAGCTCAGACTTATAGAAGTTAAGAAATTTGCCAAATATCACAGAGCTGGTAAGCAGAAGAGGCCTGAGTCATTGAAAACAATGGGTCCTGGGGACTTGGGCATCCTCACACAATCAAATCAAAATGACAGCTAAACTACAGAACAACCATCATTCAGAACCACATGAAATCTGGACAAACAGAAATCCTACAACTAAGGATTTAAAGAAAAAGCCACATCAAGACTGGTAGTAGGGACAGAAATGTGGTAAAAGGCTGGTCCACATACCCACATTTGGCAGATAAAAGTTGGGAGGGATATCTTGGCTATGGAAGTAACCCCTAAGAAGCGAGGAGTCCCCGTCACCTTTCCCCAAGTCCAGGTGTCCAGGAAGACAAGTCCCCATAACTTCTGGCTGTAAAAATCAGCATGGATTTGGCTGAGACAGTGGGCTGTTGGAGTCCCAGGCATTCCTATTAAAGCAGTGGTTCTCAACCTTGGCTGCACATTAGAATCACCTGGGAATCTTTTTAAAATCCTGATTTCTGGGCCTCATCCGCCAGAAATTCTGTTTGTTTGTTATGGGGTGGGGCCATAACATTAGTAACAAAGAAACAGAATTTCCGGAGGATGAGGCCCAGAAAT
>NW_005371367.1:4168-8304 GCF_000412655.1 Myotis brandtii
TGTGTGTGTGTGTGTGTGTGTGTGTGTGTGTGTGTGTGTGTTTTGAGCCCTTCCCCCATGGAGCCAGTCGGCAGGTGCCATATCTGTCTCCATCAACCTGGGTATCACCATTTACCCTACTGGTGATACACTGAGACCCTGCCCTACACAACTATTGGACCTATGCAAGCTGTTTCCAATGTTTTTTTTCCATACAGATGGTCTGTCTTGGCTTATGCTCCAGACTTCCCTAAAATCTCTGAAACAAGCAGCATGTGGCCTCAGCATGCCCCATAACTCTTGCTAAGTGGCCTCAGGCCCAGCACTAGTGGTAACCAGCCTTGGTTTGCAGCTTGACCTCTCCTGGGCACCTTTAAGCCCAGCACAAGTAGAAGCCATCTGTAGTTTGCTTTGTTGTTCATAATCGATGGCCCCAGGCAGAGCACACGTGGTGGCTGACCTTGGCCTGCACCTTCCAGGAGGCCCCAGAGCCAGCACACCCAGTGGACAGCTTCAGACCATGCTGGAGCACCATTCAAACACCTTCATGAGTAGCACACTCAAGGAGTGGACTCAGCAGTTACCAGAGTAAAATCTTAGATATTTCTTGTAGCAATATTTTTTCTGATATATCTCCTAGGGCAAGGGAAACAAAAGAAAAAAAAATAAACAAATGGGACTGCATCAAACTAAACATTTTTTCACAGCAAGAGAAATCATGAGCAAAATGAAAAGACAACCCACTGAATAGGAAGACACATTCACCAATGATACCTCTGATAAGGAGTTAATATTCTAAAATTTATGAAGAACTCAAACAACTCAACACCAAAAAATAAACAACCCCCCCCCAAATAATCCAATTTCAAAACAGGCAAAGCACCTGATTGGTCACTTCTCCAAGGAAGATATACAGATGGCCAATATACATATGAAACGATGCCAAATGTCAGTAATTATCAGAGAAATGCAAATTAAAACCACAATGAGATATCACCTCAAACCTCTCAGAATGGATATCATTAATAAATCCACAAATGACAAGTGTTGGCGAGGATGTTGAGAAAAGGGAACCCTAGTGCACTGTTGGCCATAATGCGGATTGGTATAGCTACTATGGAAAACAGTGTAGAGTTTCCTCAAAAACTTAAAAATGTAACTGCCTTTTGACCCAGCTACTCTACTTCTGGGATTATATCCAAAGAAAATTGAAATGCAGATTTGAAAGAATATATGCACCCCTGTGTTCATTGCAGTTCTATTTACAATAGCCAAGATTGGAAGGAGCTCAAGTGCTCCTCAGCACTTGATAAGTGAGGGGAAAAAGCTTGTGTTATATTTACACAATGGGAATACTACTCAGCCATAAAAAGAAGAAAATCTTACCTTTTGTAATAGCATAGATGGACCTGGAGAGTATTATGCTGAATGAGATAAGCCAGTTAGAAAAACACAAGTACCATATGATTTCACTCATATGTGGCATCTAATGAACAAAATAAACTAACAATGTGGAGACAGACTCATGGATACAGAGAACAGAATGCGTGAGAAGGTGAAGGGATTAGGCAAGGAAAAAAAGAAAGACTGCTGAACACAGACAACAGTATAGTGATTGCCCAAGGGAACGAGGCATTGGGGGAGGTAGAAGAAGGTAAAGGTGTATAAATGGTGATGGAAGAATTCAACTTGACTTGGGGTTGTAAACACAATACAATATTCAGATCATGTATTGTAGAATTGTATACCTGGAACTTGTATAATTTTGTTAACCAATGTCACCCCAATAAATTCAGTTAAAACAACAAGAACAATGAGATACCATTTCACCTATTAGAATGACCAAAATCCAGAACACTGACAACACCAAATGTTGTGGAGGATCTGAGTAAGAGGAACTAATTTATTGTTGCTGGTAATGTAAAATGGTATAGCCTCTTTGAAAGACAGAAGTTATTGTGTGGGTTTTTTTTTTCAGTATGTCACTTTATTTTCTCTTTTCTGTGGTTGTAAGAAATACGTTGCCATTCTAAAACAATAGATTTTAGTAATAACATTTTTATTTATATTTTCAGCTATCAAATTTCTCAAAGACATCCAGTATATACTCTATCATATTTTAAAAACATTATTGATTTTATAGAGAGGAAGGGAGAAGGAGAGATAGAAATGTCAATAAGAGAGAAACATCTATTGGCTGTCTCTTGCACATTCCCTACTGGGGACTGAGCCTGCAACCTGGGCATATGCCCTGACTATGAATCAAACCGCAACCTGGGCATATGCCCTGACTGAAAATCTATCCAGTGACCCCCTGGTATATGGATCATGCTCAACTAATTAAGCCACACTGGTCACACCACTCTATCACATTTTAAACATTATTTTCCCAACATTCTTCATAGAAGCTAAATAATGGATTTCATTAACCCCATTTTACAAATAATGAAATCTCATAACATATAACATACTGCATGCTAAAGAGAGCACATTTTCATGAAGAGAAAAGTCTTGAAACTTCCTTCAACATTTCTCAAAATTACTGTCTTTTGCTCTTCTAGAAGTTTTTTTTAAAAAAACTGAACATCTTCTTACCATATCATCTAGCAATTATGTTTCTTGCTATTTACCCACATGAGTTGAAAACATGTCCACACAAAAACCTGCACATGAATGTTTTTATAGCAGCTCTATTCATAATTGTCAAAACTTGAATGCAACCAAGATGAATGAATAAAAGAACTGTGGTACCTCCATGCCAATGTTATTCAGTGCCATTAAGAAATGAATAATCAAGCTTTGAAAAAACATGGAGAAATCCTAAGACATATTATTAAGTGAAAGAAGACTATCTGAAAAGGCTATATACTGTGTGATAACGAATGAGTTTCTAGAGAGGCAAAACTGTGGGGACAGTAAAAGAATTGGTGGCAGAGATTTGGGGGAAGGGAGGGAATTTTAGGACAATGACCTTGTCCTATATGGTACTATGAGAATGGATACATGTCATTATACATTTGTCAGAATCTGTAGAATGTACAACACCAGGTATAAACTATGGGCTTTGGTTGACAACAATATGTCAATGTTGGTTTATCAGTTGTAACAAATGTACAAATATTGGAGGGTAGGGGAATAGGTGCCCTGGAAAGGATGGGAATATATGGGAGCTTCCTGTACTTTCCACTCAGATTTTCTGTGAACCTAAGACTAGTCTAAAAACAAAGTCTATTAATTAAAAAATAGAATTTATAACACAATGAGTGAGCCCTAATGTAAACTATAGACTTTAGTTAATAATAAAAATATAGCCTGACTGGCATGACTCAGTGGTTGAGCATCAACTTAATAACCAAGAGGTCACAGTTTGATTCCCAGTCAGGGCCACAGACATTTGGTGGAAATTTACTTGGTAGTTAAGTGAATTTGTCTAAAATTTTACGTCTATGTAAATTGAAGGAACTAGCTAAATACTAAAATGATAAGTTTGTTAATTTACTATTCTAACAAGTTTTCATATCAATTCACAGTTACTTTGTTACAGAAATGGTTTGTAAATTCTACAATCTAAATACATAAAAGCCTAAGCGACTGTCCAACTGTTCGACCATCTGACCAGTAGCTATGACACACAATGACCATCAGGGGCAGACGCTCAACGCAGGGGCTGCTGAGCTGTGGTGACTTGGCAGCTACAGTTCTCGGGTGATGCACCCGGAACCAGAGAGGAGGGAGCCCAATTCCAGGGTGCATTACCTGAAAACCGCCCTTTCGCAATCCGGGACCCCTCAGGGAATATCAGAGAGCCAGTTTTGGCCTGATCCCTGAAGGCCAGGCCTAGGGACCCCACCAGTGCACGAATCTGTGCACTGGGCCTCTAGTAGTAAATATAAAATACATTCCCTTGCTAAACCATTTTTTCTATAATATAAATAAGGACACTGACTTCCTTATTTTCTTATTTATATAGCTATTTATTTTTCCCCTTAAAAAAACATAATTTACTTTTTAGCTTCTTAGGCAGTAGAATTAAGGGAAGAACTCTAGTTTGAAAAATACTTGTTTATTTGATCCCAAATGAATGAAATAGTGTCCAATCTTATTGCAACTGATAGTTCAGTACAACACAAAAAATCTTTAAAAATGTATTCGAAAAG
>NW_005371368.1:0-1413 GCF_000412655.1 Myotis brandtii
TTTCAGAAAGGAAGGGAGAGGGAGAGAGAGAGAAATACCAGTGGTGAGAGAGGATCTTGGATTGGCCGCCTCCTGCATGCCCCACACTGGGGATCCAGCCTGCAACCCGGGCCTGTGCCCTGAATAGGGAATCAAACCTTGACCTCTTGGTTCATAGGTCAATTCAACCACTGAGCCACACTGGCCGGGTCATTTTTTTTCTTCTTTATTTTATCTTTAAATTTCTACTGAGAAGATCGCTGATGTGTGGGTTATTTCAGAGTCTGTGAACACGTGTTTGGCCTTTTGGGAGTCGGGTGCTGACTTGCCGGGGTGACCCCAGGTGACCCGTGTCTGTCTTTCAGGAAAGGGAAGGAGGTGCCGCCCTCCTTCAGGCAGTTTTTCAGCAGTTCCCTGGCGCTGACGCACATCAACCTCTCGGGCACCAAGCTGGCGCCCGAGCCCTTAAAGTGAGTGGTTCGCGCGTTTTCTCCGCAGCTTTTCCAGCCCCGCTGGTGGGTGTCAGCGTGCTGGGGAGGGGCAGACGCAGAACCCTAAGGCCCACGAGGCCCGACGGGTGTCTTTTCACTTCGGGGCACAGAAGGAAATGATTCATTTTTTAAAAATACATCTTGATTTCAGAGAGGAAGGGAGAGGGAGAGAAACATCAATGATGAGAGAGAATCATGGATGGGCTGCCTCCTGCACACCCCCTACTGGGGGTGGAGCCTGCAACCCGGGCATGTGCCCCAACGGGTAATCGAACCGGGGACCTCCTCGTTCATAGGTCAATGCTCAACCACTGAGCCACACCAGTTGGGCACATTGAGTGGAAGGGAGGGAGAGAGGGAGTGAGGAAGAGAGAGAGAGAGAGAGAGAGAAAGATTGAACATCGATCTGTTGCCTCCCTTACGTGCCCCGACCAGGGATTGAACCTGCAACCTGGGTGTGTGCCCAGGGAATCGAACCCACCACCTTTTGGAGTGTAGGGCGACCCTCCAACCAACCGAGCCGCCGGCCGGGGCAGCTGTGTCATTGTCAACAGGGAGGTGGTGCTTGTGCTGGCCTGGGCCCCGGCGTCGTCCTCCGGGCTCCATTCAGGGTGCATCTGGGCTCCATTCGGGGGCCCCCGACCTGCCCAGCGACGTGTGGCCTGGCCTGTTCCTCCGCAGGGCGCTGCTGCTCAGCCTGACCAGCAACCGCAGCCTGAAGGCGGTCTCCCTCGACCTCAGCAGCTGCGAGGTAAGGGCGCCGGCGGCTGCCCCATTCGCCTTTTTCCTGGGAAGAGCTCAGGCTGTGGCTCCAGCATCACCAAAGCAGAGACGCGTCAGGGAAGGTCTGGGTTCCGTTCTGTGGGTTTGATCCAAACACCACGGGTCCCCATTTCAGAGCATCACGTGGGCTTTTCATGATTAAAAAAAAATCCCCACTTTC
>NW_005371369.1:0-213 GCF_000412655.1 Myotis brandtii
CTTGGAGGACTTGGCAGAGTGGGAGGCTGTGGGACAGCGACAGAAAAAGAAGGGAAAACCAAGAGCGCGGGGGGAGCACCAGGAATGCTAGGAATCATAGTTCTGGTGGCAGACAGATCTCCTAGACCAGTGGTCGGCAAACTGTGGCTCACGAGCCACATGCGGCTCTTTGGCCCCTTGAGTGTGGCTCTTCCACAAAATACTGACTTCTGC
>NW_005371369.1:236-712 GCF_000412655.1 Myotis brandtii
TTACAAATTGAACATAATTAAAGCATAGTGATTAATCATAAAAACAATATGTAATTATATATGTGTTTTCCAATGGTCTTAGGCGACCACTGTGAAAGGGTTGTTTGACCCCCAAAGGGGTCGCGACCCACAGGTTGAGAACCGCTGCACTAGAGCAAAGTGAGCCTAGAGCAAGTTACTGTTGTGGTGGGGGATGGAGGGAAAGCAAAGGTGAGACATAAGTAAAATCAGAGTGTCTAGGAAAAATTAAAGGGAAGATATCCTAAAACTTCCAAGAAATCTCCACCAATGAAGCAAAGAAAAAAAAATGCCTCTATTATTCTGTGAGCAACAAACCAAACTGAGTTGGGGGTCTCAGATAATTTGCTCATATGATTGCAAAGACAGACAGAAACTCCCAGATTGGAGATGGCTCCCCTGAGGACTCCAAGATTGGAGAGGGTTGGGTCAGGCTGAGGGACCCACCCCCAGTGCAC
>NW_005371370.1:0-388 GCF_000412655.1 Myotis brandtii
ATCTGAACAATAAAGATTTAATTATTAAAAAAAAAAGCAAGGGACTGAGTACAAGATTATCCTATCAAGCAAGGCTATCAATCAAAGTTGAAGGTGAAATCAGGAGCTTTGCAGAAAAAAAAGGCTAAGGGAGTTTATTACCACCAAGCAAGCAATGCAAGAAATACTAAACGAACTGTTGTAAAAAGAAGAAATAGAAATGGAAGAATAAACACAGGCACAAAGAATCAAAATGGCAATAAATAAGTACCTATCAATAATAACCTTAAATATAAATGGATTAAATGCTCCAATAAAAAGACATAGGGTGGCTGAATGTATAAGAAAACATGACCCATATATATGCTGTCTACAAGAGACCCACCTCAGAATAAAGGACTCACACAGA
>NW_005371371.1:0-756 GCF_000412655.1 Myotis brandtii
GCTTTTCCAATGCAAGGAAGCGGTGAGCAAGTAGAGGTTGTCAGTTGTATGAGGTTGCAGCAGCGAGGAGTCTCCTACCACAGGGCTTCGCACAGTCCTCACTTTGTCATGAGTCAGAGAGCCAAGGTCATGGAACACGTGGGACACTCCAGGTCTCCGCTGTAGCCACCCTCTGTGCCAAGGCATTTCCCATTCTACCTGCATCTTGCATTTGATATTATTTGGGTTCAATTTACTTGTTTTATACTATGCATATATATTGTATGAGCATATCACAGTTCTGAATCTCCTAAAATGTCCACAGTTCTGTTTTAGCATAAATGACTTCACCTCAACTTTTAAAAGCCACAGACATTGCCAAAGAGCACAGTGATTTCCTCATGCAGTGTTGCCCCATCTGCTTATACCAGGGCTGGAGCCATTTAGAAATGATGTGCTGCTCATTTCCTCCTGTGTGTGGACAGGAGATGGTTCTGACACATTTGTTTGGGAAGAATATTGTCGATTTCCAGTTTGGCCTGACATCAGTGAAGGGTCTGGTTTCATAACCAAGTGCACAGACTGAATGGAAAGGAGAGTCCACAGCAGCACCAGGTTGACGGTTGAGCATCAGCCGTGAGGAGCAGCAGAAGCTGGGTTTTGTCCTCGCCCCTCACAGAGACCGACATGTGGTCAGCCGCCTGAGCTAAGGGCCCGAGGGGCCACTGCCGGCTCGAGCCCTGACTTGGCCCCTGCGCTCTCTGTGGCTTGCCGGGG
>NW_005371371.1:1027-3300 GCF_000412655.1 Myotis brandtii
GTCTGCTTACAACTTCATCAGAAGGTGATGGGAGAACGGATCTCCCAAATCCAAGACTGACCACGACAGTCCGTGTGGCTTTTGTCTGTAAGTGGCAGCTTTTACCTTTTACCTGTTACTGGAAAGAAAGGTGGAAACTGGCATTTATGAAGCCCATACGACGTGGCAGTCAAGTGCCTTTATCTGATTCACACAAGCCTCACCCCCGCTTTATAAACAGGGAAACAGGTTGAGGTGGAAGGACATGCTGGAGAGATGAACACAGGCTGTGACGGGGGGTTTGGAACCCACCGTCACCTCTCGTGTGTTCACACCTGCCTGATGGGCTGCCTGATGTGGGCTGACAGCCAGAGAACCAGGTTGGGGTGCGCAGGGAGTCTGCAGTACAGGAGAGCAGCAGCACGACATCCCGCCTCACCGTCTCACTGTCATGGGCCCCGACAGGGAAAAGTTGGATGATCAAAGTAGGGTTAGGTCTGTCTTGGCCCGTGCATCCCCTCTGGTCATGCCCGGGTACTGCCTGCCTTCTGGGGCTTTTTCCCACCAGTCTCCTCGCGTTCTCCAAACACTCCAGGTCTCCGCTGTAGCCACCCTCTGTGCCAAGGCATTTCCCATTCTACCTGCATCTTGCATTTGATATTATTTGGGTTCAATTTACTTGTTTTATACTATGCATATATATTGTATGAGCATATCACAGTTCTGAATCTCCTAAAATGTCCACAGTTCTGTTTTAGCATAAATGACTTCACCTCAACTTTTAAAAGCCACAGACATTGCCAAAGAGCACAGTGATTTCCTCATGCAGTGTTGCCCCATCTGCTTATACCAGGGCTGGAGCCATTTAGAAATGATGTGCTGCTCATTTCCTCCTGTGTGTGGACAGGAGAAGGTTTCTTGCTCTCTCAGAAAGCTGCTGCAGCGTGTGCTGGCTGAGGACATGTCACCTGGTGTGCGAGCTGCAGTCCTGACTGTGTTTGTGTCACCTGGTGAGTGTGCAGCAGTCCTGACTGAGGATGTGTCACCTGGTGGTCAGGCCAGATTACAAGGCTTGAGTGTCAGTCTAGTTAGGAGATGGTGTGACTTTGGTCAAGGTAGCTATAACGGTCAGTTGTTAAGAGCCTCATCTTGTTTTGTATGTGGTGCGGTTAGGAAGACATCAGCCTATGAGCTGTGCTCTCTTGGTGACAGAATAATTAGGAGACCAGGTGCCAAGTTCAATTCCTGACTTCCCTGCTTCTCCCCCATCTAAAAGTAACTCACTCTGTACTCATAGGCCTAGCCAGCTGATGACACTCCCAACCTCAGCTTTATTCTTTTATTTGCTCTACTAGAGGCCCGATGCATGAAATTCGTGCAAAAGTAGGCCTTCCCCAGCTGCCGGCACTGGCTTCCCTCTGGCACTAGGACCTAGGTTTCCCTCTGGCCGCCGGCAGGCACCCGGGACCCGGGCTTCCCTCGTAGCCCCGGCTTCATCTGGAAGGACGTCCAGTTTAATTAGCACATTACACTTTTATTATTATAGATTGTAGCTCCATTCTTTTCACCTTTAAAGTTTTTTTTTTTCCAGGAATCTTATAAATGCCTGGAGGAAGTGTACCTTAGCTGTCATTTCCACTGCAGCAAGGATTGGGTGGCTGCCACTGAAGCAGATCACCTCTCTTAAGGCCCAGCCCTGGAAATCCTGTGTTATCAGTTCCATTAGTAGTCACCACGTTCTGTCTACATTCTGAATTCCATAGTGACTTCTGAGAGGTTGTAAATTAGAGTCTAAATTAATTTCCTGATTTAAAGTTTAAAAGTTTATTTTCTTTCTCCATGAATATTTCAAAGAAATTCAGTATTAAGGTAAAGGGTGTTTTGAAATATTTTTACAATACAGAGCCTAATATGTTAGCCTCTATTTTTATAAAGTATATTTTCCTTAACATCAGGAAGCAAAAAAAAGGTAATATTTATAATTTATCCTGTAATTCCTTTACTAAGAAAAAATAATTATTTTTAAATTTATTTTATATCTATAAGCACTTCAATAAAATGTTTATCAAAATCATTCACTAGTGCCCTGACCAGTGTTGGTCAGTGGTTAAAGCATTGGCCTGCACACTGGAGGGTCAAGGGTTCGATTCCCAGTCAAGGGCACATACCTGGTTTGCAGTTTTGATCCCCACCCCTAGTCGGGCCAGTGTGGGAGGCAACCAATTGATGTGTCTCTCTCACTTTGATGTTTCTCTCCCTCTTTCCTCTCCTCTCCTCTCCTCTCCTCCCCCTCC
>NW_005371371.1:4434-5361 GCF_000412655.1 Myotis brandtii
ATATACTCACTGATTAGCCAATGAAAAGGGTAGCGGTCGTACACCAATTACCATGTTTCTCTTTTATTAGTGTAGATTTTCCTTAACATCAGGAAGCAAAAAAAAGGTAATATTTATAATTTATCCTGTAATTCCTTTACTAAGAAAAAATAATTATTTTTAAATTTATTTTATATCTATAAGCACTTCAATAAAATGTTTATCAAAATCATTCACTAGTGCCCTGACCAGTGTTGGTCAGTGGTTAAAGCATTGGCCTGCACACTGGAGGGTCAAGGGTTTGATTCCCAGTCAAGGGCACATACCTGGTTTGCAGTTTTGATCCCCACCCCTGGTCGGGCCAGTGTGGGAGGCAACCAATTGATGTGTCTCTCTCACTTTGATGTTTCTCTCACTCTTTCCTCTCCTCTCCTCTCCTCTCCTCCCCCTCCTCCTCCCCCTCTCCCTCCCCTTTCACCTTCTTCCCCCTCCTCCACTCTCTAAAAATCAATGGGAAACATAGCCTTCCTCCTGGGTGAGGATTTAAAAAATAATAATTCACTAGAGAATTAGAACAGTTACTGGTTTTGTTTCTTTGCTTTATGAGGCTAATTAAGAGAATATGGCCCTAGCCCAGCGGTTCTCAACCTGTGGGTCGCGACCCCTTTGGGGGTCAAACTATCCTTTCACAGGGGTCGCCTAAGACCATCGGAAAACACATATATACTTACATATTGTTTTTGTGATTAATCACTATGCTTTAATTATGTTCAATTTGTAACAATGAAAATACATCCTGCATATCAGATATTTACATGACGATTCATAACAGTAGCAAAATTACAGTTATGAAGTAGCAACGAAAATAATTTTATGGTTGGGGGTCACCACAACATGAGGAACTGTATTAAAGGGTCGCAGCATTAGGAAGGTTGAGAACCACTGAAA
>NW_005371371.1:5539-8222 GCF_000412655.1 Myotis brandtii
TTCTCTCTGTCTTTCCCTCTCCCACTCTCTCTAAAAATCAATGGAAAAATATCCTCTGGTGAGGATTAAAAAAAAAGAGAGAGAGAATATGAAATTGTGTTAAAGAAAAGAATAGCCTCTTCAGGAAATGATTAAATTATTTGAACATTTCAAATATATTACATTCTCTATTTTAGAAGGCTTTGAAGGATTTTTTAAAAAAGAAATAAAGCAAGACAAATAATTTTATGACCACACACCCTAAACAAAACAATTTATTTTATGATTTCCAAAGTATATTATAAGGTTTGCTTCCTAATAGATTCAGTAGAAATTAAAGAGATTGATACAGGTGTTCCTGTAGTTCTTAGAAAAAGCATGGACATCAGTGGAAAAGAGTAATAAAAAGTGATTTATCCTTCATTTCCTTCATGTTTGTGTGTCTGTTTATGTGTATGTGTTAAGATTATGAGTACTGTATTGTTTTATGTATGATTATTCTTTAGCATGTACTTAACTGATAACATAGTAAAGAAGATTATTATTATTGACTCTTAGTTTTAATGTAAGAAGCTTAGCATAGTTTCATACTGTCTAGAGTCTGGAATTATTTGGCTTTGAGAAATCTTGATTTTTTTTTTAAGGAATAGTCCCATGATTAGCTAATTTTTATATCTGCTCAAAGATCTTTTTTTTTAGAGAAGGGTCATTTTTATTATCTAATTCTAAATGGAGCATCACAAACATAGATTTAAAATAGTAAAACCTTCATCAAAACATTTTCTACTCTCTACTCAAATGAGACTTTTTCAGAGGTTATTGGAAAGAATCTAGCTACTATAAAAATTATTTTTATAGCCACTGGAGTAGCTGTTGTTCTTGATTTCAGCTCTCGAGTTTTATCATTTTGAGTTTTGTTGTTATCTTCCTAATAGCTAACTTCATTAGGATAATATTAAACATTTTTACATAGGCAGTACTACTGATAAATATTGAAAATGCATACGTTTGCCCTAGCCGGTTTGGCTCAGTGGATAGAGTGTATAGCTAAGTTCATTAGGATAATATTAAACATTTTTACATAGGAGGCAATACTACTGGTAAATATTGAAAATGCATACGTTTACTTTTGGTTGTGTGGTTTACAGTCATACAAATCAGGAACTTTATAAGAGATTTCTAGGACCAAACTAATCCAGAAGTAACCAGATTAAATGTCTGCCATAAAATTATTTTTCTTTCCTTCCCAGGTTTACCTCCATTTCTCAGTGTGAGACTTTTCATCATTAAGATGAGTTGAGTATAGATTTCAATTAACGTTCTTCCTAAGTGATAAGGATGTAGACTTAGCTGGACAAGACTAACCATCTTAGCATTATACTGCGGGCCCCATAGGTAAGGTTCAGTGAGCCTTTCCATGCTATTGGTTCCTTGACATTTTCTGACCATTTATTTCTTTCTGATTAAGACTCCAGGGTATTTAAGACTGAGAAAGTCTATCATGGACTCCAAACACATAGGAAATATGGGCATGTTATTTCAGGTTGATTGCTGTTCATACATCTCTTTTTAATAATGAGCTATCCTGGAAATCTCAGGTTAGAGCTGGAACTTTAATCATTTTTGTCCAAGTGGGACCAAACAAGATTTAAGTGAAAATCTTTTAGTATTTTGCATTTAAAATGTTACCTTAAATATTGATTTACCTGCTCTTCACATTAGTTTTATCTGACATACAAATGTAAATATATAATTAGGAAATTATTTCATTATAATTGTTCTTTTACTATCTAAAAGTGGTGAGCACTATTCAACATGATTAAAGGTTATCAATTTTTAAGAAGTAAACTTCTTGGCCTCTTTATGTACTTTCTATGTCAAGCATATAAAAAGTAAAGTTATTAAACTTCTGGTGAGCAGAGAATGAATCTCAAGTCTTCCAAAAATTATGGATTAGGGATAATATAACACAGCCTTAAAACCCAGCATTCATATTACATCAAGATACCATCTTAAGATTGAGCTCTACAACGTAGTGTTGTATAGATGTGGTGAAATAATCACTACCTTCCAGTGGAGGGTAAATGAGGACATTGACTTTGATTATTAGCCATCTAGATTTTTAACTCTCCTTACATCAGTGAAAGTGCTTTTCCCTAAAC
Organism: Myotis brandtii; assembly: GCF_000412655.1. Lineage (NCBI taxonomy): Eukaryota > Metazoa > Chordata > Mammalia > Chiroptera > Vespertilionidae > Myotis > Myotis brandtii. Next base: position 7,681 of record NW_005371371.1, read on the forward strand.
CTGCTTATTTGTCTTGACTATGTCTTGAGAAATTCAAAGTCCTTACGAAGCTTGTATGATTTGCTTTGGAATCAGATTCTGTTTTAATTTTTATAGTAGCAAGGCAAGTCAGTTTGAAAAACACTGTCACTTTCTTTCTGAACAAGTTGTTTAACTTGTAGTTCATCACTTAGAAAGCACATTGGCCTACTTAAAAAACACCATATGCATTAATAGTATCCAGGTTAGCTCAGGTTTAACCCTTTTAGTGCCGGGGAGCGCGATCGCGCTCCTCCTGCAGTGTCACAGTAGTGTCACTACTGCTAGTAGTTCACTCTTTATTGACAGATAGCACCTAAGTGTAGATTACTTATGCCGAATGCTTGTAGTTCTAAAATTGACCACTGGCATTTATCTGCCTAATTTTTTACAGGTACTACGATTTTATGAAGTTTACTCAGATTTTGTAGCCCTAACGCTTCGAAATGGCGTCCAGTTCTAAGTCTGCTTTTATTAGTGATGATGATATTACTAAATATGTCAATTCTTGCTGTGAAGATGAC
>NW_005371371.1:8254-11950 GCF_000412655.1 Myotis brandtii
CGCTCCTCCTGTCTTTCGCCAAAAGTGCCGGGAGCGCTATCAAAGCTTCGAAATGGCGTCCAGTTCTAAGTCTGCTTTTATTAGTGATGATGATATTGCTAAATATGTCAATGTAGTAAAGGTTTCCTTAAGTTTTTGAATATGTAACTTCATTTACTTGCGATTCATAATTTTTTTCCTAAACTGCTGTAAAATCAGCAAAAATGCCTTGGCAATTTTAGCATAGTTCCTAGGATATTGGTTGGCACTCAAAGGGTTAAAGAAGAAAGCCCGCATAGGAAAACGAGTCTCCAAAAATTATTAATTAGGGGGTAATTATTTACATGTTCAAATAACATAAAATGCAGATTCTTTTTTGAAGACATTTGCCTAGAGTTACAAAATTAGATTATAAGTTAGATTGACCGTAATTTCAAGAACATTTTTGTCCCAGGTGGCATGGCTCAGTAGTTGATCATTGACCTATGAACCAGGAGATCAAGGTTCGATTCCCGGTTGGGGCGGATGCCCGAGTTGAGGGCTCAGTCCCTAGTAGGGGGCATGCAGGAGGCAACCGATCGATGATTCACTCGCATCATTGATGTTTATATCTCTCTCTCCCTCTCTCTTCCTCTCTGATATCAATAAAAATATATTTTTTAAAAAAGAACACTTCTGTAAGGATTAAGCCTTGTATTACTCTTGGGTAAGACTACTCTTTTGTTAAGTGAATATCGGTGTGCTAAGAAGTGATTGTTTTTGTGCAATAGAAGAAGAAATTGGGATTTACTAACTGCTCTTTCTCTCTTCTTGCCAGATTTAGAAATGGCTGTTGCGTATTGGAATTTAGTATTATCTGGAAGGTTTAAGTTTTTAGATCTGTGGAACACCTTTTTATTGGTAAGTGCCCTCCTGCTTCTTGCCGTATGAGCCAGTGTGAAGCGGGGTCAGCAGGTTGTACGGCTGTGCATTTTATCTCACCAGAGTATTGCATGTGGGCATTGTGAAACCAAAGCCCTGTACCTAGATCCCCAGGTCGCTGACGGGCTGCCACATAGTTCTGCCACCTGTAGAGTGCGGCAGCCCCCGAGTTTCAGGCCGGGCTGCTCCTTCTGGGTTGGGGTTTCAGATGCGGGATTGTATCGTCCAGGGGAACCCTGCCACTGTGTGGGGTCATAGTCTGGTGCCATTTTAAGATGTATTTTATGATGCCTAGCAGGGAAGGCGGGCATAGCTGGCCCCTTTAGGAGAGAGCTCGTCTATGCTGGAGGCCGACATTCCAGTCATCTGGGCCTTCTTAGTGAGAGGGCTCCTTTCAGTATGACACAAGGGAAGCTGGTATAGCTTTGGGCTGTTTGAGTATGTGGAGTACAAGGACACATCCAGACTCCAAAACAGACAATTGTGATACCAGATGTGCCCAGATCTCCCTGTCGACTCCATCTGTGATGTGAGAGGAGCCCTGACCTGGCTGAGGACAAGCCCATCCACTGAGAACAGTTGAATTTCAAGACCCTCCTTGGAGTAGCATGATAATGCCTACGTTCAACTTAATAATAACAGGTCACATTTTCTCGTTTTGTGGCCAGTAACCTCAGTTGCAGACATTCCCCTGAGAACCTGCGCCCATATTTTTAAAAAATAGCTTTTTATATGTTTTTATTGATTTCGGAGAGGAAGGGGGAGAGAGAAACATCAATGATGAGAGATAATCTTTGATCAGCTGCCTTCTGCACACCCCACACTGGGGATCGAGCCCACAACCCAGGCATGTGCCCTGACCAGGAATCAAACCGTGACCTCCTGGTTCATAGGTCGACACTTAACCACTGAGCAACACCAGCCTAGCGGCTCTCACATCTTTTTAACAGCAACACTGGAAACAGCCAGTGTCCATAAGCAGGAGAGTGGGTAAAAAATCAGAGTATAAATGCATAGAATACAACTTACTCTGAAGAGAACAAAAATGAATCAATCTAGATTTACATGCAATAGGCTGGATACATTTCAAACACAGTTTTCTTATGATACTTACTCCTCACCCAATTATGTACTGAGATCACTAGCACACCAGAGAGTTACTTATGTCTTAAATCTGGTGATTTTCTTCTCTTGCATGTTAGGAACATCACAAAAGGTCAATCCCAAGGGACACTTGGAATCTGCTGCTGGATTTTGGAAATATGATTGCAGATGACATGTCTAACTATGACGAAGAAGGTACGAGAAGTTGAAGTTGTAGCACTTTGGGTGATTGCCAAAAATGCTGATATGTATGTTAACTTCTCCTGCCCTAGAGCACAGGACAGTGATGGTGACACAGACGCTGGGGTCAGGTGAACCTGAGAATAGAGGACAGTGATGGTGACACAGACGCTGGGGTCAGGTGAACCTGAGAATAGAGGACAGTGATGGTGACACAGACAGTGGGTCAGACAAACCTGAGAATATAGGACCGTGATGGTGACACAGACAGTGGGTCAGAAGACCCAGTTGATTCCTGGCTTTCCCCCATTGCTGAAATGGAGGTGATGATGAGCATAATAGTATCCACTTCATTATATCTTGTAAATCACACAAAAGAAAAACAGGATTTTATGTTTATTTAATCACGAAGACAATTCTCTAAATTAAAGCATTTAAAATATGGGCGTGCAGAGAGCCCACGGCAGAACTGTAGAACCCGACAGGTGTTTGGAAAATGTGCTCCAGGGATGTAATCCCATTTGGGGCCTCAGGTCGTTAGGCTGTTTGAGCTATTTGATGAGTCCCGCTTACATTTCCCTACATGAACATAACTTCACACCTAGCAGCCCCTGCCCCAGTGTTTCAGGGCACTCGGCCGGGAGCATGTGAATGCCTCTGCATGTGCTGCATTTGGAAGGGAATGCTCTCCACACCCTACCCACTGGCTGCTTCCTCGGTGCCCAGTGAGGAGGTGACGTGCTCTGGGACAGCCTCCTCCCCACCCTGGTGGTAGCTGCCAGGGCAAGTGTCTGTGTCTCTGTCCTCAGCTCCACTCCCTCCCTAGCAGAGTAGGCAACTCGTCAGTGGGTGAGTAGTTGACTTCAGACAGAAGCCCAGCTTTCAGGAGCCTTCGCTGGTGGGTGAGACAGGGCACGTCTACATAGAAAGCCAAAATGTAAAGTAGTCAGTATGTGGCTGGCCACTGGGTGGTGTCTGAGTATCCTGGGCGTTTAGGGGGCCACTTGGATTGGGTGAGGTACTGGCTCAGGAAGAACGCAGCATCCCTGGTGGAGGAAAGCAGCTGCATCTCTCACCTGGTCCTGACTGCCTGGTGCAGAGGCTGAGAACCGTGAGGCTGCAGTGGGAACACTGGGCCAGCTAGCCCTGTGTGCCACCGTCGTCAGCGAGGGCCATGCCCACACGAGCACACCAGTATCTGCCGGCCCTGGTCCAGCTAAAGCAGAGAAGTGGGTGACTTCAGCAGTTAAGTGAAGCACAAGCTGTGGAAACTAAAAATCATTTGAGGTTTTGAACTGTAAGTGTTAGATTATGAAAACAGTGCTTTGAATAAAAATATTGCCTGCTGGTGGGAATACAGATTGGTGCAGCCACTGTAGAGAACAGTATGGAGTTTTCTCAAAAAACTAAAAATGGAACTCCCATTTGACCCAGTGATTCCACTTCTAGGAATATATCCCAAGAAGCCAGAAACACCAATCAGAAAGGATATATGCACCCCTATGTTCGTAG
>NW_005371371.1:12055-16108 GCF_000412655.1 Myotis brandtii
CCATTTGCAACAGCATGGATGGAACTGGAGAGCATTATGCTAAGTGAAATAAGCCAGTCAGAGAAAGATAAATACCACATGATCTCACTCATTTGTGGAATATAGAGAACAACATAGACTGATGAACAGGGACAGATCCAAAGGCAGAGAAACAGCGATCAGACTATCAATCCCCAGAGGGAAAGTAGTTGAGGGAGGGGGTAAGGGGGAGAGATCAACCAAAGGACTTGTATGCATGCATATAAGCCAAACCAATGGACACGGACAACCGGGGGATGAGAGCATGAGGGGGGAGGGAGCGGGGAGGTTGGGGGTTAATGGGAAATGAGGACACATTTGTAATGCCTTAACCAATAAAGAAATTAATTAAAAAAACATTGCTCTAAATGTAAATTTTTTAAAAATCTGTTTGTTTTTAGGAGCATGGCCTGTTCTTATAGATGATTTCGTAGAATATGCACGGCCTGTGGTCACAGGTGGCAAACACAGCCCTTTCTAGGCAGAAAATGAACATGGATTAGGATTGTAAGACGAACTGCCACCTGCAAGGAGACATTTTGGTCAGTTTCTGTGCACATATGTCACTGATTTCAGAAGCCGTGGAACTGGAATGAGCATCTCACTCTGCCTGAAGGAACGGTGGCTGAGCCCGGACTCCGTAGGAGACCCTCAGGGGAGAGCTGCTGTGGAATGTCCGCAGATGGATCGCATCGCTGCTGCTTTCGGAGATTTCTGCATGATTTTTATATTTATGAAAAAGCACCTAGAGCCTGTTAGCAGGACTGCAGAGCATGCTGATAATTCATGATTTCAGGTGAACACCAGCAGTTACCACACTCCGCCGAATTATATTGTAATTACACTTAAAAAAAGTACTTATGTCCTTGGTAGGATGTTATATTTTTATATAGTCAAAGCTAAAGTGTGTGCCCAGAAGGAAATGATCTTGTGGATTCTAACATTTTTTTAAACTTGGTGCCAGGAATTCAAGATTTATATTTTTTGAATTATCGAATATCTAGATTTATCAGATCTATTTTTGTTTTAATTTTCTCTAGATGTTCATCTGAAAATCATTTTATAGTTTTTAATAGCCACTAGTTTCCAAAGCAATGGCACATGTATGTGATAATTCCAGGAAGTTTTATTTTAAACAGCTTGCAAGTCAGCAGGTCTATTTTACTTCTAATAATGTCATTTGAACTTCCTAAGAAGTTTCGTAAACTATGTTTTTTTAAAAAAATGTATTTTATTACACTTAAAAAGACGTTTTCCATGAAGAATATTTCTTTTATGAATGATGAATTATAGATTTAAAAATCAAGTGAGTCGGTTCCTTTCACATATCTGTAGTCTCCATATTGTCCACTCTCCAGCCCTTCGTATGGTTGTACACATTTGGAAGCTAACATACACATTATTGTCCAAAAAACCCGAAAACCAGGCCAGAAACCTTCATCTCATTTGTGAGCTGCAATCTGTCTGCCTCACGTTGCCCTCCGATTTTTCTGGTGTTTGCCCTGTCAGAGAGAACCGTCCCACGGCACAGGGGTAGGTGGAAGTTTTGTGTGCAGTTTTGAAAAATCACTGTGTGGACCCTACCTCATATTTGAGAAGATCCTCCTGCCACGAGTGTGCCTGCTGCCCTGCCCGCAACCTGGTTTAGGAGACAAGTGAATTGGGGTTATTTCCGCACAGGAAATTCACTCAGATTTCCTGTAAACAGAAAGTGTGCCTAAAATGTGTCGATTTGATTTGACTTCCAAAAGTGTGATTCACTGTGTTTTAGGAAGTGCTCATGTGCAACACAAGGTTTGCGTATACTTACTCTATGGGAACTATTTATACTTTTGAATCGAAGTCTTTCAAAGAGGGCAGCAGACAGTGGAGGATTGGACAGGGGGCTGAGGGCTGGAGACCACAGGCTAAGCTGGGGTCACCGGCCCATGACTAGGTGCAGGGCCCAGGCAAGTCACTTCACCTCGCCCAGGCTGCCACTTCCATGTCTATAAAAGAAAAAGCAAGGCCAGCTCTATCTGTAAGTCTGTGATTCTAAGAGAGCATTTATTTTATATTATGAAAGCTAGCTTTAATAAAAACCTCAGCAAATATAAAGCATCCTTCAGGCTTCATGCATTCTTGACATGTAAGTGTTCTGCTCAGAGACTTATTCTTAAGGTTTAAAGTTATATGAGGAAAAAATGTTCTATGGGCTCAGTAGATATCAAAACATTAATAATGGGACTAAGGGTCTTCAAAAACCGTGGGTTTCTTTTTCTCCTATGATATAAATTTAAGTCATGCATGCCACAAAACTGCTAAGAACTTTGGAAACATTAAAATAAATTATTTTCTCTGGTGTGGTGTACTTTTAATTCTACCCTCGGTTATTCCAGTACTCACCACTAGATGTCAGCCTCTTGATCAGTCATGGGTGGCCACCTACAGGAAAGCTGCCTCCATAGCCCAGGGACAGGGACATTCCCCCCTGTGCCCAGCCTGCCACCCTAGTTAAGTGGTCATGTCCCAACATTGGCAGCTGCAGTTATTTAGGTTTTCTTAAGTGTCACATAGTGGCACTTAATATGGTTTTCATGTGGAAAATTACAGATCTCATAATACACAGCCCTTGAGTTGATAGGAATTATATAACCAGAATACACTGAAATGCAAGCTATAGATATATTGAAAAGACACAAATTAACCAAGCACAATAGGTTTAATAAGCGTAATGAATGCCTCCATACAGTGCCTGCCAAGAATTTTTGGAATAGATGTCGTCTCTTTTTTTGTCTTGGCGGCACGATGCAGGCCATTGTGTTATTTTAACTCAGTAAAAGTTTAAGCGTCATATGCCTATCGCAGACTTCAGGCTCCTTGGAGGCAGAGTCGGTTTTTTCCGTTAGTTGCTGCATCCACACAGTCAGGGCTCAGTAAACGTTGCACGAACCACTCAGTGAACTCATCTCACCTCTTCCTATTTGCTGACACAGGCCACATAGTATGGAGTTGCTTCTAGCATCTGCAATAAAGGTTTCCACTGCCTCAGAATTAGCAAATGAATCTCACCCTAGACCAGTGATGGCGAACCTATGACACGCATGTCAGAGGTGACACGCGAACTCATTTTTTTGGTTGATTTTTGTTTGTTAAATGGCATTTAAATATATAAAATAAATATCAAAAATATAAGTCTTTGTTTTACTATGGTTGCAAATATCAAAAAATTTCTATATGTGACACGGCACCAGAGTTAAGTTAGGGTTTTTCAAAATGCTGACACGCCGAGCTCAAAAGGTTCGCCATCACTGCCCTAGACTATACCTCTGCCCTCAACAATACATGTGCCTGCCCAATGGTGCTGTTCTACCTACAGTGGGAATTGTCTAAAAAAGGACTGCTGTCGTCTGTCTTGTCCTAGTGGATAAGGAATCTGCATACCTAGAAATCCAGGGTTGTCTGTACTGGCTTTTTGTTGTTGTTAAAATATATTTTATTGATTTTTTACAGAGAGGAAGGGAGAGGGATAGAGTTAGAAACATCGATGAGAGAGAAACATCAATCAGCTGCCTCCTGCACACCCCCCACTGGGGATGTGCCCGCAACCAAGGTACATGCCCTCGACCAGAATCGAACCTGGGACCCTTCAGTCCGCAGGCCGATGCTCTATTCACTGAGCCAAACTGGTTAAGGCTGTACTGGCTTTTAAAGGACTATTTGCTTCAGGATCTCTCAGAACTGTGCTAGCTGGAATCATGTTCCAGAACCTCATTTTCAACAAGGGCTGTTACAGTGCTATGTGTTCATTTAAGTGCATCCTAGCATCCTCTTATTATTGAAAGAAATTCCATTTTTAGCAGATGTTTTTCTGAAGCCCAGGTGTGATACCCTCCCCCTTCTGGTATGATGTGCGCCCAGGTCCTGGGGACAAGGGGGAAGCACGGTCCCAGTGGGGGCAGTCACTCGAGGGCCTGGGACAGTGAGATGATTGCTTCCTAACGCCTTGTTTCAACTCAAGATCCCCGGTTTAGACATCCCACCTCCCTCCCCCTC